>NC_133813.1:20469180-20822930 GCF_043250625.1 Sebastes fasciatus
GTGGGATGAACAGCACAGCTGATTATGTGGGTAGCGCCCAAGAAAAATTTGCCAAAATGCTCTGCCAATGGTAAACAGTGTATTCTCATAAGGCTACCAGGAAGCCTGCAATGACTGCCCTTCACCGTCAGGCCCGTTTGCGCTGGTGTCGACAACACAGACAATGGAACCTGAACATGTGGGGGAATGTCATGTTCAGTGATGAGTCCAGGTTCTGTCTGCAAAAGTTGGATGGCAGGGTCAAAGTATGGAGACAACGTGGAGTACGCTATGCTGATTGTTGCACCGATGGAGTAACAGCTTTTGGTGGGGGCAGTGTCATGGTGTGGGGCGGCATCTCCCTCACTGGCAAAACAAGGCTTGTCATCATTGAAGGCCATCTCAATGCAGGGAGATATCGGGATGAGATTCTGCAGCCAGTGGTGATCCCATATCTCCACAATCTGGCACCTAACTTCATCCTTCAAGAAACAACGCTCACCCCCACAGAGCCAGGGTTATCACAGACTACCTCCACAATGTGGGAGTGGAGAGAATGGAACGGCCTGCCAAGAGTCCACACCTCAACCCAATTCAACACTTGTGGGATCAGGTTGGGCGTGCTGTACGTGTTAGAGTGACCAACACAACCACGCTGGCTGACCTGCAACAAATCCTGATTGAGGAATGGAAAGCCATCCCACAGCGACATGTGACCAGGTTGGTGATCAGCATGAGGAGGAGGTGCCAGGCTGTTATGGCTGCGTATGGATCTTCCACCGCTACTGAGGCTCCTGACGGTGTATTAAATGAATAAAGTGTAAACTAGCCAATATGTCTTGTTTGTTCCTTGTTACTGATAGAGAGTTCAATCATCCAATCCACCAAACAACTCAAAACAAGAGTCAATACCAACAGGAGAATACACTGTTTACCATTGACGGAGCATTTTGGCAAATTTTTCTTGGGCGCTACCCACATAATCAGCTGTGCTGCTCATCCCACAAATGCATGATCCTTACAAGTTGGACATCATTGCGAAGGTAAATAAACAGGCTTTCTGACGATGTAAAATACAATGCCAATTAGCATTGTAACAACAGAGAAATAATCGACCAAACACAAGTTTCCGAACTTTGTTTTTCCAGTATATATATATATATATATATATATATATATATATGTATAGAGAGAGAGAGAGACCAGAACCAGCAATGAAGCTATGAACTGATCCTACTAACAAGTAGATTTTAAAGATATAGCGTATACCTCTATTGTTGTACAAAAACAAACATGTATTAATCCGCTGCTGAAAATAGTCCCCAACAAATGCACTATTTACTCCTGTTTGAGTAACATTTACTAAATATTACAGTGCCCAGCTGGTTTTGTAAATTATGGAGCCATTTAAAAGGTCCGTAGGAACCAGTACGCTTGCGGCTTAGTGACAGGGTAGGGAAGTCACAAAGTATTTAGAAAACATCGCTGTTTTTGATCTTTTCATGGGATTTGACAATAAAATAAATATAAAACACCACTAGCCATATTCTTTAAAATGGCAGCTGGTTGGAGCGATGCATCGATTCAGTTGTTACCCAATTGCAATAAAGGAAAGTTAACCAGACCAAAAGCAGAAGTAGAGTTAGATCAAGAAAAAGGAGGACAGGTCAGGTCTTCATCTGGATGGCTCAGTTTCTAACAAGGCTACAAGTAAAGGAGAACCATAACTTTTACTAGAAAACCTGTGATTGATGCAGAGCAGATTTTGTTTCACAGCATTAACCCCTACCTCCGTGAGCTGTATGAGTATTACAAGGACAGTCCAGTGATTTGATTTTATGCACATGCACATCGATACGTCAGTCAGTCATGAGAGCGATTTACTGGAGGACCATAGCAAATCAGGGTCATGCTCATGGAATGGTGACACACTGGTTAAGATGCACAGAGCCCCACAGTCTGTCAATAAGGGAAATACACTGTGTGTTTGTGCATAGTAGGCATCACAAGAAATAACTGTTGGAGTTACTAAAGTCTAATAATGCCCCATTCAGCCAGCATTCAAACGACTAAACATTTTTATTAGAAGTTACAGTAATTGCTACAGACTAGCCACACATTATGGCAATGTGAACACGCTGTTAAAGAGCTGGATAAGTATTGCAGATTCAAATTCAGAGCAAGCTGTTCATTAAATCACTCACCCAAAGTGGGACTTTTTACAACCTTTATTTAACAAAAGAATAGACTGGACTAAAAGCAGCGGCGTATTGAGGCTGAGGAGACACCGTGCACAGGGTGGAATTTGTGTGGTCTTTTATTTGTATAGCCACCACTACAAGAAAACAGAAAAACAGTAAGCTTCAGATACTGAACTAGCTGCCAACCACAAGGCACGCTGTACTGAGCCCATGATTGGCAGACGACTTGACCACAGCAAACAACAGAAACTACAATGTACGATAACTCTGAACCCAATATCTACAAACGTTACTGCAAAACAGTGACATAGCATTATCTGTAGGAAGTTACTTTTCTGTAACTTTATTTAATCAGGTAGTCTCATTTAAGTCAAGATCTCCTTTTCAAGAGAGACCTGAGAACAATAAACATTCATAGATGGACAACCACATGAGAACAGTCTGCCTGGTGCTTGGTGTGCATCCCACATCCTGTGCTTCCTATTAGGATAGAGTTACTCTATGGGGATTTTTTAATTATTTAAACTGCTTCGTCCCTAGTTTCCTGTAGGGCTTATCGAAATCGCAATACGGCCTACTGCAATTTTCAAATTGCAGTATTTGTTAAAAGCGTACTGTGTGTCAAAATACCATTTACCATTTTCAACAGCTGCAGAGATGTCCTGGCCTACACATCATATTCTACAGACTTGAGAAAACATTTTTGTTTGGTACAGAGCCCCGCAAAAATCACACCATAATCGTTTTAATATGTTTCGCAATGAAAATGAGAATAATGATATAAAAATGGTCAGTCCCTCTTAATATGGCAAATCATATCGTAATTGCAATATCAGTCAAAATGAATCGCAGTTAGATATTTTTTCAAAATCGTGCAGCCTTAGTTTCCTGTTGAGTTGGGGGCTTTTATTTTGAAAAAAAAATCATCCGTTGCTTCCTGTGAAGATACAGTTACTCTGTGGGGCTTTTAATTTGAAAAACAAGCCTCATCCTGGCTTCCAGCCTTGTAGCTATCAGGCACGCTGAATATAAAATGGAGTATTTCATGTAAGAGAAATGGTAATACTGGTAATAATATTCCTACTGGCCATATTGGGTATGGTGGTGCGACTGCTACTACACTCTGAGTCTCTTTGTCTGTCTCTCTCCATCAGTCTGATCAGTTTATGTTCCAGTCTGGTCTAGTCCCACACTGCAGATGGCACTTAGGTTGTGTTGCCGGCTGGCAGTCCTGCTAGTGCTACCGAGGGTGGGGGGTGTTAGTTTATGTATTTGCTTTGTCTTATTTGTCTGCAGTTTTATATGTTTTCTTAAGTTGCTACCAAAATGGTGGGACTTGAGATGCAGAAAGTGTTTAGTGTCTAGTATATGGTTGCAACATTAATAAGTGAATTGGCACAAGTTTATGTTTACAAAAAGGAAGAGAGTTGAACTCTGATCATGTGGATACAGCTGAAATGAATGGACTTCTGTCTGAAATTTGATAAACACTGGTGTGACCGAATAACCCTCTTCCTTATTTTTATGACTCACTCTACATTTGGCGCCCGTGTTCTATCACATTCGATCTCTGCTGTATCAGTCACATTGATGCGCTTGATTCAGCGCAGGAATGTTGGCCCAAAAGCACTGTAAGATGGACTTGATCAAGGCTTTAGGCATCTCCAAAGGCCTGGTAAGGTAGGCCCATGTTTTTATTACATCCAGGCTACAGCAAGGAGTGATGGTTTTGCTCCTCATAGCAGCACAATAAATACAGTTACCTTGCTAGGCCAGACGTTGTTCTGCTGTTTATAATATCAGTAAAGAGGTACAATCTTGAGCTTACTCGACCATTGGACCATAAGTGAACAAGAGGTAAGTGATGGAGAGGTTATGTTCACTGTATACAGTATACTCGTAGAGGAAGGCCGTCGAGGGGAGTCTGTCTGCAGGGTCTCCTGGCGTATCCGGTTGGCACAAAAGGAGGGCCAACAAAATGATAACAGAACCCGCAGAGAGGACCTCAAGTTGGCTGTGGTTAAAAAGAAGATTTCTGCACAACTTATTTTTCGAGCATTGTACCATTTATGCTAAACATGCAGGCAACAGTAACCTATGATATAAACTTAATGTGTACATTAATGTCAGCGGTTTATCCTCAACAAATCACTAGCACAAGGGGCCGTACACATGCCGCAGCTAAAATAATTGGAAAACGCCAGCTGTGCCGCTTTTTACTTCTTTCCAATATGCTTGGCACTCCTGTCGCGCCTGCCGTTACTAAGCAACCAAAACCTGCGTGCTGCGATGACGACGAAGTTGCGGTAATTTAGCAAGGAAGCCTCACTGACTAAACTAAACACAGTCAAAACAAAGATAAATGCATTTCTAGCACCGTAAATCCTTCACAGTAGCTTTACTGCTCGATTTCTCTGTATCAGTTTGGCTCACCTTTCAACCGGATGTTGTGCCGTCCTCGGACCGAAAGAGTGAAGCCAGTAAAATAGTCCGTGGGACAGATCGTAAATCTCTGGGTAGCCCTGCATTAAAATAATCAACCTCTCCTCCATATATTTAGCGTAGACTGATATTTATGAAAGAAAGAAAAGATGTTTGCCGGCTGTGATTGGTTGCTCCTCATCACATGACGTGGTGCGCGCTGCAGCGTTCCAAAATTTTATCTCGGGGCGCAGCCATCTCGACCCAAAAAAATAGGCACTTGGGAACGCTTTCGCGCCATGACGACGTTGCTTTCACGTTTCAGCTCGCCTGCATGTGTGCGGCCCCTGAGATCGGATGCTTTCCCGTGGATTGTTAGATATCTCTTTTGGCCATGCTAGCCATGCATGTTGGTCTCTCTGTTGGTTGGTCCACCACTTTGGTCCAGACTGAAATATCTCAACTACTACAACTGGATTGCAGTGACATTTTGTGCAGACATTCATGATTCCCAACCAAAGACGTGCAACAGCTCACTGGCCACCAGCTGTGTTCCATCGCATTTTTAGCACATGCTTTTATAGCATGCTTTTAAAAGGCCACTAATCTGGACTCTCATATAACTAACTTTGAAGGGGACATATCATGCTCATTTCCAGGTTCATACTTGTGTTTTGGGTTTCTACTAGAAGATGTTTTCATGCTTTAATGTTAAAAAAAAACACATTATTTTTCTCATACCGTCTGTCTGATTACACATGTATCTGTCTGAAACGCTCCGCTTTAGTGCCTGTTTCTTTAAGACCCCCTCCTGAAAAAGCCCAGTCTGCTCTGACTGGCTTGCGAGAAAAATATGGTGCACCTTTGCAAAGGTGTAGTTCTCAAGCTGTGGGCGGTATATTCTAATGAGCCTGCATGTAACATAGGAAGGGGAGCCAAATCTGAATGGCTTGTTGAATCACGTGTTTTCTGATCTAGGCAGCCCGCAAAAAAAACTGACTGGGTCATCTTATTTCACAGTTTGTAGGTTGGTAGGCACTCCAGATGTACGAGCACAAGCACTGGAAAAGTGAGTTTTTCATGATATGTCCTCTTTAATATCATTTAAATTAAATATTCTGCAACCTTTTATACCTTAGTCTTTCACGGGTCTAACAGTGGCTGTATACAAGTTCAGTTTCTGGATGGATAAAAGTACATGCAACAATAGCAAGAGTACCGAAGAAAGGCTTGACAGCAGTCTGTAATAGACGTCAGATGGGTGAAGATGAGGTTTTGTGAGGAGAACAGTGGCTCTAAAAGACAGATGGTTTTCAGCCAGATGCCAGGGAGGGGTTGATGATATCAGTCGAGAAGTAGAGCAGATCAGCAGCGATGGTCAGGGAGGGGGGAGTGGGTTCAAGAGGGCAGAAGTTAAGTCTGCTCATGGAATTGTTTTTGTTAAGACTTCATTTTAAATGGGTTTGAGGGAGACATTGCTGTAAGCTCGTGCTAGAGGGGTCAGAGGAGGAGAGGGTGGCCAAAAGGGAGGATGAGCCTTGGCTGTCATCACTCTTTTTGGGGAGTGAACAGAGGAGGGAGGAGAGGATAGAGACGAGCTTCTGGAGATCAGAAGCAGGAGGTAGTGGAAGTAGTAAATGGCAGGTTTGCTAGCAGAGAGAGAGAGAGAGGAGATGAGATACTAAAACTCTTCCAAGAAAGCCAGACTTGTGGAATTTTCACCACAGCTGCCTGAAGGCTTGACCATCTGATTCAACCAGGTGGTTTACAGCTAAGGACCAGGTGGGAGCAGATAGACAAGCTTAGAGGAAAGGGGAGAAGGTCCAGAGGGGATGAGAGGGCAGGTATAAATGTTGAGGTCACGGAGGAGAGTCAGCTGGAGGGAGTAAAGAGGGGGGGAGCTTAGTGAAGATTAGTGGTGGTGGTGTGAGGGAAACCAGTTTAGAAGAGATCTTGTAGAGGGGAGCGGAGAGGGAAATAAGTGCTGGTCAACAAGACGTCAAGGGTCAAGAGAGGCTAGTGGCAAGGGCCTTCCTCTTTTCTCTCTTTTTTTTCTCCTTTTAAAAACATGTCTTAATGATTCAGGAGGCCTAGAAATAGACATGGTCGTGGAACATGCCAGGGATTATAGATATTTATTGTTTCAGAACTGTCATCATAAGGCCAAGAATTTATATTTGTGCCCGTGGTTGTTTGTGAACTACTTACATTTTTAGAAATGCCCTCAATCCCTTTTTCCTTATTAGATATTGGATGTCTCAATACAGATGACAAATGAGAGTTTGGCGTGGCCCCAGCTTAAATCTTACATCTACGGACAAAGCTCTTTTGATGTCTCCAAAATCTAAAAGTAAAGACAGAAGTATTTCTGTTCAGGGTTCCTAAACATTACAGCGACCCGTCAGAGAAACATAAAGTGAACGTGGCACAATACTGGCACCTGGATTTCACATCAGGACACATTGCATCATGCAGTCTGACAAAAAGACACACGATATCTTTATCTTGTGTCTTATCCTTATTTCACCCAATTCCTCTACAAGATATCTCATCACATTTCATTGTGGCTGTCTGTTCAATCTATTTGAACAAGTGATTGGAAGATTTACTCTCTTAACTTTCTCCTACAGCATTATGACATGTGACCATGTTAGAGATCATGTTATACTGAAGATATCACAAAAGAGATTGTATCAATTCTGCACAATTCTGCACCAGAATATATATATATATATATATATATATATATATATTTTTTTTTTATTTTTTTTTTTTATATATATATATTTATTTTTTTTTAGGTTGTGGCAGGCTCAGTTTAAAAGCTAGAGTGAAGATACTGGCATTATATGAAACTAGAAAACATAAGGAATCCATTGGTACCAACCATATCATAAACCACACTTACGCAAAATTTTGGAGAGGAAAAACTGGCATGACCATTTTCAAAGGGGTCCCTTGACCTCTGACCTTTAGACATGTGAATGAAAATGGGTACCCACAAGTCTCCCCTTTACAGACATGTCCACTTTATGATAATCACATGCAGTTTGGGGTCATAGTCAAGTCAGCACACTGACACACTGACAGCTGTTGTTGCCTGTTGGGCTTGAGTTTGCCATGTTATGATTTGAGCATTTTTTTTATGCTAAATGCAGTACCTGTGAGGGTTTCTGGACAATATTTTTCATTGTTTTATGTTGTTAATTGATTTCCAATAATGAATATATACATACATTTGCAAAAAGCAGCATATTTGCCCACTCGCATGTTGATAAGAGTTTTAAATATTGACAAATCTCCCTTTAAGGTACATTTTGAATGGATAAAAAATGTGCGATTCATTTTCGATTAATCACAATTAACTACGGACAATCATGTGATTAATTGCGATTAAATATTTTAATAGATTGACAGCCTTAATGTGTTCAAGTATTCACTCATTGTTGTATTTTTCAGAGCAAAATGGTAGAAAGAAACATCTTCATTCTTAGGCCTAGTCCACACTTACATGGGTATTTTTGTAAACAACATTGTCCCTCCTTCGTTCTCAAAAAATGCCGTCCACATAAGCACGGGTTTAAAAAATATCTCTGTCCAGATGAAAATGCAAAAACCAAATTGAAGCACTATCAAGGCCAGTGGGGAGGTTGGGACACACAAACACACACACAAACAAGCGACGGGGTCTGCATCGTGGGAGTGTTGCATTGGATAAGTAGCAGTGACCTCCGCAGCGCATTCTGATGCATCTGTTCCTCATTATAGCGGAAGAGTAACTGTACATTTAAGTTTCAACATGTAAAAAGTCCTGTTAGCAGGTCATTTGGCCACGTCTGCCGTTCATGCATGATGTATTCATGCTGCCGTTGCACAACATGTCACCTCGTTAGTGCCTCACAAAAGAGATAGCAGTGCACTCTCTGATGCCACAAGCCAAAAACTCCATTTTCTCTGTCTACACGTCAACTCGGAAAATCTTCACCCTGGCCGGAGTTTTACAAAAGCCCCGTTTCCAGTGACCTAAAATGACGTTTTGGGTGTGGACGAAAGGCCAAAACACATATAAAAAGCTACATTTACCAAAATACTTTTGTACGTGTGGACAAGGCTTCGGTCTTATCCCATTACCTCCCTTTTACTGTATCTGCTACTTTGGTTATTTTTTGCAATTTATGCTGCACTGATGCTTTTTTCCCTTTTACTATATTTGCAAATCTCCTCAGTGAAAGTGTAAATTGTCAATTTGTCTGTGAATCTCTGTCAAGTATACAAACTTTTTTGCATTTATTGCACTTAGCCATGTTATATGCCACAGTTTAATGGGAATCCAATCATACATATTTAAGTAACATGTGCATAGTGTGCGTTTGGTCTGGATAATGTCCACTCTATCTTACCTTGTACAACTTTTTAGCTTGCTGGTTTGCAGTGTATGTCTCTTTTACATATTATTGCTCTTATAATATGTTACAGAGGATGTTTATGTGTATTTGGTTCCCCTTTCTTATCGCTGTTTAATTTGGACAAGCTTAAGACTTTTAGCCTTCTCTATGGGATGCAGTATTGGTCAAGTAATCGAAAGTATTTGTACTTCTTAATTTACTTCGTATTGCTGCTTGTGTTCATTCCTACGATAGTAATTTCACTTTGAATAACTAGACTAGTCAACAAGTGACCCATGTGAAATTTTGAGGCGGCGAATTTCCAGTCAACATCAGCTGCTTAGCACCACCTTGTGACAACGGTCCTGAGAAAAACCCCAGACCCCACCCGTCTACCATCTCAAATTTTCACTTAGAGTCACTTCCTTCCGGATTCATTCCAATAAATGAAGAGAGAGCATTTCTATACCGCCTTTGATTTTTTTGTAGCAGCAATTCTCCCATTCAGCAGCTTTTTTTTTTTATTGTTGGCACCGACTCCTACCACATGACAGTCACAAGGCATGATTTCATCTCCCTTCTCAGTAGTGGATTTTTATTTTTGCTCATCTCTCAAACAAATTCCCACTGTTGGGGCCTGACCTGAAGATGTTTTTCACACAGTGATGTACAGTAAAGATAAGATGAATGAATATATAAAAAAACATCAGCCATACAGTACTGTAATATTTTATGTATGTTCCCCATGTCTAGCATAATGAAAGCATTATCAACACTTGAATGGTGTTTAAAAATGAAAAAAAAATCATACCACATGAGCGTAACACAGAGTTAACAGGACGGCCTGCTTGGTAGAAGCATAAAATCCTGTTCCAGGTTTGTACTATTTCTTGTCTAAATGTCTCTCAAAAGACATCATGTTAAGTGTATAAAAGAAATTCTCAGTTTGTATGCAGTGTTTGAGGTTTGCCAGAACTTCTCTGCATAAATATTAAATTAAATTAAATCTAAATTGTATGATAAGTGGGATATTTAAATCTTAAACCCATTTGTGCCCAAAGACTATATTTAGTATGATAAGGAAAACTGCCACATAATTTGTTCTGATTGGTCAAAAGTCTAGAAATTTGGTACTTAGGGCTGACCCGAATGTTTCAAATCTTCGACCGTTGTCATGGTAATCGACCTCCAAATCGGTATTTGAATGCTTCATTTTTGGTATTGCTTTGTTTTTTATAGAAGTATGTAATAATAAAGTATAAATCCCAAAATAGCCCATGAAAATAAGGAATAATCTCACAACGTTATTTATATTCAACATTAATTATTATTAATTATTCTCATCGCTGTTTGTTGTGTGCAGAGTAGATGGAGACAGACGGACAGAAGAACACGTCAGCCTGCTGCGCCGTGCGCGAAGCTTCGAATACCTTCGAATAATTCTCACCAAAGCTTCGAAACCCAAAAATGTGTATTCGGGACAGCCTTAGACATACTTTTAAATATTTAGATCACATGAAACATCACACTTTTATTAATAGTCAAAGTCAGGATTTATGAAAAATGAGGAAAAAGTAAAAAAAAAAATGATTTTTTTACACTGCATATGTGTGCATATCATTGATATTCAACTTGTTATGAGTTCATAGATACCAAATAATTGATTGTGCTCCTTGTAGTTTCGGAGATACAGACATTTGCTTATCATACTATATCTAGTATTTGGGCAAAATATATATTGTAAAAACAGTAGTCCCATCTGCCCAAAGACAAGATATAATATGATAAGAAAAACTCACTTTTTAGCTCAACAGATTTTGAAAATGTCTTCAGATTTGTTCTGCAAGCCCAAAGGAACACTTCCACCAAAGGAAATTAAACATTCAAGTTATGGGCACAAATGGGTTAAAGACTAAAAATTGCAAAACAAAACCTTTATTTAGGGACAGACATGTTGGGTCAGCTGGGGTTTACACACTAATGAGAGTGGAATCCGTATACGCTGTCACCTCATCTTACATAGGCCAAGTTCATTCAGGAGTAATTTAATTGCATACTTTATGTCCGAATTATGCGCGCCCCAGCGGCTTCATTGTATGGCGAGGACAAACACGTCATGATTTTGTACACTGAGGATGGAAGCGAGGACTTCGGACAGTACGTCCTCTTCCGGGTTGCAAATCATTTGATGCAGCATAATTACGAAAGAATAAGAAAGATCAGTGAACCAGCTCATCATCCCAAACACATTTAAAGCACAACCACCACCCAAAAACACATTTACTACACCATGAAAATTTGCATAAGTTGTTTTATTCGTAGTTATTGTCCTCTTTATACTTCTTTTTTAAATTGTTTTGTCTTTTGTTGAAGTGGACATCCCGTAAAGTCAAGCCTGAGCCCTTAGCTGAGTTGTTTGCACATCACCGTCTGAACTGAAAGGAAAGGGTAAGAGGAGGAGCAGAGTGGGCTTTTCCTCCTTCTCTTTCTCTCGCTCTCTCTCTTTCTCTCATTTACAGTATCCCAACTCAACCTTTTATTTTCATTTGTTTGAACAAAGAGTGTACCTTACAGTATATTTACACATCATACTGACTGGCTGTTTCACAAATTTCCACTTAGATAATGCAAGGAAGATTGAACTTTCAAGATTTGCGTCTTTGTATTTTTCTACAGTCTTGTTCTCCTTTGATCCGCTTTCTCCTCTCATGCTAACTTTTGTAGTGAGATTCTCCTTGACATTATTGTAATCATCAATACCGCCATCATCATCAGTCATCTTTTTCATCATCATAACATCATATTCACCGTTATTATATTCATATAACTCTTTTCAATAGATTCCTCTCTGACAACTGTACAATCGTACACAGTGTTTGACTTTTATATATATTTTTGGGAATATATTATTTAAACCTAAGAAAAGAGGAACGTAATCCCAAAGAAAATATATTAGTATCCCAAAGTAACAAAATCATGCATGTTTTAATGTATTTGTCCATAAAAACAAAACAAAAAATTAACGTCTGAATGGATGGGATCTGGTTTTATTTACAAATTGATCTTGGCACTGTTTTTGTTGTCTCTTTGCTGGAAACTGGAATGATCATAAAGAATACTTTTGACTCTACCGAGCATAAACACTCTCCTGGTATTAGAAGTCAGTGACCTGCTTTAAAAGGCAGGTTTGAGAGACATATTCTTTTTTTTTTAAAGCACAAAAAAATAAAAGAAAGACGGGAAAAGAACAACATTAGAGAGTCGACCAGGGGAAGGGGACGGGGGGGCAGAACAGAAAGTGTGTAGAAAATGTATTTCACTTCAGCTTTACACTGTGGCAGTTTCCTCTTTTAGGCAGAAACCCTGTGACATCATGTCTACTGACATTTTTTTTTTTTTCCTCAGCAATACAGGCTCTCCCCACGTCTCATCGGTGCACTCATTGTTAGGGTGAAGATCCAAAAGAGAACATTGATTCTGTCAAAATTCGTCTCGTAAAGCAGCATTAATTGACTGTGGCAAATAAAACAAAGGAGACAAAAGTAACCGAAAAACCACCAGTGCAGACCTTCTACCTCAGGTTTGGCAGGCAGGTAGGGGTAGCTGTCTAAAATTTCCAGTGTTGCCGCGTCAAACAAGCGCTTGACTGTTGTTCCAAAGTGTGTGAGCAAACATAATGTGTGTCGTGTGTGTGTGTCTGTGTGTGTGTTTGGGTGTCTCTGCAAACTCATATTCAGTGCAAACACATTGGGTAAAAATCCCATCTTGACCATGGCCCATCAGCTCTTTTGTTTCAACTGAAACACATAAATCTACAGTATCGTCCATCCCTGACCATCTCACTACCTCACCTCCTTTGCAGGTCTCTGTTGCACCTCTTCAAAGAGATAAACAGGCAGACTGACATGCCTTTTGTTTATCCAGCCTGATGGCGGGCCAACCGCTGCCGCCTTACCCCCCCAATCCCCCATCCCCTACCCCCAACCCAGCATCAGGTCCTAGCACAGCCCAATGTACTTGAGATTGTTCTGGATGATCACGTCCGTGACAGCGTCGAACACAAACTGGATGTTGCTGGTGTCAGTGGCACAGGTGAAGTGCGAATAGATCTCCTTGGTCTCCTTGTTGCGGTTGAGGTCCTCGAACTGCCGCTGCACATAGACGGCGGCCTCCTCGTAGGTGTTCTGACCTTTGTAGTCGGGGAAGCACACTGTCAGAGGAATGCGTTTGATCTTCTCAGCCAACAGGTCCTTCTTGTTGAGGAAGAGGATGAGCGACGTGTTGGTGAACCAGTTGTTGTTGCAGATGGAGTCGAACAGGCGCAAGCTCTCGGCCATGCGGCTCTGTGGGGATGTGGGAAGAGAAAGGAAATACATGAGAATCAAGACGCTTTTGAACCCGATATCCCCCGTCCCGACAATGATCAGCAAACCCCCTGGATCTAAAGATTATCTTTGCAGATATTCCTGTGGTGTGAGGTATGTTACGAGTGTTTTTTACAACCCCCGATCGGTTCAGAAGTCCATCCTGGCACCGATTTCAAATCGTTAATATTGAACATGTTCAATATTCAATATTTGAAATCGGATCTCCTGTTGTGTGTGAGGAACCCCCAGGACAGCCGTTGACGCAGTCACCTCGGAAAGAACGGTAGCCAATTGAGAACCAAACTGACTGAAGCGGAAGGACAACAATCGCCATCATGGCGACCACGGCTAATTCATGGGCTAATGCAAAACGCGAAGCATAAAGTTGTAGTAAGATGGACCTCAGAAATGAAGGACCAACTTGTTGATTTGTGGCAACAACACAAGGGTTTATTTTAAATGTCTCCATGACTTCATCCATAAATTTTTTTATTTTTCTTCTCAAATTTTTTTCAGTACAAAGTAGTGCAAAAAATAACATCGCTAATTGTTTCTGCTCGTCGTCCGCCATGATTGTTCACGTCTTTTTTAGTCGGGACTCTTGTTCTGTTAGTGTGTGGTTTGCTGTTTTGGCCAAAGTCGTTGCTCACCACACACTATAGGAACAAAACTGAAACAGTTCTTTGAAGCAACAACCTAAATCATCCCAATTCATCACACAATCAGACCTCATTCACACGAGCAGGACCATACAATTTGGCAAAACCCAAGGGAGGAAGTCACACCATATACGGCAAGAATTGAGGATGAAAAGGAAGATAACCGACTGAATGACTGACTAGCCAACGGCGCGGCTTCTCTGTTATGTCAACAGAGACTCAGACAAATGAAGACCTGCATTTGAACTCTCTGCAAATTCTCCTTCTCTTTTTTTTTACCTCCCTACTACTCTCTGTCTCCAAGTCCAAAACTGTGAAATGATCATTTGTAATTTTATTCATTACAGAAAAACCTCACTCTTGTGAAGAATAGTTAATTGTCATATATGTCAATTTGAATGGATCAGGTGGAGGCAGAGACAAAGACTGCATCGACAGATAGGCTGTTTACACTGAAGACAGACTGCTCAGGCTCTATGATATTGTTTTTCTTCTTCAGCCTCATAAATAAATCTTAACAAAGGCCCTCCAGATGTTGATGCATTATCATTTATAGCCGGAAGGACCACATTAGGTGTCACATTTTTTTCCCTCCGAAATTAATTATTAAGATTTGTTTCACAATTCTGTCATGGAAATCACTGATGTCTGCCATGTCCTGCAGATAAATGAATTAAGGGAAGAGTACCACGTGACCGGTATCGGCATAAAATCCGACCTTTAACACCGTACCAATACCGGAGAAAAAGTCTATGTGCATCCGTGCGTATATGTGTGCACGTGCATGTATGCATCCATGTGCTTCTGTACAGTTAAAGTGCTCATGTGACGTTTGAATGTATGAGAGAAAAAAAGAGTGAAAAAGAGAAAGTTGATCTGTTCATGGCAGCTGCTGGCATGTGGCGACTGGCCAGTAGCTTGTGACTGGGAGGTTGTCAGATGGAAGACTGCTGTTTAAAAGGTTACAGAAACAACATGGTGCTCTGAGCAAATCACAAGATCTGCTGCACAGCATGAAAAAAAAGACACTGAGAGGGGAATAGCGAAGGATTAGACAATCATAGTGCAGATTCAAAGTTAGCCCTGATTATTCAGTGTTGTAAGTACACTATTTTTGGATAATGATGAAAAGGCTGTGAGAAACAAAGGTTGCATGTAACCCTGATACGCTGTTCAAAATTCTTCTTTTGATTTTTTTTACAGCGGCTAATGTAGGTTAAAAACATTTATTGGATTATTTATGTCCATTAAAGGGTCAGTGTGTAAAATTTGGGGGGATCTATTAACAGAAATAGAATAAATAGTTCTCGGACGCGCTTGTGAAACTCCGATAACGTGAGCCACAGAATGCAAAACTGTGGTACCGCCAGCCGCTGTTCCGTTGCTCCTAAAGTAGTGTTATTATGGTAAGGATGGCCTCTTAGCGAGGCGAACGTTACCGCGGTTTTACACTCGGCTGCTCACTTTACTAAAGTCTTAGATATGGAGGAGTGAGCGGAAGGGTGCTCAGTTGGTTCCAATCTGCAACCACACCACTAGATGCAGCCAAATCCTACACACTGTACCTTTAAAGATTCATCTTTATAATAAATTCTATAGAAAAATAGAGTTTTCTCTAGGCAGTCTGTCAAGTTTGACAAAGTAGCGTATGTACTGTCGTAGTGTATAATCACCTGACACTAAAAATGGTTGTGTTTTCGTTAGCTTAGAATGAGCGCTTCATATCTACATAGGGAGCGGGTCCTCTTCATGGAATCCACCATGTTGCTCCGCCATGTTTCTACAGTAGCCCACAACGGACAAACCAAACACTGACTCTAGGGAGAGCCTTTCACGTTTTTACATTACCTGAAGGCCACCGTAGTTCTCCGACACGCTCGTGAAACCACGGTTTTGTACTCAGTGGCTCACGTTACCGCAGTCTTGGAAAGGGAGGAGTGAGCCAGTGAGGGTACTCGTTGTAATCTGCAACCACACCACTAGATGCCACCAATTCTTACACACTGTACCTTAAAGATGCATCTTTATAATTAATTAAGAATAATAAAAGAAAAATTCCAGAAACACGCTGAAAATAAATTGAGATCTATTGAAAATACAAGAACTGCGAAGAAATAATTAAACTGAGGCTTTGCTCAATACAAATATTCATTAATGCCGTTCCTTTCTGCTCCCGTTCTCTCACGTCGTTACCCTCAGCCTGAAACATAAGCTCTCCTTTCTGTATAAGCATGCTCCCCTAAAGGGACTATAAGACTGGCCCTTAAACATTGTACACTACACATAGTCATGTCAGGCTGTTTGACCTCACTCTTCCTCTTTGCAGGGTGTGAAAACAAGAGCCCAGCTGCTAACCGAGTGTGTCAGGAGACAGCCAGCTGAGCCCAGGGAATCTCTTCACCTGCATGGCCACTACAGCGCTCATACAGTAAGAGTTTCTTAA
Organism: Sebastes fasciatus; assembly: GCF_043250625.1. Taxonomy (NCBI): domain Eukaryota; kingdom Metazoa; phylum Chordata; class Actinopteri; order Perciformes; family Sebastidae; genus Sebastes; species Sebastes fasciatus. Next base: position 20,485,636 of record NC_133813.1, read on the forward strand.
TGGGGAGCGGGAGAAGAGGGGGGGGGGGGGCAACATCTAAGAGCACTAAAGCATGCAGACCCCCTCCCTTTGCTTCAAACACCCACTGATACACACACACACACACACACACATATATCCCCCAGACACACACTTCTTTCCCCCTCACCTCCTCCTGTCAGAGTAGTCCAGAGGCGCAGGCTTTAATTAAGCTTAAGTATTAATGAGGAGGTTCAGCCCTGTGTCATTGCTTTGTTTCCCATAAATACAAATCACTCAAGTGTGCAGCCACCCCCCTTCGTAATCCATTAAGGTTCATTTTAAATGTCATAGCCTTACAAGACGGGGCACTTTGCTCTTATCCACTGAGATGATTTCCTCTGTCATGTATGTTTTTTTTCCCGCCGCACCTGAAGATGACATTTTTCTCCCCTTTCTGTTGAATTACTAATATCTCTGTTACTCTGAGCAGCAGGTCTAGATTTCAAAACAAACACAGTATAATTGTACATATAACATTATTCTCCCGCTAGAATCTCATCGAAATCACAGTTTTGATTTTCAGCTATAAGCACATTTGAATTACAGTTTTATATAATTGTTTGTTTATGCTGTAGATGATGTCCAGCTGAAGGTAAACGTTTTCACACTGTGTTTGTTGTATTACAAGGCATAAGGCAAAACTAGCAATGGGTGAGCTAACTTAATACTAATACTAATACTAGAGATGTTCCGATTCCATTTCGTTTTGGCTGAATTTGCGGTATTGTCCGATACTGATGTGATATGAAGCACTTTTGTAGCATCTAACTGAATCTCCTGCTTCCCTGTTTGTACTTTCAAATATCTGCTTTATTTTACTGTTTCACATTCAGCTGCATAGGAGTCGTGTTAAGTTGCTGCTGATGAAAACCATAATTTCCTGATTTTGCTGCTTCATGATAAAAGCTTTCGAATACCAATATAACGGGGGGCTTTTATTGTGAAGAATATAGGAAATGAAATGTGTTTATCACCGTTTTACAGCCGCTCCTTTGGCCACTAGTCACAGCCGTGGTTGCACGCAGCCAAGCAGGTAGCACTGTTGTAATGGAGACGGTGCAAAGACTGGCGTACTTGCCGATACCCAATCCCGAATTTTGGGCAGTAACAGACGCATTCCAAAAATGGTATCGGAACAATTCTACTTAATACTGCGTGTAACATCGTGTGTAGCATTAAATCTTCAGACTGGAGGTCATCGTAGAGCATTTCAATAACATTTAAGATAAATTGAATCTGGCCAATATGCAATAAATAAGCTTTTGCTCCTACAGTTTAGTGATGAAAAAGCTAGATAGTATAAGGGATACACTGAGAGCATGTATAGCCTGGTAAGGAAAATATTGGCAAAAAAAAGCATGACATGTTTTTCTCACTTGGTGTGTCCTTGAGCAGTAGCATTACGTTTCCTGGAGAGCTCTCTTTCAAAACACCATTATGTCATATGAAGCAATTCAATTACATGATAGTAATGCCTTTGATAACCCATTAGGCGGTTAAGATGCTGTAGCCAAGCGAGGGAGAATACTCCTGAATGCATTTTGAGACACCAGTCTGACACCTTCCTCTGTGTTTCTGAGGCGACGTGATGTGATTTAAAGCCACCGATCAGGGAAGCTGTCATTTCACGTTCAGATCAGTGCATACGTCGTCTTTGCCGTGGCTCGGGAGGAAAAGTGCACATGACAAACTTTGACATAAAAAACATCAGTAATTAATTTCCACTCGTCTTTCATGTGACAGGCAATTAATTCCCCGTTTTGAGAGATTAATAATATAATAATTGGGACAATAGAAATAGAGCTGACACTGCAGTCAGTGTGTGCCTTGATGTTTGGCTAACACAAGCTTAAACAAGCGCCAACCTCACATTTCATTTTCACCTCACATACACACAGAATTCACTGCAGTTGCTCAGCCCCAGTCATTGCACATAAACCTGCACCACACATTCATAATGATGCACCCAGAAACACACAATACATGCATGCACATATACACCTCATATCTATTCTCTCCAGCGCTGCTGTTTGTTGCACAACCCCCCCCCCCCCCCCCTTCTTCTTCTTCCCTCCTCTCCCCTTCTCATCCTCCCTTCCCTAGTCACAGCTCACTGTCAACAGCGCAGGATTAGGAGCATTTGACTGGCCTGTTGCTAAGCAACAGTAACCATGGCAACCGATTCATTATGAAGACAGGGATGGGACAGGGAAAATGCATCAGGGAATGGGTTGATGGGTAAATGTTGTACTGTAATTATTATGGTGTATTTTCAGTCTTGTGTGAGCTGGTGCATTGAAACTGAACCGGCGTCGATCTGGTCGGACGAAGTTTGTTTTCTGCTCGTGTGACATTGTACGAAGCTTTGAAGGTTTAGATCACTATGATGATCACTGGACACAACAAGCCACCCTTATGAAAATGGCACCTTTTCCTCTAATGAGGAACCCTTCAAAGTAACCGTTTTGTATATGTAACACTGTTTTCCGGAGCCATCAATTAGTGATCATCATACATACGCATGCACATAAAAACTGATGAATGTCCCATAATTAGACGCATCATTCAACTTCAACTCCCCTGTTGTGTTGTTTTCTATTAGATAAGACAAAATTCCTTCGAACATGCTCAACAGTGCATTCTGCTACTGTGGTTTTAGACCAGCGTTGCCCGATAATTATCGTATTTGTACAATAATTTTGCCCTTTGCACCATGTACGATCAATAATGCCGAAAGTGCCATAATGTACGTTAATTTGACCATTTTGAGGCTCACAAGTAATAGTTGGTTTTAGTCCGTGCTGTCTCATTTTAATTAATTTCCGGATGGATCCTACATCCATGTGTACGCATAGCTTTGAATACACCAGTTATTTGTTTAGTTAGCTATATCTTATGGTCTTAACTGTTTTCAAGCAGAATATGAATATGATTATGCGTATGATAATTTCCCTCAAAATACGATAATTTTAAGCCTCTGGTATGATAGATTAACATTTACCTTCTGTTCCACACTAAGAAATAGAAGAGTCGCACTTGGACTAAAATTGATGAGTCACCTTTGGTCCAGAAAGCTGAATCAGTGACTGTGTTTGATTGTTTAATCTCACAAAGGTTTATGTCAGTGAACATTATTGACTCAGTATGCTAAGGCTAAGGTAAAGGAAGTTATATATGTCTTTGCTGGTAGTTCATGTTGTGCTTATCAACATGAGAACAGGAAGGTCTCCTAATAAGATATCAGAGTTTTCATTGAGTCAAAGAATCACTGATGCTGGAGGGAAATTACCTCCACTGCTAGGGCAGTTGAAACAAATTAAAATTACAGCTTCTCCTTAACAATGCATGCATTGGAATTGAAGATGTAACTATGTAAAAGCCATTAATTGGCAATCAATGTATATGCTGTACATACAACAGCTTTACTGCAAATGTATTCTTCAAGGGAGGCTTAAACCAGTCTATGTGACATAGGCCATGCCTCTACAGCGCCTTCTGACAATGTCTCAGCTGTGAAATCTAGTGTGTGTATTGTACAATCTGATAAATATGAATTTCAAATGAGGTTATTTTGCTACAGGTTAGCTATCCTGCAAAAGGCTAAGGCAAGGATGTGGTCATGTTTCTGATCTTTATCGAAACATCTGTTGAGTCTACACAGATGTCTCTTTTTTTGTACAAGTCGACCAAACAGATGGAAAACATTTTCGTAGAACTATGCACATGTTTCCCCAGAGGTCTGTCCGCCTATTATTCTGCTATTTATTATCATATTTTGCTGTAGTCAGTATCTGTTTTCTGGTAGGTTGAAATATATTGCCTTGTCTCTGCTTGGAGCATGGTAGCTGACCCAATCCTTTACCCTCACATTGTACTGACCTTCATAGTACCTAACCTTAATCTTAACTGATGCTTGACCCAATTTAACATAAATCAGATTTGGTTTCACTGCTGTTTTATTCCCCATCAACTGCATGTAAAAATGTGTAACCAGAGACACATATACGGTACACAGATACAAACACTCGTCTCTTACTCACATTGCAGATGTATTGAGCATGTAGAGGCTAGACTATGTGTTAGGTAACAGCTGTTCAGCAGCGTGCTGTCAGCTGACAGTGGTTATGGAAGCGGGCGGCTCCAAGATGCAGGAATTCACTGAGGAGCCTTGTGTGGATGTCGAAGAAACCACAGCGACATACCTGCACTTAATCCAGCAACATTTAGATTAGGTGTACTCTGAATGTGACATTTGGAAATACTGCTGCATTATGCCGACTGCCTGATGCTCCCGTAGATTTATGAGGGTGTGGCTTGATGTCCTGTTTGGCCACCATTATGTGGTTTGTGTGCTAGTTACAGCCTCTCTTTCACAAATCTGCATTTGTATAAATGTTCAGCCTACATCACATGTACATACTACAAATTACTGTAGTATCTCAGCCATGACATCAATGTGTTTCTGTGTTACTGTATGAGTATTTTGTCAGTGATGCATTTATACTGACACATTTATTCAGCATTGTTGTGGTGTGATTGTTTGCATAGTGTGATATTCAGTTTAAAATATATGTGAGTAGATCATCTCTTTAATAAGCTCTCCATCCTGTTACACGTCTACTCTGCACATTACTGTCAATTGCGTGTTCTATCCATCCATTATATATTGTATATAATTATACTTGAGGCTATTAAAACGCTGTCACATCTGTTATAAAACCACCTACTGGGTAATGTAATTGCAAGTTATATAAGGTATGGCCTACTATTTACAATTCTGGCTTCACATGTGCCCTACAAAATGTAATTTTTTTCCTAAATTCTTGACTTGATGATTATTTAACAACAGATGTGTTTGTTTTAATGTCTTGAAAGTCATGAATATTAGATTTTGGTTTATGCGCTATTGCCATTGACATGGTGTCGAATCTAAACTCATTTTATAGCACAATATTTCACACATTTAGAATTTTTAAACCAATTTCTTTAAACCAAAAGATTTGAGCTCATTGCTAATAATACTGTAGCTAATAACAATATTAGAAATGTTAGCTTCCACAATTTCTAACCATGTGCTGTGGTGAGAGACAGGCAACTGAGCATGGAATAGTTAATTAGCTGAAGCACATTGTTGGTACGCAGTTTTGGCAGCTGAGCTACTAGTATGCCAGTGGCTGTCTTTAACCTGTTAAGCCTTAGCTCCATCCCTCGGAAAAAAACGGCTAAAATAACATACACAAAATGAATCAGGAATAGCTCTTCCACCATAAGACTTATACGCATATATTTGGTCTCCTCTGAAAGGTACGAAGCTAAGGAATATTAATCCATTGTAAGTAAACTAAACTCTACTATTATTTCAGAGAAAACGGAGATACAATAAAGGAAAAAAATAAAATTTTTATCCTGAAATAAAATCTTAATTTCAAAGCCAATCTCACCATTATGACCAAGACCCCATGTAAATGGACGCTGTATTTTGTCGAGGTGCGTTTTGGTGCATTAGAAAGCTCGGAATTTTTTGTTTCAAGCGATACCAAGCATGTTATTGTAGACCAATGAGAAATGGTTCTTTTGAACATAACTTGCTCGTATGTTTACGAAGCTAATATTTCTACGACTTTATTGTTAAAATACTTCTTAATAAGACATAGTTTGGACAACATACAGTTGGTTTATGGATTCTGAAAGCTGAAGACCTCATGTTTTCAAAACAGTACAACATGCATATATCTTCTATAAGTAGATCATCTTCCATTGCGCCTTTTTGTAAATACGCCACAGGGTTCGACCAAATGCACACGGCCATAAACTTAGCTGTATGCCGCTATATGCTTGCTGGCCCTTGTGCAGATCCTCAAATGATGAACATGGTTGGTGAGTAATGGTATGCTTTTTGCTTTGTCTTTGGTCTCACAATATAGCTCGCACTGAATATGGCTAGCCTTTCACAGTACCCATGCAAGAAAACCATTTTGGAAATACCCGACCATTGCTAGATTAATTCATGGTATTTTAAGTACCAACCATTTGATGTGGTTGACTGGTAGTACTGATGACTACATGTGAATAGCATCAATCTGGTAATGCTCATCACAGACACTGCAGCGGTAACATACAGACAACTCTTCAAAACACATCTTAATCTAAAATGCACAAGATGTACCTTAGACTCATTCAGCTGATGCCTGGCAAGTCTCTGTGCTAATGCAGTTAATGGGAACACAAAGGCTATTTGTGAAAAGGTTTCACTTGAATCAGATAAGGCAACATGTTACAGTCTGGCCTCTGAAAATCACAGCCGGCATTAATGTTACTATGTCACAAGTTTGTCGTCGTCCAACTAAAGACACCCCTGGTGTGTTCAAAGTGATCTTTGTCTTCACATGTTAAAACACATAAAACTGTAAAGGAAGTCATTGATTCAACCACAGCCTATAACCATGAAAATGTATTTGCAGAAGTCTTATTCACAGTCGGCTCTGCAGCAGGATGGCTGCTCTAATTGCACGATGTCTTTCCTTCTGGTACTTTTGATCCATTGCTGTATCTTCTTCCTCTCCTGTCTTAGAATAATAAAAGTTGTTTTTTTTAGCACCTGTGAACTCCCATTGCTACACGGTGCCTTCACAATCTGCTAATTCTCACAGGTACAGCCTCACACTTTATTCTGTGAACTCAATTAACACCATACTGCATTTTTCTCCTTAGACTTTATTTTTAACCTATAAAACTAATTGATTTCATGTTCCAACCCGGCCGGTGTACTCCCTGTTTTATCCGGGTAACCCATGAGTTATCAGGCCAGTTCACTTACAGGAATGACAAAGTTTCCTCTGTTCTCGAGTTATTCCTTGTGTATAAAGAGGTATACATAGATACTGGAACCTCTCTAGGAGAAAAATGGGATCACGTCAGTGAAGAAATAGAAAATAGTTGACCCCTCATAGTTGGTCTAGACTGAAAACGTTAAGTAGTATCTATTGTTGACCTTCCATTATCAAAAAGGCAGTTAAACAAGCAATAACTACCCAACTATTCCAAAACACTCCGATAACAAAACAGATATGCTATGGATAGCAAATCGTTCAAATTCCACAACCATGAAGGCGAGATAAGAAACGCCGGCCACTCTCATTCAGACAGATTTGAAATAGCTTTGCTACCACATTAAGGCAAAGTGAATGTGTTTCACCCATTTCTATAAAATCAGTCCATTTATGCCCCCAGCCAAAGAACTTTGGATAAGGACCATAAAATTTGGATAAGGCTTTCCAAATTGTTTATTAAACAAAACTGAATGAACTGTAAAAGGATTACATTAGGTCGTAATGCTATTTAGGCTGACAATAAAATGAAGAAAAGGGTGCGTAGAGTGGTCCTGGATGCCCTGTGGGGATATTAGGAAAACCACCCTCTGCAATTATGTCTTTTGACTGTTACATTAGGAAAGAGTAGCTGTTCAGCACTTACAGCAAATCCAATCAACTGTTAGTCTATGCCATAATGAATATCTACCAAAAAAGAGTAGGAAAGTTTTTTTTTCTTGCTTCTGTGGCAAATCAGGTGGCCTTCTCTCCAATAGAACAGATCATTTATGCAACCTGTGATCCCTAAATTTGGGCACAGAATGACAGTTTCACATAGTTGCATCCTTTAGAGGTAGACCTGAACTCAATATCCATTAAGTAGTCTGCTTAGCAGAATCAACTTTAACACTCTGTTTAGTTTTGTTTTCCTACTTCAAATGATAAGCTGTTGAGCGGTTTGGTGGTTTAAAAATCTTTGAGTGAGCTAAAGATTGTGCATTTGTTCCCACCAAAGTAAACATAAGTCATTCAAAGTTCAAACTCTTTCCTTTGCTAATTGATTTCACATAGCCACTACCTTCTAAATATGTATGACGTAAGCAAAAGAGAAAATGCAATACCCGTATCTGTGTAACGACATCACGGTCATTGTGTTGAAGACGGGGATGTACAGAGAGGAAATGACACCTCAGAACAGCCTTGTGATCTCTTTGCTTCTCCGGACTGTTAAACCATTTTATACAAATACATTCCTTGTTTGGTAGCATTGAAACCTCACTGCATTTTGCCTTTATTCACTCTCTGATATGGTAAATAATAGTGTGAAATTTCTTAATTTACTTGCGAACAGTTAATGATTTTAAGTAATAGCGTGCACTAGAATCAAGATACTAAGATTAGTGGTATCTAATTAATCATTGCAGTAAGTCAGATAAGTATTATCTGTCTCACATAAGAGATATATTCCTGCACTTGAATCATCTCAACCTATCGAGAGAAATAAAGGCTAGACCTCTTCTCACGAATGGTGTAAAAACTTAATAAGAGAGAATAGTTGTATAATTTGTGCTAATTGGGTTGACATCTGTCTCGTCCCTCTTCTCGTACCTCCTGTGTTAGGGTGAGAGGCTGCTGCGTGCAAGCATGTGTTAGTGCATACATGTGTGCATGTGCATACATTTACTGTGCAAATGTGGGCCCTTTTAAAACAGATTTTCCTTACCGTCTGGTTGTCCTCGTAGAGTTTGAGGTCATAGCCACTTAACTCGACACAGAAAATGATTGCAGTCACGCCCTCGAAGCAGTGGATCCACTTCTTTCTCTCCGAACGCTGTCCACCCACATCTACCATCTTGAAGGTGAGCTCCTTGAAGGTGAACTTGTTCTCCACAATGCCGGTGGTCATGTCGCGGGACCGTAGGATGTCCTCCACAGTTGGGATGAACTCAAGAGCAGAGATGCGGTCCAGGTCGTTCAGGTAGTAGGCCGTGTTGTCCTCTAAGTGGTACTCATTGGATCGTTGAAAGCACTCCAGGACCCCTGAGTCAGCCCACAGACGTTTCATGACCCCCTGCAACTCTAGAGTGATCTCCCCTTTGCTCTCAGCCGGACCCGTGAGGGCAAAGAGCTGCACGGCATCGTAGGCGCGATCGGGATTGTGAAAGTCGATCTTGAGGGTGGTGAGGGCGCGGATGATGCGGGTGAGCGAGTCGATGGCATTGTAGAGGATGAGGGGCTTGTACTCCTTGCAGGCCTCCAGGTTGAAGCCTCCGCTGTGGATGATCTTCATCTGCTTGACAATGGTGCTCTTGCCCGAGTTGCTGGTGCCCAGCAACAGTAGCTTGATCTCACGCCGCTGCCGCTGGCTCTCTGAGCGCAAGTGGCGGTCGATTCGCCGCGAGCGCCGCGCCGCTTCCTTCTCCTCCGAGCTCTGACGGCATCCCATGGTCCTCCACCACGTGGTGAGCACAAAGGAACTCGTGCTGCTGCTTGATGGGAAAGCAAATTACAACGAAGTGGTGACCCAAAAGGAGGTGGTGGAAGAGCTGGAGAGGGGTTTTCACTAACGGTAGGAACTTGCCGGTGAAGAGGCAGACAGAACTTCACAACAGACCAATTTAACACTAGACAGGAGAGCCACCACACAGAGGAGTGGCTCAGGAGTATTTCATTCTTTTTGTTCAGGTGCAGTCGGTGAGTCCTGTGTGGGCAGAACCCAGACTTGTGGGATGCCCACACAGCGCCTGGCACTGAGGTTGGACCGCCTGCTGAAGCCAACAGAGCTGGGGTGCATAGCAGGGGCTCCCCCTGAGGAAATGCTCTGGAAGAGGGCTAGAGAACGTTAAGCGTATCTCAGTAGACAAAGTATTTGGGCTTGATGCGTTCAAATAGCAAAACTCCCTCACTCTCCTCCCACATGGCTCTTGTGGTACGTTGACCTTATTTGGCTTCTGCAACCATCCACTTCAGTTCGATATTGGCCTGTTTTGCTTGTTCTTGTTGATAAAATCTTTTCTGCTTCTTCTGTGCTGTGATATCTCCCCAGCAACCGATGGCCTCCGAGTCTGCCAACACACAAGACAGAGAGGAGAAATGAACAGCATGTTCAAGACAAATAAGAGCAGTTGCATCACTTCTTATCACATCATTAACATATTTTTTAAAGGAACAGTTCAACATATTGTAAAATATGCTTATTCGCTTTTAAGCCCGGTTGCACAAAAAGGCATATGAGTGATAAGTCGCAAGGCATTTAACGTGCAATAAGAACGCCCTTCTTGCTTTAGGCGTGTTATTTGTACGCCGTGTAATCTGTCCTGACTGCAGTGTAAACGCATCCGCGTAAATCTGCTACACTCAGTGCTAGTGATGTAGAAAAAAAAGGGAGAAAGACTACTTATAGCATGCGAGAGGGGAGGTGGATGGGTACAACAAACACTTTCAACTTTCAACCAGTGACCAACCAGAGACCGGTGATTTGTTTTGGATGTGACTTTTGTGACGTGTTTTTTTGTGACATGTTTTCTGTGCTTATGTCATGTTCTTTCCTTACGTATTTTTACCGAAGCCCTGAAAGGCAAACGAGAAGAAAACATTTCTGGTGATCCATTTTCTAAGTCTGGTCTAAATTGTTTTCTCTCCTATGTTTATGACCTAAGAACAGGCGAAAAAAAAGTTTTGCCAGTACAAACTTTCTTAGTTCCTTTTTTTTTACATCTGTGAAACAGGTAAAAAAAGGAAGTTTTGCAAGTTACTTTTTTTTTTTCCATCTGTGAAAACCGGTCAGGCTCATTTTCTGTATATTTTACTTAGTTTACATACTTATTTTAAGGTCAACCATGACGTTTTTCCTAAACCTAACTGCAGTAATGTTGCGTGGCATACAAATCACACACAAAAAGCCTAAAATGCATCCTCATGACACGCATAATGTTTGGTACCATTGTGCCATTGCATAGAGACCTATACCAAAACCTGTGCTCGCTGACTTAGTCTAGCAACCAGAGGCACTCTGCATAGAAGTGCTTGCTGGATGGATAAACCACAAATGAGTGTTTCTGCAACAGACTAAACAAACAAAATACAATGTGCCAATTAGTGAGTTTAAGAGGTGCTGGTAAGCATATTTTTTAACTTTGGAGAAAGGCACACTTGCTGTTTGCCTCTGCTTCCCGTCTTTATGCTAATTGCCTCTTGGCTCTAGCTTCACACTGACACTGACAGTAACTCCAATCTTCTTATTTCATTTGAATCAAAACTGACAAAACCCCCCCAGAAGAATCACATTCAATACTTTATCCGTCAAATGTAAATGAACTGATTAGCAATGAAAGCATATAGAGTCACATGTATACTGACCTGCACACTTCCCATTCTACCTTTGCCATGCTACCCTTATTCTGTGTGCGTTGCCTCTTGAGATTCCTGCTCCTTATAGTTACACACCCATATTCTCTCCCTCTGCAGTCCTGTGTCACCATAGACTCTGAACCAAAGTAGACTTCAGCTGACCACGCCCACTCATTTAACACCACCGCACACACATAGACTCATTATATACACAATCAAGGTCAAACATACGCATAGAAACAGGCCGAGAAAAATAAGCTCCACTGTTTGAAAGGAAACGGATGCAGGATTAACACGATATTCCTTGTAACCAATAGCATCTTCTGCTATTCACACTACAACACGGCACCGCTGGCTCTCAGAGCTGCTCAGCAGAACGGCAGCAGGTGAAATGCTTATTTACTATCACAGTGGAAAATGACAGGCTCAAGCCAGCAGGGGCCTCTCATGCTTTCAAACCGCTGTAAAGCCTCTTCTCCCTGCCCAGACATCTGTGTTGTTATGCTTAAGATATTCGACACTCAGAAAAAACCCGAAGAATATCTGGTTTCACTCTGCTCTTGCTTTAATATATTAGCCTTACAAAATACTGAATTCTAATAAGTTTGGGGACATTAAATCCAAATAAAATGCTGTCTTATAGTATATGATGAATTTAAAAGCAAAAGCAAATTTGCAGCAGTGGCTGCCTGTGGGAGTCTGTGATAAATAGATGCACATTGAAGCAGGCTGCATGTTATTGGCTGAGTAACAAATGTGAAATCATACTGTGGCCTAGTTTTGTTGGGCGAAACTATACTCCGCAGACCTGTCACATAGAGCGAGAGAGGAGAGAGAGAGAGAGAGCATTTCTCAGAGCGCAGTGAGTGAGGTCCACTCTTCAAATGACTGAGAGGACAAACAGCAGAACAAAGCCATAACAAAGCATCACAACACAAACAGAGTGGAGAGCATTGTTTCCTGGCTCCGGGCACCTGACTACCCTCTCAAAATGGCATAGCCAGCCAAACCGGTTAATGCACATCACTGATTTTGAGAGCCTATGAAACACATTAAAGCTGCGCGTGAAGTCTTTTCAATTTGCTGTTTCGGAAATATGCAGCACATGCATTTCCGCACTTTTTTGAAGCCATACCACTTTAGGTAATTGCTAAGGAAGTAGTGCACCGGCAGGGCAAAATCATTGTATATTATTATCACATTAAATTTGTATTAATAATATCCCCCATGCTAATACACTGCATAGAAGAAAACATGGTCTGACCTACACCCTAATAACTAGAGCATAACACAGCGGGGCAAAAATGCCTTTGAATATTTTCAACAAAAAATAATTAAGAAAGCGCCTACAGGATAAAAACGTGCTTACTCATTGTAACAAATTAGTTTAAAGTTGAAATAGCTCTGAAAAATATACAAATACGATACCATCTTTACTCAATAAGGATACATTTCCAGGCTTACCTCCTCGGGTAACTCCTATCTATCCTCATATATGTAAAACCGTTACGGGGACACCTGTCACACAGTTGACTCTGGTTCGAAGAAGAGGCATGTCTCTTTAAGAGTAAGTGTGTAGAGGTAGAGCCATGGGGTCCGCAGAGAGAGGCCAGCATCATCGATGTACCATGAGGGCTGAGGTAATGTGATAGCCAAGATTAGACCGAGCCCTCCTGGTCACTCTCCCTCACAGCTCCCGCTGCACACGGCCCTCCAGCTCGGCCCTCCAGCTCTCCCCTCCACCCCCCTCCCAGGTGCTTACCTACCTCCTATTATTTACCTTGCTGCAAATAATTACAATCCCACCCCTTTATTAGAGATGAGTGCATGTAGTCACAGTGTGTTCAGTCCACAAAAATGCTATTAAAATTGGGGTCAATCACATCAGATTGAGTGGTGATTTTAATCCATCAGAGGCTCAATGTTATTGCTCACACAAAGTTTGTTATCAGAAAAATGCATTATGGCTAGTTTGGACTAGTCTGATTACACATTTAGAAATCTCACATTGATGACCAGTGTGTTTAAGTAGTGTGGATATTTGTAGCCGCTTAAACCTGCAGTAGGCAGAATGTTTTTGGCATCATTGGGCAAAAAATCCATAATAACCTTTCAGCATATTGTAATTCAAGTGTTCTGAGAGATAACTAGACTTCTGCACCTCCTCATGGCTCTGTTTTCAGGCTTCAGAAAATCTAGCCCGTGACGGGAGACAGAGAGAGCGTTCCTATTGGCTGTTCATACAACGGAGGCAGCTGTCAATCACTCGCGAACTCCGATCAAACGGTCAAACTAGGTAGCGCTGATCAAATATGAATCAATACTCTGTTACTGTAATGCCTATTTCTCACCTCAAATGTTTTCAGAAACATCTTGTAGTGTACTGTTTAGCTACAAAATTAGAAAATTTGCTCCGGCTGGTGGGCGGTGCTCGGTATTACCTCAACTGATCTCAACATGGTTGCCGGGTCACAAACTTTTGAATACTGATTCATATTTGATCAGCGCTGCATTGTTTTCCGGTCTGTGAAATCTTGTAGATGCCATCAGGAGCACCGGAGGACACAGAGGCACATGATTTTTTTCAGATTACCTGTCTCATGCACTACTGCCAGGATATAGTGAGTTTTATAAGAATAACTTGTATTAGTCATATTTGCTCCAATTCTACCCACTGCTGCTTTAACACCTGAGAAGATAAGAAAACCACGTAGCCGATTATATTCACACAATCACCAAAACACAACTTTCAAAAAGAGGAAGTGAAAGAGGAAGTCGGCTGGTACACCCTCTTCTGCTTGCAGGCTCAGCGAGCACATTACCAGGTAAATGGTAACAATGAACTCGGTGTTCCAGGTCAGTACAGCAGCCATTGTTAAGCATTTATAGAACAGTCAATTGTATCTAAAAGCAGCTGTTTTAAAGAGTCACACAAGCGTGTTAAATCCATTATGTGCCGTGAAATCAATCTCACCGTGTGCCGCTGAAGACACATGATTTGGATTTAATTAAATTAAATTAAACCGCATATGATTTCAGAGGAAGAATGGAAAACAATGCATGCGATGCTCTGGCGCAGTGTGTGTTATGAGTCCCACTTGTGCTCAGGTGTGTCAGAGATGACGAAGAGCAAATGCAGAAAATTTAATTTATTCTATGAATGAAAAGCAAATGTGTGAGAAGAGATAAGTGAAAGTCGCAGGTAGTCATCTTGTAATGCTTTATGAATGAGGCGTGCAGGTGGATGTGTCAGCGCTGTGGTCAGCAGGCTTGCATTTCAAGAGGGATCGGATGAGGTGTTCAGTGAGACTAACAGCACCGTGGCGTGGACAGGCAGCAGCAAGAATTGTGCACCTCACAACATCTGTTGGTCAAATAACTGTTGTGCTCAGTAGGGGACCAGCAAGCAATCATGTTTCCCATTTATTAACCAGTTACCCACCAGCTAAAGCAAGAAAATAGCCCATTCATCACAGCTAAGCAGGCCAAGGACTTTTGAACAGCAACCTGGGGACTCACACGTGTGTTGGGAAAGTGACTGAACAAGACTGGGTTGCAATTTTCTGTAGTGGTTTCAGTAATATTTGTTTTTAAAGTGTATTGAAGTAGCATATCACGTGACACACCCACATTACCACTGCCTTATGACGCAACCCATACACTGCCATGTCTGTGAAAACAAAAGGGACAATGCACATTAGGAAAGAATTGCGTTAAACATAGTACACATGGCAGTATATTGTTTCCATCTCAGGGTTTCTCGCTGTTTTGGGGCTCCCGGTGGATTGTATGCTCACACTGGAAGCCCTATTTTTTTGATACAGGAGAGTAACAGGAGAGTAATACTGAGCAATCACAAGTCATGCTACTGACAAACTCCTAAACAAATAAACGAAAATTGTGCGGTGGGAACACAGAGCGTAATTCCCACCACTGTTATTGTCTGCTCTGAGTTAGGCTGCAGAGCAGACAATAACGGTGATGGGAATCCGAGCCGCCAACTGAAGCTCTGTCCCCCGAATGCTCCTCTCCCGGCGAAGCAGTCCCCTGTCGGCGGGGAGGACGAAACTAAAACACGAGTCGTTCCCTCGTCTCTGCCACCCCAGACCCAAGCCAATAAACAAACTGTCAACAGCCTCTAGTCAGTGATACAGTAAACACAAAGATGGCTAATGTAAAGTATAGGCCAATACCACAGAAGAAGATAGCAGTGTTATTTTAACCAGCTCTTAGAGTTTGGTCGAATTTTGCCGATTCTTGTCCTGCTATTTGCTTTTTTATTCCGCCGCACTGGCGACTAAAGAGTATAGAAGCAAAGGGACAAAACTCCCGTGTTTTTTTGACAATAGCCGCTGCCGCCATTTTGGACTGAAAACGCTTATTATGTTTATATTTTATTGTTCAACACAGGTCATTTCGGTAGAATATGACAATAGAAAATAAATTATTTTGTTTTGCTTCTGTACGGCATCTTTTTAGGTGGACGTTTTTCAGGCATCCGGTAGTCGCTTTCAGTCCAAAATGGCGGAAGCGTAGCTTTGCTGCTTGGCGCTGGCGTTGCAATGGAACCAACAATTGACTCTCACTTCTTGGTAACATACATTCTTTGTGGCGACGGCTGTGGCCGGAGGCATTATGTTTTCGGGTTGTCCTCATTAGGCTCATTAAAATATATCACCCACAGCTTGAGAACTACAAGCAAAGGTGCACCATATTTTTCTCGCAAGCCAATCAGAGCAGACTGGGCTTTTTCAGGAGGGGGGTCTTAAAGAGACAGGCGCTAAAACGGAGCGTTTCAGACAGAGGGTGAATACAGGTATATTCAGACAGACAGTATGAGAAAAATAGTGTGTGAAAAAGTATGTGAACATGTTCTAGTAGAACCCAAAAATACAAGTATGATGCTGGAAATGGACATGATATGTCCCCTTTAACCTTGACTATTCAGAACAGCATGGCGCTATGAAATGTGACTCTTTGATTCATATCCATATGCCCAATGGGATAGCGGACCTCCTGAACTTTGTGTGTCACCATCATTCATGCATTTTCACAACAGGCCTCGCATTGTATAGTAAACAAGCTATTATATAAACACTAATAAAATGTTATCTCTGTTTTACTGATGGATTCTGGCATTCCATAAAGAAGCACTCCCAGTAGTCCGACACCCTCCAGCAAACTAGAATACAGTACATGCACACAGAAAACAAAACAGCTCACATGCTTTACAATCAGCTGCACAGCGCTCATGCTTTCTCATCCAAAGGCAGCTGTTTCAGTGGCTGGAAGGTTGCTTCCTGCTTCTGACTAGCTTTCCCCCCCTGGCTGCCTGACAAATGATGTTACTGAAAGACTTAGGCTGTCTGGTCAGTGTCCATATACAGAGTGTTACTGGAATCTAGCAGAGTGATTCTTACAATAATATCTGAAACCCCAGGAGTGAAACAGTAGCTAATCCTCAGATCTGTACTAAGTCCTGCCATTGTATCAAGATTAGGCAGTTAGAGTAAAACTGTGATCAAACCTTTGGGCCGCGTCGGATATGTATGAGCTCTGTGATGACTGTCAAGATCAACTATATGTAATTTTTCAGTTCTGGATTCAAAATTGTATAAAAAACTAGGGCTGAAAAGGCCGCAAATTTGTCAGTTTTAAAGCTAGAGTGAAGATACTGATATCATATAAAACTAGAAAGCTTAAGCAATCCATTGGTACCAACCATGTTATACTATGCTTAATTTTTGCGAAGAAAAACTGGCATGGCCATTTTCAAAGTGGTCAAGATATGTGAATGAAAATGGGTTCTATGGGTACCCACGAGTCTCCCCTTTACAGACATGCCCACTTTATGATAATCACATGCAGTTTTGGTCAAGTCATAGTCAAGTCAGCACACTGACACACTGACAGCTGTTGTTGCCTGTCGGTCTTGAGTTTGCCATGTTATGATTGGAGCATATTTTTTATGCTAAATGAGCGACCCTGTGAGGGTTTCTGGACAATATTTGTCATTGTTTTGTGTTGTTAACTGATTTCCAATAATAAATATATGCATACATTTGCATTAAGCAAGCATATTTGCCCACTGTTGATAAGAGTATTAAATACTTGACAAATCTCCCTTTAAGGTACATTTTGAACAGATAAAAAGACAACCATGTGAATAATTGCGATTAAATATTTTAATCGATTGACAGCCCTAATAAAAACTCTAACTCTAACTGTGATAGGTGTATAGAAATCAGCAGATAATAAAAAAGAAAAACAGCCTTGTGAGATTCCTGGGACGGAACGTTGCCCAGCCAAGCAGAGAAGACCTCCAAGAGAGACAAGAGGCTCGGCTGGAGACGTTATTAATTCATGTGATGCCACAGAGGCAGTGAATAAGCAATGCATCAGTGAGAAAATCTGAGGTGAGCCACGGGCATGCTTTCTTCAACTACTGTTGTCTTCAACAACTTATACAATCACCACAAGGTCACAGATAAGAATGGTATGGACAGAGTTTTATGCTAGTCAAAGATGGTTAATGATTGAGTTGAAAGGACAAAAATGAAAACACGGAAAGCTTTAATTCCCAAATGAAGGCATATATAACAGCAAATCTGCTAAACGGATGTTGGGGCAGACTAATCCTCTTTCAGATAGACATGATTGGTGGCGATTTTCCACACAGGCCAGAATTTGAAATGTACCAGGGTAGAAACAGGCATTGAAATGATGAAAGGACACACAAAGATAAAATTGCACTGCACACCCGAGTGAGGCTGCTGACCCTATCCGTGGAGGTCAGGTTGACATTCACGGACGGGTTTGTGTAGATTGTTTGTCGTTGATGTTACTGAGCTACAGCGGTGCATCATCAGCACAGCACACCTGCTGAAGGCTCACTGAAATTTCCGTGGGCATTAGCATTTCTTTGAAAGGGATGAGAAATTCAAACAATGGTAGTTGTGACGCTGTTGACAGTTGAAACAAACGCTATCAGATTATCATCTGCAACTGCAAAAACTGTAAACACAAGAAGAGCACTCCTTTTGAAAGAGCAGACTTAAGTTTCATTTCAGTGACGCCTACAAAAAAAAAGCAATTTCTGTGCGACGGTAAGATATTGAATACTGATATATACTGTATGAACACTTGCTTGGTTGGTCATTGACAAAGCGATCATAGTCTTGAGGCTGTAATCGCTGGAGGTTTTTAAATATTTAATCAGGAGCAGACATGTTCTAGCAGCTCTTGCCTTTTCAATAAAGCAGCTGTAAATATTCCAATTTTCAATTTGCATATTTTGAAAGAGATCAAACCTTTAAGTGTTCTTTATTGCTTTGTGACTGATTAATGAATGAACACATGGAACCAATATGAGATTCAGCAGCAAACAATCAGTTTTTCAGCTTTTGCTTGAACTTAATCAAATAAACCAAATAAATAAAATTAGAATAATCTAAGAGAACAATACGCCTATCATACTATAAAAAGGAGACAGATGGGCTCAGTAACATCAAGCAAAAGCAAGATATCTAAAAGTAGAAGCCTTTCATTGGAAGGAAATGTTGGATTTTACTCTCTTTCTAAACAAAAAATCAATTTTAGACTCAAAACATGAGGTTTCAATCTTTGCTGTACTGAGCTGAATACGGTGGACCACAACATCTTGGTGTCTGATGGGCTGCACATGACTCAAATCAAGTCTGGAATCATAGTGTGTGTTTTATTATGTACAGTATTTATAGTTTATATGTGATTATTCAGCCCAGTCGCACAACATTTCATAAAATAGTCACAAAATTGAATGTATTGATTCGTGTACATAGACATGAATTTCACATTTTTGTAATGGTCAGAACAAAATTTGTAAATAATCCACGTAATTGTGAACCGGGAAGTATAAAGAGTGGCAAATGCTGCGTAGGGAGGAGGCTGGGGTGGATGGGTGACCGGGTGACCGGTGTTTGTGTCCCGTGTGAAACCAGAAGTCAAAGTTGATTTATTATCGCGTAACTTCCGTATTTAAGTTACCCCACTTCCAGAGTTATTTGAACCCAAACCACAATCTTTTCCGAAAGCTATCAAAGTAGTTTTTGTCACGTTACTTTCGTACTTAAGTTATGGCACTTCTGGTGTTATTTAAACTCAAACCGTGATCTAACTAAGTAGTTTTGCTGCCTAAACCTAACCAAGTTGATCTATTCCTAAACCAAACTACGTAGTTTCATTTGAAAAGAAGGGAGAGGAAATTAACACATAATGATTTGCTGGACATTCGTAGGAAAAAGCACGAAAAATACGTTGTTGAAAGTCGTACCTGAGCGTCACGAAAAAAAAGGGAAATTCGTGTCTATGTACACGAATCAAATAGATCAAATTTCGTGACTATTTCACAAACTGCCGTCAGACTGGGTTGGATCATTGTGTGGACATAATGATTATGGCCACTTGTAAATTTCACATTGTGCTTATGCAATCTGGTATCACGCCAAAGCATGTAATAGACCCACCTATCCATCAGAAGATAGCGTGTCAGTGTCACGTTTTGCCTCGCCAAGGCGTGGATATTACACGTGTGTATGAAGTTACAGTAGCCTACCATCAGGGGGCAACAAAACCCCTTAGCTAGGTTCAGGAAAAACATCATGGTAGGCCCTAAAATAAGTACATCAAATAAGTACAATACGTACGGAAACAACATAAAATCACTATGGAAAACGTCACAAACATCACTAACGTAAATGATAAAACAGAACTCCTGATTGAAAGTCGTGTGTTTGTTGGACCCATCCACCTCCCCTCCCGCCCGCCCGCCATAAGTAGTCTTTCTTACTTTTTATTCTACGTCACTAGCTCTGAGCGTAGCGTATTTATGCGGATGCGTTTACATTGCAGTCAGTACACACTACATGGCGTACAAATGACACACCAAAAGCAAGAACGGCGTACTTATTGCACGCTTTTGCCTTATTATTTGCATTATCGTGTCATTCATACGCCTTTTTGTTCGACCAGGCTGCTTTATAATATATGCACTTATATTACCATATACCTACTATATGTTTAGTTTATGGGATACATTTTGTATTAAAGTAAGTCTAGTGCTTGTTTGGGGGGGGGGGTTGAATGATGATTACATCATATTCGAAGGTGTTTCTGATGTTCTCATGTACTGTATGTACACGGGGAGGATATTATATTAGCAACACAACAAAGTACAGCCTCTAAATTGACCATAGAGCTGAATCAACACCCGGCTGACACATTGTCAACACAGCTAAACTTGACAAAGGAAGGATTTATCGCAGGGTTATTGTATTGGACGGCATTAAGTACCCTATAAACTGGTGACTCATTGCATTTTGATTGGTTGTCAGTGTCAATATTGACCCGTTTGATGGAGCGTAGACTGCATTATGAAGAATGGAAATAGAAACATAATTCATTCTGTGTTTCCTAAGACGGTAGAGGTGAAATATTGTATAAATCTAGCTGAAATATTCATAAAATCACCTGTGTAACATGCCCTGATCTACACGCATTTTGACTAGCAATATCAACTCATAACTCCAAAGCAGAGTTTTCATTACAACTAATTGACCCACACCCTGTAGTTGCTATATTTGACCTGGCCATCAAACTAATGTAGTGGCCTTTATTACCTTAATGGCTCGACGTCTAATACTTTCAAAGAGCTCAAAACCTCCATCCCATGTCAGATGGATCAGGGATGTAATGTTTCATCTTAAGTTGGAGAAGATAAAATTCATCTTAAGGGGCAATAAGGATAGGTTCAAGCCAATCCCAGCTGACATTGGGCGAAGGCGGGGTACACCCTGGACAGATCGCCAGACTATCACAGGGCTGACACATAGAGACAGACAACCATTCACGCTCACATCCACACCTACGGGCTATTTAGAGTCAACTATTAACCTAACATGCATGTGTTTGGGCTGTGTGAGGAAGCCGGAGAACCCGGAAGGGCCCCAAGCCGGGTTTGAACCTGTGACCCTCTTTGCTGTGAAGCGACAGTGCTAACCACCGCACCATTGTGCCGTATCATATTAAACTGAATATCTTTTGGTTTTGGACTGCCAAAACAAGACATTTAAAGACATCATCTTGGAATTTGATAAGCAGGGTTGGACATTTTTCACTATTTTCATAACATTTTATAACGATTAATCTAGAAAATATATGGCAGATTAATCGATAATGAAAATAATCATTAGTTGCAGTCCTAGTCTGGAATGGCCCGATTTGTATTAATCGTAGGATGAGAGTACTTCTATGTGTGCACTCGGTGAACAATGTTGAAGCTGTTTGTCTGTTTTCCTCATTGATTCAAAGCTCTTGTCCTTACTGTCTGCTGCTGTGTTTCCTCTCTCTGTATGTCTGTCTGTCTCTGTTCTGGCTGTGTGTAATTTATTGTTTTCAAAATTATATTTTATCTAGAAGATCTGGGAGTGTGGAGTGGAGAAAGAGGGAGTGTGTGTGTGTGTGTGGGGGGGGGGTTACCATGTAAAATTATTGAATATGTGATTTGTACGCATGTTAAAATTGGAAATGGAAATTAACAGATAAAAAAATCTGAATATTTTCACATATATTTATCAAGTAACATTTTAAAAGGCTGCAGCTACGATCTAGAATAATCAGGACATTTCTCATTGAAAGAAATATGCCATAAATGCTATGTTGTTAAAAACATTTGCTTCTCATTTAACTCTAAGCTTAAAGTGGAATCTTTGAAGCTGAAATAAGAAAAAGATATTGAAATAGGCCTCTTGTTTGTGTTCTCTGACTTATCCCCACTCCAATCTACTAAGGCCTACTGCCTCAGAGCCGAGAGGAGTACTGGAGATGTTACTAGTCTGGCAAGGTTTCCAGGAATTCCTACATCTAGCAGCTAATACTGTGCACGATGGGGAGCTTTTGATAAGATGGAGCTGGCTACTTTGGCGATTATAATCTTAATCTGTCAAAATCCTTTGGCCATCATAAACGTGGGAACCATGAATAGATAAAAAAAAAAAATGCTGTTGCCCTTTAACTCCTTCCAATCCGCCTGATAATCTTTTCACCACACCGCATTTATGACTAGATACTAACCAAGAACAAATGGATAATGGCATTTTGAACTGATTAGTAATAGTAGAAACAGGGTGGATGTTTTGTTCCAGTGCCAAAGGCGAAATCCAGAAACTAAAATTGACCCTTTACATGCAAGGCAGAAATGCAGCTCCACAAAACAGTGGTTTATGGAGAGATTTCTGACTTTCCAAAGGACAGAAAGAAGCTCTACAGTAAGTCATAGGTGGGTGATCTGCAGGGCATGACACTGTGAATGTGTTTTTGTGTCCACAGACTGCAACTATAACGATGTGGAATCTGGGACAAAAGGCAGACAGTCAATTTCATGCTTCTAGCAGCAGAATAATAGATCAATATCACCCCGATGCCAGTTGCTAACACAGATCCTGTAGATAACGTTACATCATGTGATGCTGATGATAAAAATACTGTTTTGTTGCTAGTAATAACTGAAAATACCTGCTTTTCTGTGCATTCCAACCTAGAAAGCCTGCGTCGGTGTGATGAGTCAGAGCTTCATGGTCGACACATCCTACGTCAGAATCATATGAGATATAGGTCGCAGGCAGAGTGATCCTGAGCACCATTCAGCAACAGTTTGCGTCACTTTATGCGAGATTTAGCGCTTGATCCTAAAAGAGCTGCGTCCGGACTAGCCTACTTTTCTGACAATAATCCAGTCCTCCTTGTACGTCATCTGTTCTTGAGAATAGATTGGACTACAGAGTGAAAATTGAACAAGCAGGGGACCTTGTCATTCAGGCTGAACAAGGATTCCTAGTTAACCACATTTACACAGTGAAGACACATTTAAATGGGCTGTCAAAGAGTCTCAAGAATGAGCCTGTCAGCAACCGTGTGTCTAGGATGTCTAGGAAGAAGACTCCTGGGGGAAGGTGTCTGAAAGCCTCTCATGTCAGATGGCACCTTCGCTTCAAAATCATATGTCAGGTGACATTGGATCTAATGGATTTTAAATTCATGTTGTCATTATAGTCAGGCTCCATCAGAGGTTTTTTTCTGTGCTTGGAGTAGAGCTGTGGCTCTGTGTCCTGCATATTTACTGTATGACTTGTAGGTAGCCCTTTCTAGCAAAAAGGAAAAAGAAAAAGAGGAAAAGCCAAGCTTTGAAATGTTAGGTCAACAATGTCACCAGCTAGCAGGTGAAGAAAGTCAAACATCCCGCAAAAAATGAAGTTGGGGAAGACCAAAACAGAGCTAAAAACATAGACTGTATATATAGATGGAAGACGCATCTCCACTTCCTCCCATTGTACAAAAATGAAGCCAAAATATCCCGGATAGGGAGCTGCCATCTTGAGGTTTGTACGTCATTTGGAGAGAGTCTGCGCAGTAGTGATCGGGGGGGGCTGGAGTCGCGGTATCAAGGTCCCATCCACACACCCACCCGCGCCAATCCCAAGCCGAGCACGGACGCAGTTTGTTAGCGTGAGCCACCTAACTGCTACGTTAGCACCACGGTAGCTGTTTGGCTAGAAAGACACAACAACTAACCATAATATCTCTATAACTACATTTATGATCAAATTGACACGTTTCATTACACAGACTGGTGAAAGATCAAGTTACATCTCCTCTCTCGTACGATTCCCGAGCCTCCGGCTCCGCGACTACTTCACTCAGAGCAGCTGTCAATCACAGCTGTCAACCATGACGTCTCACCCTCTTTTTATAGCATCAAATAAATAATTAAAACCAAACACAAAATGAACACTAACATACATCAGTGTGATAAGAGCTACCTAAAATGACAGAAAACATCTTTGGGGAAAAATGTATTTGACGTGTACTCTGAGTTTTTAGATTGGCCCATGTCCCATCTAGCTAACATGGAGGGGGTGGGATTTATGACCTATACTGCAGCCAGCCACCAGGGGGCGATCCAGATGATTTGGCTTCACTTTGGGGGAGCTGTCATGTCGTCCATCTTTATATACAGTCTATGGTTAAAAAGAAGAGTAGAAGAGTAGTAGTAGGCCAGTAAACATTACTCCAAATGAATGCTCCATGTCTGCTGGATGTGTATGTCGACAACTGTACGCTACTGATACGGTGGTGGCTGTGTAGCTAAGGACTCTTTTCTGTGCTCCCTAGTGGCACAAAATTGAATAATGCAGCTTTAAGAAAAACACTGCTCTTATCTCAGGACATCCATAACATGCATGAAATCTTGTCATATTTGCTTTTTTCCGGCGATGTGACTCTACCTATTCATTATGAATGGACCAAATCATCTGGGAGTTGAAGCTAAATCTAATATAAGATAGAAAACTGAGTAGTCTGTCATTGGCTTTATCTAAAATTGATATCGTAATATGATATTCAAACGTAGTTATTGTAAACTCTTCATATATCTCTCACACTTGTTTGTTCAACATTTTGTGCTATCACCTCATGTTATCACAACTGCCATGCTGTCCTGAGTGCAGACTTCAGAGAAAGATGCTTGTGTACTGTACACATGTGAGGACACTACTCATTCATTATAGAACACAATGATGGGCAGTGTTCTCCTCCCTACTCCCCCAAAACAGTGGGCTGTTTAGAGGGTGGAGACGGGGTGGGGGGAGGTTCGGCCTCTGCATGCTAGATGCTTTTTCGTGATAATGCTCTGTTTAACGTCGCTGATCTCAATGGCTGTGTTCCCCCTTCTCCAATCCAGCGGGTCACACTGAGTCACAAGGCCAGCCAGCGACGACAATGGCATGTTTGTGCACAGGCTGAGCTATGGGTAGGCCGTCTGATGTGAAGGGATAAGATGGCACAAGGTGGACACTAGCGTCTTGTACAAGCAAAATGTGAGTTACATGTGTGAGTCTTTGGATATCTGTCTGTTCAGATCTTTTGCTGCCGGTGCATGCAGACGCTTTTTCTTCTGCTTTCATTGAGAGAGCTTCTCTCACTATATCACATAGATCAAAACAATTCAGGTTATAAGCAGTCTAATCTTCATTCAAACACTCCAACGTGCTATTCATTTGGGTCATGACAGATAAGATAAACGCTTTCTGCAGCAGAAGGAAATTGTGGGTAACAGACACTTTCAGGCTTGTACAACCCACAGATTTGATAACTGAAACAGGAAAAGGAGAAATAACTCACATTGCAGCACATGCAACAGCCATTAACAAACGCGGTCAGCACAGTAAAAAAAATAAGCGCTGTAAGGGACAATGATGAAGTAGAAGCTAAAAGGAATAATAAAGAGTATCTTACATATTGCAGTGGGGCGGTTGCTCCTGCAGAGACTTTGCAAGATTTACACCAAATGATGAAATCGCCATCCAAAAAGGCCACACCTATATTTTGATTCAATTATGTATGCTCTATTGCCAAGCCCCCAACAGATGCCAGCCAACAATTGAAAACAGTTGTAGTTATGTGTGTTTGCAGGATGAATGTGTGGGGAAGGGAAAGATATAACAAAACGTCACCTGTTCAAACAGGGAAAGGCAATTATACTGCATGTTAAACATTGGAAATCAGAATTAATTTCTCTACTAGACCACAACAGTGGACTGTAGAGGTCACTGACCACCGGTTTTACTCCACTTTCAGGTATTTTTACTGGAAAAGCAGACCTGCATGCCCTCATCAAAACAAGCTCATTGTTGTGCTGTAAACTTTATTTTTGGGCTGTGCTCCAGAAAGCCTGTAGTAATACAGCAGGATGCAGTGCCATGCCAGGAAAGAGCAGAGCTAGACATCATGGCTAAAGCTGCATGCTAACTGTAACTGTAACATGCGGTCAAGCCAGACGTCACTCTCATCTCTGTGGTCAAATCGGCCGATGATTCAACTGTAGAGCATCCATGTATTGACATTTATGGTAAATGCATTCAAACGGCCCCGATGGAGCTGTCACCGAGCTGACGGGAAGAGCTCAGAGCTAGTGATGTACCGGAAGTATACGCGTATGACTACGTCCAGTCTTCAAAATAAGGTGTTAACAAAGAGAACTGTATATACAAAATACATATATGCAAATAAGATTGATTGGATTATATTCACCAGAAGTATAAAACATTACACGTCCCTTATAAATTAAAAAGAAAATACAACTAATTTGTGAGGGAAATGTCTTTATTTTTTTTATTTTTGGGTTGCTGGCAAAAATTTATTTTATTTATTAATATTTCCTGACAATGACTGATATATTTGACTTCAGGACATCTCTGACTACATACATGCTGAAAAATCAAACAGTTCTACCATATTAATTTATATATTTTCCAAAATTAAAAGTCTCTAGAGGTATATGATTCAACTTTTTCCCATGGTCTAGTGTTAAAAAATGTATCGCAATATTTCGTAATATCGAATCGCAATACTATAAAATCGCAATACATATCGAATCAACACACAAGTAATGTGCTAATATCGAATCGTATGATAGGTGTATCAGCCCTAATGCACACACACTCCTTAGTAGGCCATACACTCCCTCATCATCCCCCGCTCCTCCGTCTCTTCCACCTCCTTGTTGTCATATGACCGCTGTTATGTGTGTGCAATGGAACACAACGCGTTGCTCTGTTAGTCCCCTCTGCTCTGCCCTCTTAGATTTGAGTGCTGTAAGTAAAGGCCCTCTCAGGAAAACAGACAGGCCCCTGTATGTGACTACCAGCGAAGATTAGAAAGGAGGGCAAAGAGAAAGAGAGGGATGAATCGAGCCCCCAAAAACAGATAACTCAATCGCTCACTCAGTCACAGAGCCCCGCCCTAAGATGTAGTTTGATTCAGCTGACAGCTCTCCTCACTGATGCTTTAAAGTCATTCATTAGTCCTCTGTACATCAGCGCCTGTCTAAAAGGAATGGCTGCCAAACAGCCGTTTGTGTGGAGATGACACTTTGTCCCAGTACCTGGCAGGGATTAAAGACCCAAAACGAACACAAATGCTGAGCCAGCTGAATCAAGAGCAATCTGAACATACAGAATGACAAAGCAGCTGAGAGACCTGAACTTTATGGACATGGTTTTATAGGATATTTTAAGATCCCCGTTAATTCTCACAACTACTGAAGCAAATGTACAAGACTCATGTGGTACTCTCTCTCTAGGAAATAAGTGACATCTTAGATTAATCATTTTATTAAGTAGGCTGCCGAGGGAACTGCGCTCGGCCCCCTCGGTGCTTAACTGTAATAGAGCTGAGTTTAATTGTCCAAGTCGACTGTGTGCTCACCTAAAAAGGTTAAAGATGGCTAAAAGTGCACCGGACGGTGACATCGGCCTCCTCGGTGCCGCCTCAACAGCCACTGTCACTTTAAAACCAAGTCTGTCGCTGCTGTCCCCTGCCATTATGTCACCCAGCGGAGTGGATGGAGCAAGTAACAAAGGAGGTGGAAGGAGGTCAACTCAGCATAGGTTTTGTCACACTATTGCTCTCGTTTTTTTTTTATGTGCAGAAAGGTCGCTCGAGTGGCAGCACACTGCACATTAGCATTGAAACAAAAGAGAACAAAAACATTCGCTGTTGGAAGAGGCTTTATGCTTAATTTATGTGATGTGTATTCCACTGCTGGTTTAAGAATTCATGTTGAGGTTTGTGTGTTTGGCTCAACAATAATCAAAATCAGAGCAGCAGAGCAGTTTCTCTTCAATATTATGTTCAAACAGTCTGAATAAGGCTATCATGCCATTTTTCAGCGTGTGTGTGTGTTTGTGTGTGAAACCTGGTGAATTATGTAAGCATGTGATTAACCTTTATATTTTGCACTGGACCTCGTCATCCATCATTTTAAAGCCAAGGTCATTAGTGACCTCTGACATTTTTTGACAAGTCGCAGAAGGGAATTTTGATGAAATAATTAGGGTTGATTGCAGTGGATGTGACCATGGTTTGTGTTCTAGTGGCCAGCAAGTGACTGATACTGTTGAGAGGAGGTCACAACTGGACAAAATCATCAAAAAAACACTGAATTGTGGGTGCAAAACAAAGACGGCGAGACACTGTCTTGCCTGCAAAATGCATGCAAAAACATTTATTGTCGCAATATTATAGGCCACTGTTTTTGTTTTCTCCCAGTAACTGACATGGAAGCAACATGACGTGCATCTTCTCTTGAGATTGCATCATGAAGAATTAGGCATCTGCACATTTTGGTAACCACCCTAAATCACAAATCAAACATCCTTGAAGTTTTAATGATTGAACAACAATACACCAGTTTACTGTGCTTCCAGTCATCTATGCTTGAAAAACACGAGGATGTTAACTAATTTGATTTATCAACGGTGGTGAGATCAGAAAGAAATAAAGATATAGATGTCTCTAAGCTAATGAGGAGGTGTTACACAACCTGAACAAATATGGTTTGTATGCTGCAAAACCAGCTTCTGAAGTCCAAAAATGTAAAAGCATTTTCTTGATGAAGAACAGTAAATTCAACCTGCAGCGACCCATAAAGGCTCGTTCCAATCTGTCAGCATTACACCATGACAGCGATCAATATTCCTATCCAGTTTTTCTCACAAACCAGGCAACATTACACGGGTTCAGCAAAAGTATTAATCTAATATTCCTGATTCATTTTTTGGTACCAGTAGTGTTGAAGAGATGAAGGCATGGTGGAATGTATCCACCATCTTTGCCTGGATTCACAGATGTCTCAGGGCCTCGATGTGAGCTGCTGCCGGTGGAGCTATCACAGGCACAGCCAGCGTTTTTTTTGTTTTTTTCTCT
Organism: Sebastes fasciatus; assembly: GCF_043250625.1. Taxonomy (NCBI): domain Eukaryota; kingdom Metazoa; phylum Chordata; class Actinopteri; order Perciformes; family Sebastidae; genus Sebastes; species Sebastes fasciatus. Next base: position 20,514,615 of record NC_133813.1, read on the forward strand.
CTATGTCACATGCTCAGAAAAAGCGCTGTCTTTCTACCGCCGTGAAATCATCACGGTCTTTCCCCCCCTCTCTCTCTCATCCAATCTGTTCCAAATCTTCTCTTTCCTTCATTCTCTCTCTCTCTGACTCTCTGCTGCATCAACCTCCGCCCCTCTGCCCCATCTGCCTCCCTACTGTTAAACCCCCCAGCCCCTCGACCCCTCCCTGCACTGGTTCTCTCTCTCTCTCTCTCTCTCTCTCAAGCATGTAACACAAACACACATACAGTACGCACAAATACACATGCTCTCCTGATGCTGCACAACCAATCCCAACCCCCCATTGAAAGAAATACAGTAATGCTCTGTTAAAAATGTGAAAGGTTGTTGAAACAGAAAAATGTCACAAATCATGCTGTTTCGCCTGCTGAGTAATGAACACGCTCTCCTCTCTCTCTCCCTCTTTCCCCCTCATCTCTACACCGTTAAGATTTTACATTCATAAGCAGACACAAATGAACCAAATAAATCCCAGCTGCAGATTATTAATGAATGTAAATTTCCCCCACCCGTAGAACAGGAGATGCTCAAATCCTACAACGTTGCTGTGTTGCTGTCAGGGCCACAATTTGCCCGCTTATCCCAGTGCCCGCCAGCTCGGCGGGATTTGTACGCCTCCCACTGCAAATTCACATTCAATGTCTGGTGAAGTGAAGTGCTGAACACCTGATCGTGTGCTTTTACTCTCTCATTTCCCCTTTTTCCATACAGCTTATGGCCTAGACAGAGCACACACACACACACACACACACACACACACACACACATCTTTGATGCATCCTTCACTTGTCCTACATACAGTAATTACATGAACGCCTCAGATAAGAGCCCTTCTATAAGGACCGAGGATGCTCTGGGAAGATGATGAGTCAAATTGCAAGCATAAGACACAGCAGCGTCCGTTGGCACCGAGCTAGCAGGGTGGAGGAGGGGACTGGACAGGCTGCCTGCCTTGGTGCCATCTCTGAACATCACCTTCCCCTTTTTTATCAGAAAAAACACACTCACCCTGCACAGAACGGCTCTAATGAAATAGCATCTTGCCTCACCTCTGTGTCCAAACCAGAGCGGTGATTACAAAAAAAAAGCAGCTTTGTGTCTGTTTGAGAGTAGTCAGGCTTACCGTGCTCACAAGCCAGCATCCATTTACAAAGGATACTGCAGACAAGCCCCTTGCAGGGAGAGAGAGAAAGGCTCTGTGCAATCCACCTTTAGTCCCGCTGCTTCTTCATCTTCATATCTTCCTCAGGGTCACACACACACACACTCAAACATACACCTCTCTCTCTCTCTTTCAGTGCTCCTCTTTCTCTGTCTTATTAACGTCTGCGTTCTATATCCTCTCTTGTTCTGCTCCGAGGCAGTTGAGACACTGCAGCGATGGGGGTGGAGGGCGTGTATATATGTGTGCGTGTGTTTGAGTGTGTCAGAGACGGAGAGAGGCAGAGAGAGGGAGTGCAGGACAGAAATGGAGGGAGGAGTCAGCAGGGATAGAGAGAGAGAAGGGGGAAATGGTCAGGATTAAATCATGAGAGTAACAGAGGGAGGAAAAAACAGGCTTTGATGGGGCAGCTACAGCATCCAGTGTATCTTTATTTCATGCTGTAATGATAAAATATACATAAAGGAATCTGCCGGCTAGAATGGAGGTGATACAGTGAGTGGATGTGTTTCTTATATGCTTGCTGACAGGCCAGCAGCAGGATTGGTTGTGATTTCATTGATGACTGAAAAAACATACAAGATAGGGAGAGAGGGAGGAGGAGGAGGAGGAGAAGGGGACTGGAGAGGAGAGGAAGGGAGGGGAGGGGAGAAATGACGACAAAGGAATGGGAGGGGGATTGGACGATGGTGTAATGTGCTGTTTCCGTGCCAACTGTTTCTGTGACAGTGGGACCACTTCCTTTTTTGCTATTGGCTATAACCGAGAATTGATAGAGGCTCGGGCAAATGAGGCAGCATGCCACTGGGTGTGAATGGGTGTATTTCCTCCACTTCTTGTTATAATCTCTGGGAAAACAAAATGAACGTGTTTTTTGCTTGACTGCAGCCACACTCGCTGGAGCACGATTGTGAATTATCGCTTTGTCATTATGGATACCACCAGTGTGTAAAAAAAGGACTCCTCCCTTCCTTCTGACGCACACAAACACACTGTACGACAGGAAAAAATCCCCCAGATCAGGTTGCTCAGGGTGTGTAGTGTAATGTAATTGCCTGGACACCAATCCTGGTGTCATGAACTGTGAGATAATTAATCGGCTATAGGCCAGAGCGAGCGCACATCTGGTGGGGGCGAGCAACTTTGCCTCTCCCTGACCTTTCATCCGGCCCCTTTAATCCGCTCTGGCAGGCAGGTGGTGTAATTGTCCCCATTCTTTCTCCCTGTCACTTTCTCCCTCGCTGTGATCATCAATTACCTTAAACAGACGCTCGATCTCAACACGCAGTCAGTCCCTTCCTCTTTTAGTGGCCATTTAATACTGTAGAATTGTGTCGGTTTCAGCTTTAGTGCAGAGGGAACTGACAATAGTGCAATAACATAATGTAAGTCAGGTGCATGAAACTGTAACCTGTTACAAAACCCCCCATAAAGCCACACTGGGATGTCCCTATTACATATATTCAAACACACCTGCCAGTAAACAGGACACCATTTTTGTTACACAAAACATACCAAGAAAGTCCCTGCAGAGTATGTCATATACAAAATAGCCTTGGCTCTAAACTAGGTTGTTTCCGTTTTGCCTTCACATCTCAAACCTGTGACGGTCTACCTGACCACATCACACGGGAGATAAAATCTGCAGGAGGGACAGAAACATTACGCATGTTTTCATGTTTTTGAGTACGAAATGTTTCGATTTCTGTCCCGAATGAGAAGATCTATTAGGCAGATAGAAACACAAAGCAACAATCAGTCAAGTTCCTGATGGTCACAGGCGATGGTGATATACATCAGACGGGTACTTTGCAAAAAGACAAGGCCGCGCGAAGATCCCATAGACTTCAATGCAATTTGACATATGTTTGGATCAATCGGTTTTTTTATACATATGTCTAATCATTATTTTGGACCTTGCCTGAATCTACAATTTTATTTAGCAAACACTTTTGTCCAAAGCGACGTACATCTGAGAGTTCGTACAACACAAGCAAGGATCAAGAGGGAACAACGCCAGTAAGCACCAACAACAGCTTCAAGTCCGATCGGACACAGGCGCCGACAGGCAGAGCACAGAGGCAATGCACAGGGTGTATAGAAGCAGATTCCCCTTTTTCAACATCATCATCATTAACAATATCAACGACGTCATCAATGTCATCATCATCATCATCATCATGAATATCTTAATCAATATCGACAACATCCTCAATATCCTCATCATCGATATCATCGTCATCGGTGTCATTGAACCTGAGCGTTCGTGAGACCTTAATAAATGAAGGTTGATCGCCATCATGTCCCCTCAGTCTTCCCCCGTCCAACACAGTGGCTGGACATTGCTCATCTAGACGTCTATACATATTTGATTGAATCACGTTAGGCTAAGTGTTGCCTGTAAATGACCAACGGGTTATTAGCCAACTGTTTGATCTACAGCCTGAGATTTAGTTGGCCTTGGTTAACCCGCTACACAACGGCTTTTCGTCATTTTCTCTCCAGCAAGTTTCTTTCCCCCAAAAGGGAGCGCAGCCTCGACGATGACTTGATGCAGCCATAAAGCCCCTTTATTATATATATTTTTAGGACATGGCAGGGGAACAAATCGGAGATCAGCATTTTTAGATGTATTGTTGGTGCAACCAACTACACGGCAACTCTTCAGCATAGCGTTATTACTATTACCAGTTTGTTTAAAGTAGATGTTTAGAGACATGTCTCAACTTCTTCTGTTTACGCTGTTGCCGCCTATGGGGACACGGGACAAGGGATTGTTTTCCCCAAAAAAGGGGCGTGGTCATGTGAGCCTACTCTGGATGACGTATTGTCGGTCTGATGTATGCCGTATTGCCATTTATTACACGGCTTTGTTGAATACTCAATTCTGATTGGTCAATATCAGCATTCTATGGTCTGTTATTTCTTAATAGTGAATGCTGCATCACCCTGTCGGGGTTTATTTCACAACAATGACCGACTCGCTGTATATTATCCCATACTTGACAACCACTTTACCTCTTGAAAGGTTTTCAAAACTCCTGGGCTTTTGTAGCTAGCTCACAGACTCTTATTTTGGTCTCCTATTACATTAAAGGAACAGTGTGTAACATTTAGGGGGATCTATTGGCAGAAATGGAATATAATATTAATAAGTATGTTTTCTTTCGTGTATAATCTCCTGAAAATAAGAATCGTTGTGTTTTCGTTACCTTAGATTGAGCCCTTCATATCTACTGTACATAGGGAGCGGGTCCTCTTCATGAGGAGGATAGGCCCATTCACATTTTCACGTTTTTGCGTCGGCCAGCATAGTTCTCCTATACACGCTTGGAACGCGGTAAACGTTTCAGTTGTTTCACCGCTAGATGGCGCTAAATCCTACACACTGCACCTTTAAAGATGCTATTGTCCACTGAAAAACACTTAACGTGACTAGAATTCTATAATAATAACAACTATCCTCACAATTAAGACTCTATCCAGCAACATTAACCCTGTAGAAAATAACCTGGATGTGACTTTGATTCTGATATTTGCAGTCTTTGCTTCCCTCATTTAAAAGCTATTTTCAAAATAACCTATTTTTATTTTGTCATTTGGTGATCTTAAAAACATTACACATGCCTTTTATATTTCTTACTACTATCTGATTCCCTTTCCTGTTTCCTGCAGCAGCTGTTAACCAAACAAAGTACAAAAGATCATATTGACCCCCGGTAAGCAGCTCTACACTGGTTGCCTGTTAGCTTCAGAATTGATTTCAAGATTTCACTATTAAAGCACAGCAGGGTTTGTCTCTCAGCTACATATCAGACTAAACACTTCATGAGTTGCAGCACACACAACGGTCCTCTGGGAGAGCTTGGCTGGTAACAGATTGGTGACTGAGCTCCAGAAAAGCTAAAGCTGCATTGTCTCTTAAATCACTCCAAAAGACATGTTTTACAGAAAAGCTATTGTGTGGCAAATCCCTTCACTGACTTTATTCTCTGTGTTTAGTTTCTCAAGGTGTTCTCTGCCAGTGCCTTATGACCCCTCCGTCTCCTTCAACATCTTTCCATCCCTTTCACTCTCCATAACCCTCACTATCCCTTTTTTGTCTCTCCCAGATTGTCTCTGTGCCTCTCCCAGCTTCCTGTCTCCCTAATCCTTAATCCTGTGGAAATCGGTCAGGCAGAATGAGCCAGCTTTGATCAGGCTCTCATATCAGGCGTGCTAACAGTGTCAGCACACCCGGATCCCACAGAACCCTGGAGCCCAGGGGGAGAGCTTCAAACAGGCGTTCACCCCCCTGACTCTGCTTGAGAGGAAAAGAGAGAGGTACCGTCTCAACTGCCAGCTACACACTCTGTCATCAGTCTCTCTCTCTTTTAATTTAGCAAACATGATTCAACACCATTTATCCACAATGGCACCTTTTGGATAGGCTTTTTGTTTCCCTCGTGAGCTAAACTTGCTGTGGGAAAAGAGATCAGCGGCCATTTGAGGCTGAGAACAGTGAACAGCACAGAGACGTGAAAGTCACTTCTGCTTTTGTCAGCGGTGTCCTTGACAGCCAGCATGGAATCTGTGTCACTGGTGTTTTGGTATTGTGATCCACGCGGCCGGGGATGATGATATCTGCCTGAGTGGGAGGAGTCATGTCACAAAACACCTGGTGATCTCGTGGCACAAATGCAGGGAAATTAGCTTTCTTTAAAGGTCAGCTTTGCACAGAGCATCTAACAAACAAACTGAATGGTGCCAAAGCGATTTGTGCTTGTGCTCACATTTGAATCCAAACATCCTACCCTGAAGATATGTTTGGAATGGTCACTGCAATACAATAACTCAAACAAACCTGCTGCTTTCACTTCAGGTTACTGTTTGAAGAGGGCAATCTATGTAAAAACATGCATTTACTGAATACTTGGAATGGATGCCACAAACCAGGCTTATTTAATTTGCGGCCCATGGGCCGAATCCGGCCCCTTAACAACCTCAAACCGGTCCTTTGATCATTTATAAATATGAAAAAAAAATTAATAAATAATAATAATGATTTCTTCCAACAAGAGAGTTTGTTCCCGTTCATCAATGTCACCACTCACGCTATTGACGCTTTTTACAGACTGTTAAAAGCAATAACATTGTGTCTTTATTTAAATAATCTGCGAACATAACACCACCAAGTTTATGGGTGTTTACATTGTTTGATTATTAGAAGATCACCATTGTAATAGTAGGCTAATTATCCCACTCATTAGTTACATCTTGTTAAGCACAGAAATACTTATTTTGTTAAAAAAGTTTGAACCCAGGCTGTTTAGGCAGAGGGAGTTTAGGAGAGTCAAATGAATAAAAAGGATGTTAAATGCAACATTGTGTTTATTAAAACAAGAAGATTAAAAATGTTTATTGTTTTCACATTTAAATTCCTAGCTTTGCAGATCAGACATAGGAAATGTAAATGTCTGGCCCCTTGGCATTTCACTGTTTTTCAAATCTGGTCCTTCTAAGAAAGTAATTGAATAGGCCTGCCATGAGGTATATGAGTCAGTAACACTACAACAATATCAGAGCAACCATTTCCTTTATAACTGCATTCTTTATTAACTCATTCTCTCCAAATGTTGCACACAGTCTGTCCATATAGATGGTGTCTTAGTGGAAAGGTTATCCTACAGTATATTGTTAGATCAGGATCATGTTAAAGAATGGGCTACGACCTTGCAGTACAAACAATAAACGGTACTTAAGGGTTTTCGAGACTCACAATCACATGAACTCTGCTGATCTACAACAACACTGACAGTGCACTCAGTCCCCTCATTAAATCAGCATTTAGCAGGGCCAGTCTGTGCACACGATGTGCAACATCTGATATGCGTAATGAGCTCCATTCCTCAACTGAAGACGGTAGAGGGCAAACTCTTTGTGTGATAATATCTGTGTTCATAACGCGGGTCTATAAAATGTCAATTTTTGCAAACAAGACATACATCAAAGTAACTGATGTGGTGCCTGCATCAATTATAACACCAAATAATGGTTCATAAAAAGTTCAAGGCAAGAAGAGTACATTTCTCTAAGAGGAAATAAACTGTTGAAGGATACACATACTCTCTACTGTTGCATGGCTGGCTCTGGTCTGCCCCTCTGTAACGTCTTGTCCACTTCTCTCAAAGTAAAGGATGACATCTAGTGGACAAGCTGATGTACTACATTGTTAAGAGGGAATATTTTGTATTTGGATGCATTTTCTTGTTGTTGTTTTGAGCACAAAAATGATTAAGTAAGAACAAAAATATGATTTATCTGAATTATAAATTAAATTATTTAGAATTTTTAACACAAATCCCCATCAATTCAACCTCAAATGAAGGAATTTTGATGCATGTGCTACACAAAATGAATTTGAAAGTGAAAGACCCAGTAGTTTGTGCCAAATGTAGTATCCGAATTGTTAAAGTTGCTCATATAATTACTTAATGATGGCTACACCTCCGTGCTAATCTTGAGTACACTAAACACACAGCAGCGAGCGAGCTAATGCACTCTTATCTACAGCTTTTCTTATTTACACTTCCATTTCACTAACACCTGTCTGTAGCCGGTATGTAGCTGACATCAATATGAGATCAGCGCACAATGAATATTAACCATTTGAAGCCTATAATCAAAACTTCCCATCAGCAATCAAGACTTGATAAACAATCATTTCACCTCAGCCCTTACTTTTCTTTGTACGGTTGGAGCCAGAATAGCGAATTTGTTTTTTTCCACTCTTCAGTATTTGGTTCAGACTATCAGCTGATGTTCAGACTATACCAGTGATTTTAAAGGTTTTGTGTATTCACTGCCCCAATAAATACTCCCTTCCGACATCTTTGATATTCCTCTCCTTGTAAAGTTTTGACGTCTAAGAATGTAAATAAAGACTTTTATAATGTATAAACCCAACAGAGACCAGTGTTCTCCTCAGATGATCTACCAACATGATCATCATGTGCAATAAATTACATAATTTGGGGGTCCTGTGATATCTTAAATTAGTATTACCTTGTGTCACAAGGTAGCTGAGTGCAGATCGATGGATGCTGCAGAAAAACCTCAACCTTAACCTTGAATGAATAAGCCCTTTGGTTAATTCTGCTCCTGTGTCTCGTGAATATATGGTTGTGTTGCTGAGAACAGAATGCACATAATCTCTAAGAAAATCAGCTCTTTGCAGACGCTGGTAATCCCCACACTCTTTGGCTAGAGGGAATTCCTTTGACCCCTCTCTAAACCCTTATACCATCTTTATCTACACTGTCTCGTCTGGCATCAGCTAAGCCCATATAGAAAAGTTTCCTTCGATTCATTCCGCTGGGCTTGAATCACTGTGTAAAACTGACCTCAGATCAATACACATATTTAACAGTGGAGATGGTGGAAAGGAAATACAAGGCTTTCCTGTATTTTTTCGTTGTGATTTAGACTTAATCAGGACGGGAAATTAAAAAGCTTTGCAATGTTCTGCCTGCAGCTGTGTATAGTTGACTTTAAACGAGAGGAAATGTGATTTATAGCATGCTTATGGGTTCATATGGATGGTTTCACAGACAAACCAAGAGTCCGTATTGGTTGTTAATGTCACTGAACAACAGGGATCAGAATAGACACTTACACTAAGCCGTGTCTACACCACACATGATCCATGATCCACAGAGGGTATACCATTTCTATTTTGCACACTCCTCCTTTAACCCTCCATTTTATACACAGGATATAAAACTAATTTTAAAAAAAAATAATAATTCAGTTTCTTGGTCCTGAATGAATCCTAATGTTTTTGGTGACCCCCTGACCTTTAAGGCCCTGACACACCAGGCCGACAGATGGCCGATTGCCGTCTGTGAGCGTTTATCAGCAAAGTTTTTGCAGTGTGTCCCGAACTGTCGGCTCTGGTCTGCCCATGTCGGAAGCTTTGCGGTCGATTCAGCGTGGAATCGGCGGCGGAGCTCGTTGAGGAGAGAAATCACTCTGATTGGCTGTTCAGCTTAAACAAATCAGTGCACAAGAAGAGACTAGGACGTGAGGAAAGCAAGCGAAATGAGTGAAGTCCAGAGGAAAAACACAGAAGGCTCTTCTCATTTTTCCATCTTCATCTCATCTGATCATTCCAATACACGGATATTTTCACAGCGACATGGTCATCTGGAATGAAGCTAAGTGGTCAGTCAGAGCGGTGTGAAAATTGTTGGCAAACGCCGCTTTGTTTCATGTATGTATCATAGCAACTGCTTGTATATCTCAGTCCTTGCTCTTCCGATTTCCGTTTTTGAATGAGGCATACAGACCGCCGCCTGCTGGTGTGGAGAGTTATTTCCTCTCACGCATACGCAGAACGTACGTGCTAACTGGCTGTCGGCTGTAGTCTTTGCTGTGTGTTCAAGTACAACTTGTCGGCCAAGACAAAGGCGACGTGAGGCGACGCAACAGTCGGCCTTCATCGCCGCTGGTTCTTTGATGTCGGTTTGGCGTGTCTGGGCCTTAAATCTCTCGCCACCATCCGGCCAAAATATCCACTTGAAGACATCAAAGTTTAATGGGCAGATTGCCGTTTGAATTCACTGAGCACATCTACGTTACCCAGAGGATAAAAGTTTCCATCATCCTCCTTTTTGTGCACCTTCAGTCAAAATGTCAACTTTGCACACAATATATCTCATAATCTGATCAGTGTAGCGTCTGCTGTGAACTGTTATGAGCCCTCTGGGGACCAATCCTGATTTTAATGACCCCATAGTTTCTTTCAGTTGTGCTGTGCACTGATAAGGCTCTCTGAACAGAACAAGACAAAGAGTGTAGAACCCCGCTAACAGCTCGGTGAGGCGCCAATGCTCATTGTTATGAGAAAAACAAACTGTTGGAGAGAAAAAATAATTATTCCACAAATTGAAATTGTGACCTGATGATGGCACTAGATGAAAAGTCAGGGGATCACCAAGCTCAGACAGAAAGACCATGAAGGTCTGCAACAAATGCATGCCAATCCATCCCATAGTTCATTATAAATCCACAGTGAAACATCAGGGGATAACCAAAGTCAGGAGACTTTTTCCTCTGGAGACCATGAATGTCTGTCTGAAATTTAATGGCAATCCATCCACAAACTGACTGACTTACATTGCCATCCCTAGAGCCTCTAGCATGGCTTATACAAATTTAATGTTGTTTTTTCCTTCCTAGACTGTACGTATATGTGGACGTAGTCACTGTGTCGTCACCCATCATTTTGTGGACTGCCATTTTGAAGCCTCGAATTTGACATTTTGGCCGTCGTAATCTTGTTTTTTTGCAACCAGATGTGACACGAGAGGGGGGGAGCTAACCACAACTGAACGCTGAATAAGACATTTTCGGGGTCAAAAGGTTATAGTTAACTTTCATGAACTGAAAACACACTGTGAAAGGGTTAAAGTTGTAAGACGAAAACACAGACAACTCCCGGGGCAATGCCGTGGTAGTGACCTGTCAATCACAAGGTAGTCACGCCCTAAAGCATACCCTGCTTTATGGTCTATCTTACTGGGGAAATAAATCAAGTGAGAAGTAGCCTCATTTTCTCATAGACTTCTATACAATCAGACTTCTTTTTGCAACCAGAAGAGTCGCCCCCTGCTGGCTATTAGAAATAAAGCAAGTGTTAGACACTTCCACGTAGGCTTCACTTTTCAGAGGTTGCCACTGGTTCTGGTATATCGAGGGTGGTATAGTGCAGCCTCTAGTGGTGCTAGTGGGGCTTTAGTCCAATGGGGAATCATCATGTTTGCTTACACAAAAAATCTCAGGCAGTGTTGATAATCTATTTTATACATGGACAATATGGCAACAATAAGGACCTGCCCTTTCGCTGAGGCTCTTTAGGTATATGTAGATTAGGGCTGGGTAACATGACGACAAATATCATCAAAACGATATAAAAATGTCTATCATATATATTTTTCTATATCGTTTCTATCAAGATATAGGATAGGCCTATATTTATTTATTTTTTCTCTATAATTTTACTTAAAACGCGTTCATTTTGCACTCAAGTTCTTAAAATAAGAAAATACTGAAGTCAAGTATTTATTTCACAGATTTTCTGGATTACCAGAAAACATGCTATATCGTGATATATATTGTTATCAAGATATGAAATGACCTATATTGTGATAGAAGATTTTGGTCATATCGCCCAGCCCTAATATAATATTTAAGCCAGCAAAGCTTGAGTGCAGTGAGTGGCTACAAGAGCTCTCACTGAAAAGCTCAACCATCCTGCCAGAGCTTTACAAGTACTAGGGCAACTGGGAAAACTAGGATATCCCAGTGAGCATCAAATCTGCAGGGACAAAGTCCCTTATGCAGGTTGGCCAACATTCATCAGAGGACCCTCTCGGGATCTGTGTCCAATAGAAAATGTGTCTTATTGCTCATTCTAGCAATTTCTAATCTGCAATCACTGCAAATTGTCACTACTAGACTAATGAGGGGGTCTACTTTGACTAATGGTGGCACTGTAATGCTTGTTTACCTTTCTATTCATCACCTGCAAAATCCTGAATGATACAGAGTTGATTTTCTCCAAGCAGAGGAGAATGATACAGGAATAAGTCCTAAAACACGGAAATGAGTTCGAATTTTAGCCCTTCTGGTTCCCTCGTCTGGAAGTCAATGTGTTTTTTTGTGTCAAATGTGTTTGCATTCACTCTTCAAAAATAATAAAAGTGGTGTTCATTTGTGAAGATTATCTTGCCGAACAAAATGTGTAAGTATCATAAATGTGTGTTTGCCACAGAGTTTATTTTTCTGCAATAATCCAAAACCCAATGGAAAAATCCCATTGGCTTTTTGTTGAGAGAACCAGGGCTATGCTAACTTCCTGGTTGGCCTACAAAAATACGTCATCCCTGCAGCACTCAATAGAGGTGAATGACAGCCACCATTGGATCCAGCATTTCTGTAATTGCATTGATCAGCCTAAGGGGGCGCCACAACATGTATTTATTAGTCAAATCATAAAACAAAAACGAGTAAGGCCTCAATATATTTTAATTTATTGGATTGTACATCCATGATTGTTACACACCATAATGTTTTATATTTTGTTGTTGTCTTATTGTGTTTTATTGCATATAAATGTATCTGTCTTTTGACCAGGGGCCTTCAGACCCTGGAGCATAACTGATATAAAATAAACTGTAAAACATTTATGTGACAGAGGCCCCTGGAAAGTAATATAAAAAAAATAAACGTAATATAAAAAGACCTAAAGCACATGTGGCCTAATCAATGCCAGTTCTTCTGTGTACAAACTTTAGTATTCACTTGCAAATGTGGATTTTGTAACCCGTTTCTCATCTTAATAATTATTTAAATTAGTCTAATACTGATGGGTTGCCCGTTTTTCAGTATTACTCAATGAAATTGATGAGGTAAATTCATGTGCTCCCTTGGAAAAAATAACCTATGCTATAAGAGGTAGCCCACAGCTTTTCTATAGGATATGGGATCCATGGATCACTTATATAGAATCTTCTTAACCTTTCTAGGGTATCTACTTAATTATTAATTATTATTTTCTACGTGCTGTTTTCTTTCTTTCTTTCTTTCTTACTTTCTTTTCTCTACATTTAATTAATTTATTTATTTATTTAAGGTTTCTACCTTACCACCATGAACTATACTACTGTAGTACTTATTACTTTTAATTCTAACTAACTAATTCAATTATTTAAAAAAAAAAATTATATTATTTTTTTCTGTAAGGTGAATGGAGAAATAAATATTACAGCTCCTCCAGACCAACAGAGGTTTTCTGTGTCTTGTGAAATGAAGGGGCTCCGCAGCGAGAAACGTTATCGTCTCCTACCGGGTGCCGGTGTCTCCCTGCGGGCGCAGTCGGGAGACAATAACGTTTCTCTTCCTGATTCAGCTCTGGCACCGAACCGCTTTTCCTGCTAAAAGCACCGGAGGCTGAAGCAGGAAAAGCCAACACTAGGATCAGCTGTGATTCATGGAGAGACCTTCGTCTGGTCAACTAACATTACTGCCAAGCAGCTGAAATATAGAGTGATATTGTGGTTTTAGCTGACGTGTGTCGCCTCACTGTTTTGAGCGATGCTCGTTCAGGTACATTTAGAGGGAGCAAGCGCGAGCCCGACGCTGACTTTCATTGACTTAACGGCCACAGGTGTTGCTGTTAACAAGCATTTCTGAAAGTTACAAACAGTCCCTTTAATTACTGAGTATTTTTTATTTATTTTTTAAATTATTTGTATTCCTTTTTTTCCCAAACATATATATACATTTTGTATCATGGCACCGGTGTTATGTATGTTATGTTTGTTATGCTATGTTTGGGAAAAAAAGGAATTCAAAGAAAATATATATATAAAATATAAAATAACATATATATATATATATATATATATTGTATCATGGCACCGGTGTTATGTTTGTTATGCCATGTTTGGGGGAAAAAATGAATAAAAAGAATTTTCCAATAAAAAAAAAATGACTCGGTAATTAATAAAAATATTTTTACCATTTTAATAATTGACGTAATGCTCTTGGCTTTAGTAGTAGGTGTATATATGATAGGCTGCACTGCATGCCAGCTGAAGGGAAAAAACCATTGCGAGCATTTTTTCAGTGCACAAAAAGCGCGTTTCCGTGCACGCGTCCTACTTGTAAAGCTCTACAGCAGGGCGATTTTGCGCGTCCCCGTGACTCGCCATAGAAAACAAAGCTGAACGTCTTCTTCCATAACAGCGAGAGAAGAGAGAGAGAGAGAGGCTGCAGACTGGAGGAATATACGAGCTTAATGTGGATACATCGTGCTTTAATATGGATCTACAGTGGCTGTAGCATCGTGTGGAGGAGACACCGAGCCTTCTTGGGCTGAGGGGGTGACGGCAGGACAGTTAGATAAAAAATAGCACCAGTGTGTTTTTTCTTCTTCTTCTCGGGGTGCTTTGTCTTGTCCAACCTAACGAGAGCAGAAAACCATCATTCCCATTAACATATCCAGCTAGTGCCTGCTAGCTGCTGCCGGGATGTATCATCATGTCACCTAGAAAGAACTGCTATTGACTGTGGATTTGTGAAGGATAAAACAGTAAAAACCTTTCCCCCATCGGGTTGTCACCGGGACCTGGATCTGTCTGTGTTGAGCCACACAGTCGCAGGAACCCACCACTGTTTGTCGGCGCTATGGCGGAGCAGGGCTACACATCTTGGTGAGTTGCTGCTGCGCACAGGAGGCAGTTAGTTAGCTGCTAATCCTGCTTCATATAGGTCACTAAACTAATGAATTATATGTGTGACAATTCACAGAAACACACGGCTTCTTCACACACATGCACTCATCCTGCAGCTCTGGTGTCGCTAACAGCTAGCTTGGAACAGGCTAGGTTAGCTTAGCAGCGGCTAATCACCAGCTGACGCTATGCTAACGGTAGCTTCCAACGGTGCTAACGGTGCTAGCTGCCTCAGCTAGCGGCTTGATAAGCTCATTGAATTATCTGACTAGTTCGCTCACATTATTATCTGCTTTCTGATTATTTTATTCGTGCACATTAAGCACACCGTTTTGTGACAATGCGAGGCACATTATTGAGCGTTAACTGTGCTAACAAATGAGTGTTAGCTGATTAGCATTCGTCGTCGATCCGCCTGCACACAATAACAAAGGTTCTGCTAAGCTAAGCTAACTGGCATCGCAGTCATGTCCCCAGAAATGCCAGTTTTTCAGTGTGAGCTTGGCATTGTGTGACACACGACAGGTTGTCACACATCATATGTAAAGGATTGTGAGGTGTACACACTTGAAGCCAGGTTAATGTTACAGTGTAATGTCAGTGCTTGGTTAAGAATAGATTAAATACAGATGATGTGATCACTGAAATGCGTTGTCCCCCCCATGAATGAATATATCCTGATTTTGTTGAGGCCTAGTAAATAGTATAGGTTAAATTGTGCTTGTTTGATTTCCAGCAACATGGGTTCAATGTTTTTTTTTTATGATCATTTTTTAGAGCAGCATCTTCTTATGTCTGAATAGTTCAACTCTCCAACAGCAGACTATAGGTTCATTGAATGGAGGTCCACAGAAATGCTGTGTTTTTTGATCTTATGGGTTTGTCTAAATCTCATTTAATGTCACACTTTTTGTGATTATTTTCTGGGAATGCCAGTCATTTTTTTATATTCTTTTCATATATAGTTGTATGCCTTTTATCAGTTTGACATCAGCTTTTTCAGATTTTTTTATTTTGACAAATTTATACTGACTTTGTGTCATTGTAGTTTTCATTAATCTCATTTGCGTTGTCCCCCTCATGAATGAATATGTCCTGATTTTGTTGAGGCCTAGTAAATAGTATAGGTTGAATTGTGCTTGTTTGATTTCCAGCAACATGGGTTGAATGTTTTTTTTTTATGATCATTTTTTAGAGCAGCATCTTCTTATGTCTGAATAGTTCAAACCAATAACTCTACAACAGCAGACTATAGGTTCATTGAATGGAGGTCCACAGAAATGCTGTGATCTTATGGGTTTGTCTAAATGTCATACTTTTTGTGATAATTTTTTGGAAATGCCAGTCATTTTTTATAGTCTTTGTATATATAGTTGTATGCCTTTTATCAGTTTGACATTAGCCTTTTCTGATTTTTTTTATTTTGACAAATTTATACTGGCTTTTTGTCATTGTAGTTTTCATAAACATCCTGTCGTAAAGCTGCACCGTTGGATAAGGAAAAGCCCAACCACTACAGAATTTCCACTTTTATGTGATATGAGGCCAAATATTTCTCATTCACACAGACAATTCACATTTATTAACTGTTTATTCTTCATCTCATTCGCCTGGCATATTGATACAGGATTTCCTTTTTTTTCTTTATAATATGTTTTACCGGAATTCTGTAAGATTTGGGGGAACTGTTTAGGGATGCACCGATATCGGAGTCAGTATCGGGCCGATACTGACTCAAATAGCTGGATCGGGTATCAATGACAATGGGGCCGATCTATTAAATTGAATTCTAAATTTATATATTTAATACATTATATACCGGAATTTTAATTAATGTTTAAGTTTTGACCAAATTTTTTGCAGCATTAAAAAGGTTTACACTGGAATTGTAATTCCTATTGAGATTTTTTACCAAGTTGCTGGTGTACAATTTATTATTTTAATAATACATTTCAAGTCAGTAAATGTGTATCTATGTATTTATTTGTTACATTTTGTTTTAAAAAGTTAGGAGAGTGATGTTTAAGTCAAGTCTGTCGTTGCCTTACACATAAAAGAATGATCCCAGTCACTTCCACACAGTGAGGCGTACAGTTTATTAATTAAACACTGGTATTGGATCGGTCCTCGGTATCGGTCGATACCCAAGGCCCAGGTATCGGTATCGGGACTGAAAAAGTCAAATCGATATCCATTCTTACTATCAATATTTAGCATGTAAGAAGCAGCAGTAGTTTTACCAGGAAATGCAAAGTGACAGCCATGTTTTGGAAATTCCCATTTATTGGGTTTTGATCAGAGGACAAAGACACAAACAGTGACCATCTATTCTGCGAAGCTTGTATGTTCATGCTGGAAAATGTTTTGCTTTATAATGTAACTGATGAGTCACGTTTGCTTTTACCATTGCAACGATTCAGACAGCCAATTTAGTGATAGTATCGCCTGCTTTTTGCACTGCATGTTAACATATTACAACAATATGAGCGGTTGCTTTTTTATGTATGTCCTTAAGTTATATTTGAATTTGTTTCAGAGACATTACGTTGTGAGGGAGACTGTAGGAGCTGTAAACTGAAGTTTAAACACTGCATTTGGCATGGTTGTAATTGTGGTTGAGAAATATTGATGCCATTGCACATGTTTAGTTAACTCTGCTACTACCAACTAACTTCATCACTTCGGTATTTTCATTTACATTACCTGTTCAGTAGGTGGTGGTTTTACTTCACACAAACATCAGTGAGGTAAAATAATTAAAGTTGCACAAGACGTGCTCTGCCATATTTTTCATGTTTAAATTTAGGTTGAACGATAGTGGATTTTTAAAGGCCGATATAATAACGATAGTTTGGAGCAGGTAAAGGTCGATTAATCAGCCGACATCTTCTTTACTTCTGCCGCAGCCTAGTTGGCTACTTTTGCATACGCAGTTTTTAATAAAACAGTTTTTGTCACTCTGAATTTAATCATTTGTTAGAAAATATCCTGAAATGTGATTTGGTGGATTACATTGTTGGAATATTTTCTATTTATTTACAATCGGCAATACGCTGTTCTGTGAATTATGACTGGTCAGAATTTCTTCTGTTGTGCGTCCTGTTACATTGTTAAATGCCACTCTCACAAACCGTTAATGTCGGTGTATATTCCCGGGGTAAGGAGGATCCTTAAGTGTGCAATTTCATTTCATGAATGGATAGTGACATGGCTGGATTATTTGGAAGAGAGAATACCAAATTGGTAAACAAGTTAATGTAACAGAGAATAATTTATTTTCCTCTCTGTCTGCCTGTCTGGTATTGTGGACAAAGAGCTGATAGTGTTGCGTTATATATTCGAAAGATAACTTTTTTTCTCCCCCTCTACTGGAGCTTCCATCCAAAACGGTGATGTTTTGCCATCGGACACATCGGAGGCAGTTCCGCCAATAACGATAGTTTGTAAAATGTCCTATCGGCACCAATTTATCGGTTTTCTACCACTACTTCAAATGTACAGATAGCCGTTTTATATCAGCCTCATCCAGTATCACAAATCAAGTTGTCCTCAGCAAACATAACCGTTATTTGGAAATGTGACTTCTGCCAGTTTTGTCTGTTTTTGTTACTCTACCATCATTACATCACATCTTGAGCTATTGAACGCAACCCCATGCTCCAATTACCTCGAAAGCAAACAAAATACTAACACCCACAGAGTTGTGACATACCTCTCACCCAACAAGTTAAAGTTCTGCTTTACGAGCATTAAAAAAAACAAAAAAACATTGTGCATTTTTGAAACCATTATATTGGCAACTACAGGCATTAAATTTGTATCATTTATTATGTTAGTGGTACTTGACTAAAGCGGGTGTTAAACACAGACCTCTAATGACAATGTGTGTGCAGACATTCGATTTGGATGCTTTGCTTGGCAGCATTTGCATGTTCTGTTCGCACAATTAGTTTTATAGCTACAAATCACTGCCTGGATAAACTGCTAATAAGTAAACCACAGCAAGCCCTGTTTAGCCTTGTGATGACTAACCGGCTAATGTACTGCTTTGAAGGTGTCTTGTTTGAAAGCTTGTAAGCTGTAGTTTGATGCCACTTTAAACCACCGGTAGGTAACCTTATGTTACCATCACACTGGTACATCTATTTGCTAATGGAGTAGTTTTCTCCTAGTTACACTTCCTCATTCAATGTCAAACGCACACTGTGTAAGTCACAACTTCACAACCATCATATTTTAGGTGTAATTATGAAAGTAGTGCTTCCTGAGGTGCACACAGCGATATACAGTCACACAGACATATTAGGTAAGAGCAGACCTACGCATTTCTCGCATAGTGTTTAATTTTACTTGTCCATCAAGGCAAACGTCAAATGCTGTGTGCAACTCTAATTTGTATTTAGGAAACATCGATCAATTACTGCACTTGTTGGTGCCATCATGTGGAAGCTTTTATTCTGTTAATTTGGAGTGAAAGAAGAAATTATATTTATTAATAAATCATTGTTTCACAAACCCAGTGTAGACATTGTAAAATATTGGCCTTCACTCTTTGTAAATTTCATTCATAACTTTTGCTCTAGCCATTGCCCAATTGTTAAGTGCCTTTGCTTTGCTTAAGCATCTCAGTTGAATGCTTTGTTGAACAGCCAAAAGGGTCTGATCTATATTATCTTCGGGGCTGGTGGAGTGGGATTATATGGAAAAGTGCACATAACAAATGTCCCAGTAAGGTTTAGAAAATGGCTGAGAAAGACAGAACTTTTCTGATGTGGAGAAGTCAACAGTCAAAGGTTAATATGATGTGAGCGCATGCGGTTCTGTTCAGCTCCATTGGGTGTCTGAAAACATGGACACGTTCACACATGCTTGTTGGTACTGAGCAGAAAACACTTCTTTGTAACACATCGGTAAACAAAGGCACCACCTCGCACCACCTCATGACCATGCTCTCACACTTGGTTTAATAAGGTAGAGGATAGAAATGAGACCAAATGAGGGAGAGAAGGTCATATAGTTGAAACCACTGAGCCCACACTGCCAGGTGTAATCTTCAGTTTGAACACAGCAGCAACCACATCAATCAAACTGAAAGTTTGTCTACGTGTCAAATATAATGACGAATACCCACAAGAAGTTGTAACCAGCGATATTATTTTGACTTGATAAATGACTTACATGGTTAATTGTTTATCAGCTAATTGATTGTTTTAGCACTTGTGTTTCACAGTTAAATCTCTAGATTGCATGGAGGATTGAGTCGTAAGCGTTGCTGTCCATGTGTGGAGAAAATCATTTCAGTAACAAACAGTGATCCCTGTTTTTCAGTATCACAAGCAAAAACTGAGCATTTTACCATATCTGTGCAGCTACCTGCTAAACTCATCAGTGCAGCTTTTTTTTCTGCTTCGCAAAATGTTGTAGAAGCTTATCGTGGTTCTTGCAAGTGTGGCTGAGGTTGTTGTGTTGTGCGTTATGTTTTCAACAGTCTTCTGTACTGAAGGCAGAGGATTTATTAGTTAACGTGTCAATATATTTGCCATCAAGCACTCAAGAAATCAAGAAATAGATTTTCTTCTTCTGCAATCCCATAACACACCGTCCTGTAGTAGATATAGGGAGGTTTAGAGAGATTTTTAGTGCCCTCGTTTTTCGGAGGAAGATCATTAAATTAGCGAAATAAAATAACAAACATCGCCCAACCCCATCGGCTACTATTATCTATATTTTAGGGACCCTCTCGCCTGCCTTCCTGCTTTATCACGCATGGCCGTGCAGTTCAGAGGATGAGTTCGGCGCATGCTGCGCGCAGATACAAATTTCGGAGGCGGCGTTGAACCTGTCCTTTCACAATTACTCGCTGACTGCTAAGGTTACTCGCGTTTAATAGCGGTCCACTTCTGTGTTACGGTACGGATGGCTTTCACACCTGATGCAAACCGTACCCGAGTACACATGAACGGTGCTCAAGACCACCTTTTCAAGAGGACGCAAGTACGGATCGCAAACTGTGCCTGAGTGTGGTACAGAGCGCTCACACTAATCAAACAAACTGGACTTTGGGGTCAAGTGTACTCGGATCCAGGCCCAGGCCCCTTATGTGAAAGCACCCTTACTTTTATGGTCCTTTTAATAACGTTTCAGCCACCGCATTCATCGCCTCTATTACAACCCCACCATAGGCAAAGGGCTTTTTGTGTTTCGTTAGGATGTTCGCCACTAAACAAAGCCTCTGTTGCTGCGTTGGCCTTCTTCAGTAAACAGAAACCGTTGTCTTTTTAGCATTGTTTTCGGCTCCTTTACCTTTTCTGTTCGTAGACTGCCACCAGCCGGAAAGTCTTGTGAAAAGTTGCTGTGGACTTTGGTGAAGTAGCGCTTGACGTCACATCTTTTACTGACTGACACGCTCACATTGCAAATGAGACACACATTTGTCATTCACATTTGTGAAAAAAAAACCTCTTGCTACTCTTGTTAGTCTTGTTGTGTAATAGTACACTTTTTGCCTTTTATTGGTTTGGCTATAATCTGCAGTCATTGTCAAATCTGGTGTGCGATTGCTAATCTGCTAACATTGCTTAATGTTACGGCGTCACTGATGTAACCAAACTTGAAAGCAGCGTGACTCATTTAATTGATTGGCAAATAATCCTTTTGTCAGAAGGGGGCAGGATGTCTGTGAATTAGATTGGATAGGAATTTAATCTGGTTTAAAAAGTGATTTGGTGTTACCAAAGTTATGTACATGTTCTTTGAACCTTTAGCGAGACACGGAGCAAGCTACTGGCAGTTTGCAAGCTACTTGTTGGAGACTCCTGGTATAGATTGTCCATAAATTATTATCACAGTGATTTTACAAAGGTTTGTCAAACGTGTAATCTTAAATAATCCCGTTTTATGTTAATATCAAATAATATAAACATGCAAAAATCATAAATGAGACGATGGCTGCAGGTCCATATTGGCAACATCCGCTAAGTAGTAGTCCAAAAGTATCTTTTTCCTTTCCCTTTTTATTACTGAATTTAAGAAGAATTCTACCTCAGGACACATGATTAATAAAATCTAATCCCAAAATACTATTATTCAGACTATCCACATTGCAATCTCACTCAAGCTCAGTCTTTCTAGGCAAAGTAAGTGATGTTAACTTGAAAATGTTGACTTCTGCACATTTAATATAAGCCGGTTTATGTAGCATCTGTAGTCTTTTGTAATGAGAATCTGTGGTACACCAAAAAAGACAAATGACAGCCAGCACTGTCACATACTCACTTTTAGATTTTCTATGTAGACACAACTAATGCTGCCGTGTTCTCCGCTAAGACATACATTGATCTGTTTGAATCTGACAGATTACTGAACACCTGTTGCCTGCATCTTGAACAGAAGCACCATTTAAGATTAGCCTTCAGAATTTCAGCGGAAGATACAGAGGCCTAATGCATCTTGAATTCTGAGGCTGAGACTTTCCCTTTGTGTTCATATGCTCTGAGGAAATTAACAAAATTATGTGTGACCAGCAGCTAATATAGATCTGCCTTTTCCTTAAACTTTTCTAAAACCATTACTCTGCATGGCATCCTTGTACCTCTGAAACCCAACCCAGGATCCTTACATGCCCTCTACGCCAACCTGTTCTGTATGTTTCTATGTTGAGACCTTATCGACTCTGAATCAAACAATAAAAATACCAAAGAAGGGTGTAAACACACACCAGAGCAGCGATGCAGGTGAGGTGTACTTACTTTCATGGAGTCAAAAAAGGTCACCGTTGATCACAAATCACTTTGCGGTTCCTGAAGTATGTAACCCATTACATCTGTGATTGGATGAGAAAGTGGAGGCAGATGCATGTTAATTCCCAGTAGGGGATCCATCAACAACCCAGTGGCTGTTGTAAACTGAATAATAGTGCGAGTAAAGTTAATATATATGCAGAGTTCTTCAGTTTGCGTAATCTATCTCTATGTGTATAATCTGGTGAGAACAGAGTAAGATATTATTTTAAATATCCACGCCTCACAGGGCAGCGTTTTGTAAAAGTCTTCATTGTGGCCCTTAGTGGTCAAGTCATGCATGCAACTGCTTGGATGGAGGACGGTATTTGGAATTGTGTTATTGAAAACCTAGTCTGTCAGCGAACAAGGACGTCTTATGGCACTTTGGGCTGCCGTCCAGCCCTCAACAGTCCGGGATTGTATTTTGTTTTTAAATGTTTCCATTCATCTATCTCACCCATGTTCTACAGGCTTCTGTGCGCAGAATTCAGACGAACCAGCTCGATACCAGAATATGAATTAGGTCTGTGTTAGATTAAACTAGCTGTCTATCTGCTCGCTGTGTGTTGACAGCGAGGCAGTGACATCATTAGTGTGTAGGAGAACAAGTTTCTTAATCACTTTCTTAATGCTTGAGGCCAAACTGTTGGCAAGACATTTAACCTGTTTAGTTTAGAACTCACAAAAAAGAAACACTTGTCTGAATAGGGTGTCATATTAGGATCGTCAGACATTTATTATGACCTACCTTATGGGTCAGGTATACTGGTCCCTTTGTAATATGACGAATCTGATAAGATGATGCCTGCTGAGTGTGTTTTCAGTCGTTAAGGAGAGGCAAACAAGATCAGGGCAGAGCTACTTGATGCAGTATTGTCCCGGTGTCCTGTTTCCACAGTGAACTACATGTTACCCCTCCCCTCCCCTCCTAGACACCCTGTAGTCATTCCTGTACTACTGAATGAATGAATGAATGAATGAATGAATGAATGAATGAATGAATGAAAGAGCAGCAAGATTCTTGCTTTTTTTTTTTTCCCTCAGCATCACAATGAAACCTGTGAATTCCTGCGTCACTTCACTCACATTCACACCAGAATGAAAACATTATTTGGAGCACAGTCTTTTTATGCAAGGGCTGTTGTCTCTGTCAGTACTTGAAAGAAAACTAGTAATGCAGCCCAGCGATACTCAGAACTGAAATATTATTCACTGCATGCCAGCAGAAAACCAAAAAAAACCTGAGTTCAGTTGCAGGCCCTGATATTTCTACAAATAGTGCCTTTTTTAATACCTTGTTAATGAATTAGGCCTAACCTTTGCTGACCAAACCAAAATGCATTGCCTCATGAGCCCTGACCATGTTAGTGTTTGTCCTCCATTATAATTTTCCTTGTATAACTATTTTGTGGATTTCTATCTTGCCTAGAAATGCCTTTGCTGGCATTGCCAACACACACTGAAAATGCAGCCTGCATGATACAGTATGTTGCAGAGGAAACTCATTTATATTCACTGTGTGTTGCTTCACTATAACCAAGTAAGGTTGGAGTTGCAGGCTATACAGTTGTAGTAGACTGGGAGACATTTTTGCCTTCAAAAAGATGACCAGGAGCTCAATAAGCTCAACCAGTAGGCAATCTGACACAAGGCTGCTGCGATAGTATCAGCCAAGTGAGAGAGAGAGGGACCGCTGGCAAGCTGCTGCCGCGCCTCCTCAGTGATTTGTTTGTTTATTTGTTTATTTAATAAAAATATGTCTGTCATGTCCTGTTGTTTTTTATATTGTTTTTTATCTGTCTATGTTTTAACAGATTTTTGTAAGGTGTCCTTGGGTGTCCAGAAAGGCGCCACTAAATAAAATGTATTATTATTATTATTATTAATAAATCAAACTTGAATAACAAAAAAATGCCAGAGAAAGTATTACAGAAACTGTTTCAGTGGTTATTTTTTTAACCTTATCTTGTAGTGTAACAGATATCCTGTTAAGCGTCTTTTGGTCAGTGTTGGCGGGGGACAATGTATGACTATTGTTCCCTTTTATTAATGTGGTTTTCCGGTGTGGTGCATCTGTCATGACTGGTAAGATTCTCCCTCTGAAACTTTGCACCCTCTGTAGCCTTGGCTCTTTGTCTCATTTATTATTCTTAATATAATAAATACTCAATAATTTACTCTTTAGTGAGCAGTAAATTCAGCAATTAAACATTTATGAATACAGCCCAACCTATACTGAATGTTTGAGTCCCATACGGATATGAACGTTTACTAAATCTGCTAAGGATCGCTTTAAATTAGTGGGGGTGTTTGTATGGACATTTTACATTTAAAAAACAAACTTGTGGAGGACAAACTATGTATTTAGTAGCTACCTCAAAGATATCTTTGGCATTTATGTTCTGCAATTTGTTGTTTTCTTACTGGCCGACATATTCATCAATACGATATATCTGCAAACTAATATAGCAGCCTAACTCAGCAGCAGTGTCACACGAGGGCAATTTTGTATAAAATGTGATACATTGCATTTCGATATTGTTAGCAAATGTAGTTTACATGCTTTGGGCACTGTTTGTTTGTTTTTCGCGTTGTGTGGCGTTTTTTAGTAAGGGTGCTCCAATCAGGATTTTTGGGGCCAATCGCTGGAGGCAGCATCGGCCAATCATCGATCAACTATCACAGGGTCTATTTGAAGCCTTCTATTTATCGTGTAGCATAATTTATTTATTTAACTATTCTTAACAACATTGTATATTAAGTATTGAAATTAGAAAGTATCATGAATTGACAACTTAATTTATTGGCAGGCAGCAAGTGAAATAGGGGTGTAAATTACAAGTTTCATCACAATACGATGTTATATCCATTATTTGGACAACGATACTATACGATATTTGCTGATATCACAAAGTCTGCCATGATATGATTTTGATTCAATTATATTTCCATTTAACACAATGAGTTACATTTATATCAACTCACATACAAAAATTATGATCTGACAATTTTTTTACTGAGCTCTTCCAGACTTTTAAGTCAAAAATCAATTTGTTCATTTTACTAAAAAATAATAAAAATAGACCTCCTGTTCATTCTGAAGTGCCACATTTCTCATGTTTAAGAACTGTTTGAATGTTTAGGAAGGAGGTGCACTCGGACAGAAATGTTGACACAGACGTGCCATGGGAATTTCATTGCATCAATGATATTGGATCGTTGTTCTTTGAATCGATATAACGATCCATATCGATGTATCGTTACCCCCCTAATGTGCAACGTATTCCACTCTCTCTCTTAGAGATACGCCCAGATCATTGATATGGGAACAGTTTGGTGCTTAGACGCAGCATCAGTCTGCAAACTAGAAGCCTGATTACACGTGAAAAAAAACCCTGAAATTTTAGGATTAGTTAGATGTGTAATCTAACAACCTCTTGTATCTGAGAGCCCAGAAAATCGGTTTGTTTGAATGATTAACAGACTTAAAAATGAGCCGGATAAGAAGGATGTTTTTAAGCCATATTCATTATTTTTCAAAAAAGTACATTTCATCTCTCCTGGACCAGAACTAAGATGCCACCATCTTCAATCTGAAGAGGATACTCTTTTTAACAGCAACCCTCAGCCGACGACTCGCATTATGATGTCCTTCATCAGCTCCTGTTTATTTTGTCTAGTCTGTCTCACAAAAACACAATAACATGTACAGATTGCAAGGGGAGAATGTAGGTCAAGAGGTATTTAGATTATTTGTGGCTGGACCGCAGCAAGGCGAGCCCTATAAATGCAAAAGTCTGTCACTGACTGACTGAGACACTGAGTGAGTGATGAAGCCACACCATTGGTCGGTCGAGTGTTGTCGGAGTTTCCTCATTGGCCGTCGCTCTTTCAAAATTGAATAGGCGCGACGATGTTACTGCCAATAGCGTCTTTTCCTTCGAGATCGATCATCTGATCCACCTCCTCAATACATACGCGGTTGTTGTTGCTGTGCAATGCTTTTGTTACCAGGGCTGCCTGGATACGTACATGCGCGACAACTTACGTGCACATGCATATTGATTTTTAGAACAAACAGCTGACAGCTGCTTAGCCTACCACTTACTGTGTGTTGTTTTATTCAACATGTTGTTAATGATGCGCATGTTTCAGATGTCAGAATCACGTTTGTTTTTATCTCTTTAACTCCACAAGTCGACGGTTAGTTGCTGCTCTGTGCACACAAGAGGACACCACGGGCTCTATTTTTTGTGATCCAGTGGCCAGATCGCAGTCAGTTGCGCCCTGCCAAGTGCATCCGGAGCGTGCCAAACACGCTTTGGGTAATTTTGGGGGGCCGGGGTCCCTTGGCACACCTGTGGCGCGCATTTGCACCCGAGGTGGGATCAGTAAGAATGCATTATTATAGATGGGCGCATTAGAGGCTGTGACAATCGCATTCCGTACATTCACCCCCTTTAATGACGGAGCTATCCCCGTCATGACGCACTGCCAGTTTGGGAATCCTGTAGAGTTTTCCTCAGAGGAATCTCTTGTTATCTGGGACTTGGGATGGGAATTATTTTTAAACTTAAGTTTTGAACTCGAAAACAATCTCTACCGCATCATGTTGCTCATCACAGCCACACACCTACCTGTACTATAATTAAAATGTGGAGCAGCGGGTCTGCTGTGTGTAATTGTGGCTTGACAGCGACATCATCACTCCAGCTAGAGACTGCAGATGGGACAGATACCTGCTGCCTCTGATGGCTGTAAAGAGAGTCACCAGTACAAAGGAGAGGCCGTCAGGATTGTACTACTAACTGTCTTGACAGACAAAAAAAAAAAAACCTGCATTATCATGTTGCAGTAAAATTACACATGTTACCAAACTAATTACTTAGTCACTGAAATAGGACAGAAACACTTTAGATGAGTAGTCCGGAACAACAAATTGTTGGGAAAAGCATGAATTTATTGTTACATTTATTAAATTAAAGCAGTCCTCAATTTGACGCAAATGTAGCTTAACCATGTCATGTGATGCCGCTTCCGTACACTTTACAGAACAAATATTACTGGGATAACTACCCAAAATTGCAGATGAACATTTAATATCCAGGACTCATATTATAGACACTGAATTAGGCCTTATTCTGAATGGAGCAATTTCCGATTAAGACGTGCAATATGCCGATATTATTCAGGTTTTTCTAACAAGTCCGTCACAGGTTACGCTAATCAGAGTATGCGCGGCTTCATGTGTGTGTGGGGATCAACTGTAGATTCAGCCTTTTTTTCCCATTAAACTCTGTGAAATTACAGTTGAGTTTGACCAAAGCACACTTAGCGATTGTTGGAAAGAGTTACGACGACGGTTTAGGTGAGTTTTATTTTGTTTCTGTCCAGTTTGAATGACGCGTTTTTATACTATGACAGTTTTCCTACAATTAGATTTAAAAAATTGCAATATATCTCCTTAATTACAGTATCCCAATATATTGAATCGTTACCCCTGTATCGTGATACGTATCATATCGCCAGATTCTTGCCAATACACAGCCCTAATTTTGTGCATGTACACGTAGTCGGTGACCATTCACGGTCCAGCCATATGCTAGGTTTCAGCCTAATCTTGTTTGCTGTGTCGCTCGAGTAATTTCAGTAAGGTCCACAGGTTTCTTGCGATAAGGTATGCTATATTTTGTAACGCAGTGTTGTTTGCTGTACCAGATAGTATAGAGAAGACAGATTACTGTATGTCTGTGGGATGTTTCAGGATAGGATCTTGATAGTTTTTCATTAAATATGGTGCCTTCAATATGCTGTACCATACAAATTATACAGCTTTATATTGTTTATACCGTTTAAAAAAATAAATTTAAAAAAAACAAGGTGCTTAACAAAAGACAGATGTTAAACATTATAACAAAACAATATACAAGAAAGTATTTGGGCCTGTGTGTGTGAATATAACAGAGTGAAAAAATTGTCTTTCCCCTTGTGGGATTAATCACAAATACTGTCTTTTTCTTCTTTGCTTCTTAATAATAGAACAATTAAAATGGCATGTTTTCAGTGCTTTATAAAAACCAAAGCTATTTTCCAAACTATGAGTGAGTCATACAGTATGCTCCCAAATTACATCAATAGGTCTCATTAAAATTTAGAAGACCATACATAGCAGAGAAACCCTTTCCTTTGTAGACAGTTTCCATTGTGCCTAGAAACGGTATGGATCACATTTGCCTTATTGATTTTCGTAATCGATTGCTTGTTTTTCTCCAGTTCTCCTTTTTAAATGCAACAAAATTTGCAATTCTTTTTACTATCGAATTGTTTCGCTTTCCTTTCTTCATTGCTTTCCTGCGAGTAATCACAAAGCCCGCTGATCTCAGGGGAACAGAACATGTTCGGCTCTGTGCAACGCAGCAGCATCTTCTTGTAGCGTGCAGCATCAGCGTGTTGCATGTTGATTCAAAATGTCTTCACGTTGTGTTTGATGTTCTCGTAGATAAATTCTTCTAATCTCATCACTTTGACTACAGTGATAATAGTCCAACGCTTAAATTAAACTGTGCTGACCCAGTTCCCCTTATATACACAATGCACAGGTCAGTTGACCGTTGTATGAAATGGATATGGTGCTCGGTTAGTTAAAGCCTCTGATCACCCACCCAGGTGTTTTCAGTTCATCTGGCTGATTAGACCTTTTTTCAGGACTGTGTGGGTGTGTATGGACTAATTGATTGACATCTTCCTGAGTCTCCTGTTAGCTTTGTTGCACGTCTAAGGGCGGGACAAATAGCACCTTTTATAAAACCAATTATGGAGAGAACTAGGCCTTCCAACTCTTATTCGATTAGTCAACTAATCGGAGTTGTGGTCTTAGTCGACTAAGATAGAAGATTTAGACGAAGATTTCTTTAGTCGGTTTAATCTTTTTTTTTTCTTGCTTTTTTCATGCTGAATGGCTTAATTCCAAGAAACTTATGAGCAAATCTCTGGTAAACACAAGATTTAAAGTGGTGCTTTTGTGTGATTCTTTGTTGAAAAAACTCAGTTTTACAGATCTGTCGATTAAATCAACTAATCGATTGAGTGCTAGTTGACTAAGAATTTCTTTGGTCGAGGACTATCCTAGAGAGAACTGTGCAACCATGATTTTGAACGGCTGGTTTGTAGGTTTGAATTGATTAGAAAGTAGGTGGAAAACCACCCTTATTCAAAGAGGAAGGGATACCGGTGCAATTTAACACAGTAAAACAACTCTTTGGGTAAAATTTTCTGCCCAGATCTATTTTCAGATTTATTTTCTCTCATAATCCAATTTAAAGTGGATGTGGCTAAAATCAGGTCCACTCTGACTCTCTGTCTCTATTCTGAAGGTAGCCTCTAATAACTTGACTTGGGCTCTATATTGATAAGTCTTTTTGCCGGTGTGCCACAGTGGATATTTAGGTGTATTGTTAGAAATAATAAATGTGTAGTCAGGTAATCATTTAACAGTTTTCTGTAATAAATGAGTGTTACCTTTGGCTAACACCTCCACTGTCACGCTTGGAAAAGCATCATGCAGGGTAAATTGGCAGAGGGACATATTTTTCTCTTTCAGAAATGTTCATAGATGCTTATCAAACATTAAATGACATACTGAAAAACATTTAATTGATCTGAAGGATAACAGGAAGTCTGAGCGCATCAGATGGGGATTGAACTCAAACAACAAAATGTGTTGTCACTTACCTCAGCTTGTAATGAATCAGCAATATGGTCAGAAATAATACGGTTGTGTTTTGGGGGGAAAATGCCAAATCTCACATAATGATAATCATCAACATCAAGTCGCAGTCGGATAACTGGCTTCAGTACAACTAGCGGTGTGTAAAATATTCCGGTCAGGAGCAACAAAAGGAGGAAGCAGCAGCTTAACAAGGGCTTGAAGTCTGGGAGTCTTTTCACAATGCCATTTGTGTATTTTAAGGCTGATTTACTTTCCTGCTGTTCATGTGATGTTTAAGGAAGTGACAAGTTGTGTTTAACAGAAAAGTAAACAATACAAGTTGGCATAATTAATCAATGTAATGTCAGTATGAAGACAGTTGTTCTGGAAACTGTTTTATTTTATAGTTGTCCAGCAAAAACAATGTACTTTGTCTTCAGTATTGCACTAAAGGAGCTTTTTTTTACTAGATTCATTACATAGATGTTTGTGCTCAGAGTCTCATATTTGTATTTCTCTCTCTCTCTCTTTTCTCTTTAGGGCGTACTCCCTAGTTGACTCCAGCCAGGTGTCCACCTTCCTCATATCCATCCTCCTCATCGTCTATGGCAGCTTCAGGTGAGTGTCACTAAATAAACAATCACTTCAGCTGTGACTTACAGAGGGCGTCTTGTGTGCCACACGAGCAAGGACCGATAGCCTGAAGTATAATTTCCTAAACAACAGTTAATACTCCAAATTCAGTCACAGGCCTGTCACTATTGCTGCGCCCCACATAACAAAAGCTCTTGTATGTTTTTCTTCATAAGCTTTTGCACCAAAGGATCAATTAAAATGTCCTTATTTTGGATCCCAGATTGCAAGAATTTAAGAACCTAAAGAAAATATGTTTGGTTTGATTTGTTATAGTGAATAAGTGTAACTGGTAATGTATTTATTTACCATGTAGCTGATAACTGGAGACATTCCTCAGGGTTCAATCTAGTAAAAAAAGTACATCTTCATGTAGTCCATGAGCCAGACCCCTAAAATGTGTCCGTCGTGCCACTTTGGAGGGACCAAGTCTCATAGTGATTCTTTTAAAGGTCTATGTCCCTAGTGTTGGAAAATGCATGATAGCATTGCAACAATGGTAGCTTTCTATGTGCTATCACTCCTTTTTTCATCCCTCCATCATTAAAATGTTTCCATCTTTTTTCGCCATTTTACACATAGATCCAGTATAAAAGAGGGTAAACAACACACAATATCATGAAGTTCTATATCGTTGTAAAGCTTAGACTATAATTTATCCATCGGTCACATTGCCATGACACTGAGGTCAAGAGAAATTGACCTTTGACCTCTAATGCTGCAATTGGGCAAATTCTGAATACCACTCCAAACGCCCTTATAACTAACTTCATATTGATCTTCTGTGCCTATGGATAGTTCCAACATAAAGAGCACAAAAAGAGCTTTAAAATGATATATTACATGAATAACAACGATAACATCTCTTGTGAGAATAAACGTAACTGTGTGCAGTTTGTATCTGATAGAATGTCAGAACTTTGCATTGAATTCTGTTATTGGGGCAGTTTGTAAATGGCTTTCTAAGCAGCAGAAACACAAAATAATACAAAAACTCCGGTTCACGGTCTCTGTGAATAATGTCATCGACATGCACCAGCAGAGCATCTCGGAAAGACGACAACAAAACGAAGTAGGCTGATGGCGAGGAAGAGCCAGACAAGCGAGAGATTCTGCAGACAGCGAGAGCATTATCAAGGACATCTCCCTTTTTGCCAAAGCCAAAATGTTTCCACAGGCTAGACCTCAAACACGGCTTGAAAATCTCTCCAAAGAGACCTTCATAGGCCATAGAGAAAGGTCATCAGATCCATTACTGAAGCTGCAGAGAAAGCCACTAGACTGACTAGACATCATCTTTTCTGTGTTATCATGATTGGTTCAGGAGATATGATGCAAAATACATAATTTGGTTATGGTGGAAAGTAAAATGACCACCATGGCTGCCACAAAGCGTTTTTGCGATGGCTCCATATCTGAAAATGTTCAGGGCTCCAAACTGTTCAAGTGTACCAAGTTTTATGCCTTTATAAAAAAGTGAACATCATTTTCACATATCACCTAAAATACAATCCATTGCTACTGAGTAGGGGCCTCCTCAGTTGTAACATGTTTATATTGACAATGAGGTAAGAGTGGGAAAACATAAAATAATGGATGGAGAATTCATTTCTTAAGAATTTTTTTTAACTTTTTGTATTATTTTGTGTTTCTGCTGCTTAGAAAGCCATTTACAAACAGCCCCAATAACAGAATTCAATGCAAAGTTCTGACATTCTATCAGATACAAACTGCACAAAGTTACGTTTATTCTCATAAGAAATGTTGTTATTGCTGTTATTCATGTAATATATCATTTTAAAGCTCTTTTTGTGCTCTTTATGTTGGAACTATCCATAGGCACAGAAGATCAATACGAAGTTAGTTATAAGGGCATTTGGAGTGGCATTCAGAATTTGCCCAATTGCAGCATTAGAGGTCAAAGGTCAATTTCTCTTGACCTCAGTGTCATGGCAATGTGACCGATGGATAGATTATAGTCTAAGCTTTACAACGATATATAACTTCATGATATTGTGTGTTGGTTACCCTCTTTTATACTGGATCTATGTGTTAAATGGCGAGAAAAGATGGAAAAATTTGAATGATGGAGGGATGGAAAAAGGAAATGAGAGGGACTAGGGACATAGATCTTTAAAAAAAAATCACTATGGTCCCTCCAAAGTGGCACGACCAACCCCCTGGCTCATAGACTATTGTTAATGTGAGTGAAAAACACTTTGTTGCAGCAGTGTGTACCCGGTAAATGATAGGCGTAATGTGATTTTGGTGCATTGAAAGAATCTACAGTCCTGCACCTAATGGTGTTTTGATGGCTTTAGTTGCATAAGGATATTGACCCAAACACATTTGCTTTTAGAGGAGTCTTATGATCAGGTAAATGGCTAGATAGAGTTTGATTCTTGGGCTGAATTGAGAGGCAAGTTTACTATGTTTTGCTCATCCATCTGTTATTTATATGATTAAGATGCAAAATCAATCAGGTGTCAGCTCTCAGATAAATTATATCTGCAAATATATGTGGGCTATTGATGCTGTCTTATCTACCATGCAAATAGAAAGTGATAGAGGAAAATATGATGCTCCATCCTCACTCCATGTTAGTACGGCAGGAGAAAAACACATCAGGCAAAAAATTGTGGTCGTCGGGTGGATATTGATCATTATTTGGAGGTCTCGACTGATCAGATCGAGCTGCACTGAGCTCATTCTCATCTGGGGCTGTTGCTGTCAGGAGGAGATGAAATCATTTACAGTCAGTGCCTTTCCATCCTGCCGCGTTTCTATTTTTAAATTTTGTCCACAAAAAGTTGAAATGCTGTTAATTCAGAAAAGATGAAGCAAAAAAAAAACTTTATACACTTGAGGTGGAAAATTTATCAATAAAAACAAAATACGACTTCTTGTCAATATCACTTTTTTCGTTAACGCCTCTCCTCTGTCGAACAGCGATTTCTCAGCTTTATAGTTTCTGTCTCAGCCACACTGCACTCTGTGTATTGTAGGGATGCACCTATCCAACTTTTTCAGTCCCGATACCGATAGTGATACCTGGGCTTTGGGTATTAGCCGATACCGAGTACCGATATGATACCAGTGTTTAATTAATAAGCTGTATGCCTCACTGTGTGGAAGTGACTGGGATCATTCTTTTATGTGTAAGGCAACATCAGGCTTGACTTAAACATTGCTTTCCTATCTTTGTTTAACAAGATGTAACAAATAAATATATAGATAAAACCACATAAATTAGTGAATTTTGATTTATTATTAAAATAATACATCGTACACCAACAACTTGCAAAAAAATCTTCAAAATTAACAGGAATTACAATTCAGGTGTAAATCTTTTACATCTGATACAGCGATTTAAGATCTATCTATCTATCTAAACATTAGTGGATGGGAATACGCATACATTTGCATTTTCTTTTTGCAGATTTTCTGGAAAATCTGTTAAAGTGTGTGCACATTTGGTTGGAAATGTGACTATAGTGATGTTTAAGGATTCTACTCTGCACTGGGAGATGTCTCCAGTCAGGCACTTTTTCACAGCAGACATTTTGACTTCTCATAATAACATTAATACCGCGCTTTATTTAAGTGTCTCTGTAAACCGTGACAGAGTGACTGAGCCAGCATGCACAACGCCAGGACCCTGAAACTGAAGCAGCTAAATACAATTCAGCCATCATTCATTTTATTATTTACACCTGTGCTTTTCCTACTGTGACATGTCTTAATATCTTCAGTGGAAAAAGGCCTACCCCTTTTAAGATGGAAATATACATGGAGAATGACAGGGGAAGAGTATTTTTATAAGCATATTTGATTTTTACAGCTATCTGTAAAGGCCGTGTTTAGGACAGGAGGTATGAGCAAAGGAAATGAGAGTAGTTTGTGGGATGACGTGAGACATTTTCAGGTTGTGGTACAGAGCCACATTTCGGCTGAAGGTCAATGGCCTCCCACTAGTTGCAAAATTTAGCCTGCGTTTCAACATTTCACCCACACTTCCTTCCTTTTTCACAGACCGATTCAAACTAAAGTCTACACTAGAGATTCTGATTACTGATGCCCAAGTCTCTGTCTTTCCCTCCCTCCTGCAGGTCATTAAACATGGATTGTGAGAACCAGGAGAAGGATAAAGACGGCAACCCCATGCCAAATGGGGCTTTCAATAACAGCAACACAAACAACAGTGAGTGTTGCATACCTGGTAACTAGAAAAACAAATTCAGACAAACTTGTCTTCTTGGATCAATTATAATTTGTTGTTGTGTGTTTCAAATCGCCCTCACTTCGCTGTTTGTATTGTTTTGCAGGTATTCAGACTATAGACTCCACACAGGCCCTGTTCCTGCCCATAGGAGCCTCGGTGTCTCTGCTAGTCATGTTCTTCTTCTTTGACTCGGTACAGGTGGTCTTTACCATCTGCACTGCAGGTGAGCGCCGCTTTTGAACGCTCTAAAGCGGTAGAATTACTGTAATAAGGCTCTCACGTTTCTGTTCAGTGGCTACTCACTGGGGCAGGCCTCTTATCTGCGTTGATTATTGAAACTGTAAAGACCATTAGCTGCCCCATTAAGCTGGCAGAAAACGACCGCAATGAGCAATCGAGGTGTGTAAGGCCTTTGATTTCACTGCTCTGCTTTGTTCTTCTCTGCAGTTCTTGCAACAATTGCGTTCGCATTCCTCTTGTTGCCAATGTGCCAGTATCTGACCAGACCCTGCTCCCCACAGAACAAGTAAGGAAACCATGTGATGATTCTGTGTGTCTTCAGATAATGTCTGTTGTTGCTCAAACTGCTCCACGCTGTCTTGTTTGTCTTTTAAAAATAGTTATTAAGCTCTGTGCTTCAGCATATTCGTAAATGAGCTTCCTGTCAATTAAAACGGAAACTGTCGGCAAGGCTTAATAATACTGCTGGGAGCAAATGGGAAATATATTTTATTATTTGGGGTGAAGTAGCCCTTTGACAGTTATTTTTTTACTGCATACAAATCATGTGTAATAGCCTCTGGGCTCAGGTGTCTGGACATCTAAAGCACAAGGATTCACCAACAACACAACCCACCTACTCAATAACCAATATGAACGCCTCCTCTCTAGTTACAGATTCAGAGCCTCCTATCTGGTTTCACTTAACCCGTTGTCTGCTTTACAGAACCTGTAATAACATAACCCTCCAACCCCAAAAAACCTTTCTGCTCAGTGTTATTTTGTGTATCTTAACATTGTTCACAAATAAAGGCTGCTCAGGCTCAGGTCTGTCTTATTAAGATAAAATCCAGATGAGATTTAAGGCACTTTTATTTAAGGTCCTGACATATACCAAGCCGACGGTCGGCCTAGTTTTTGCAGTTTGTCCCGCACCGTCCGCTCTATTCTGCGTATTTTTGGCCAGATCAGCATGTTGAATCAGTAGCAGAGCTCGTTGGTGAGAGAAATCACTCCGATTGGCTGTTCAGCTTAAACGAATCACATTACATCTCAGGCAGGCGCAGGACGTACATGGTAGTTGGCCATTGGCTGTAGTCTTTGTGGCGTGTTCGAGTGCAACTTTTTGGCCAAGACCCAGCGACGTGAGGCGATGCAACAGGTGTCTTTGTCACTGCTAGTTCTCTGTGTCTGGGCCTTAATAAAATCCAGAGTAGATTTAAGGCACTTTTATTTACACTTACACATTCAAATCCGGGTTAGCGCCACTCCCTCACCCATACAGAAAAAAAGCTCTATCGCCCTAGTTGTTCAAGTATGCAAATACTACTCGATGGTGAAATATACAGTATCAGCCTGTAAATGATTGCCTGCAAGTATCACATTTTCTTATGCTGAAAAATCTAACAGATGCTCTGTCCAGGAAGCTTCACCCGTCTCTCCTTGTTACCTTTCTCATGTTGTTTTCTTATCTTAGTCCTGACTGTCTTTTATTTGTCTTTATTGCAGGATTTCCTTTGGTTGCTGTGGGCGTTTCACTCTGGCTGAGCTCTTGTCCTTCTCCCTCTCTGTCCTGTTGGTGCTCATCTGGGTGCTGACTGGACACTGGCTTCTCATGGACGGTGCGTCTATCTCTGTCACGACTCGTGTCATTCATTTTAGCACACATCGGAAAGTTTCTTTTCAGGGGTACCCAGAAAATAGTTCTGCAGCAGGCTGTGTACTAATGAGGATCCAAAGATTAGTAATGTTTCTCTGAACTTCTCTGTTTTTGGTTCACATTTAAGGACACTGCACAATTATTAGACAATGAATTGAAGTTCTGTTAGCCTAGCTGCTAACTTTGATGCTGCGGAGCAGTAAAAAATATATTCAGCCATCTCAGTCTTCAATAGAGTCTGGACAAAATTCAGTTTTCATCTTCTCCTGTGGAAGAAGGAACTTGACATCATGACTCAGTATGAAGATTTTAGCAACACTATTTTCAGGCATCTTACTGCAGTGTGAAGCATGCTGACACAGGAAGAAGACACTGATGTTAGTCAGCTACTAACTGGCATTTAAGCTAACTGGTCTCGATCAAAGTTGGGATCTTAGTGAAGCACTGACAAAGCAGAGCAAAGTGCGTGGGTGTGTGCATTTATTTTATTTGACCCAGTTGACTTCAGTAATTTGAAACATATCTCTGGCAGTCTTCTTCAATAATGCAAACAACGCAGCCCTGACACAAATGAAAACACTTCAGCATCAGAAAAAAACCAAAAAACACTTGCACAGATAAAACTCAAGCGATCCCAAGAATCAAAATCTGATTATAAAATTCACTCTATCATTTAATCATAATTTTTAGAAGATTTTGACACGAGCTTGTAGGGCTGTACCAAATAGTTTGGAAGCTTCGTTCATAACGTTATTCGCATTCTGTGCACCTTTTTTTTTTTTGCATGTCTATTCATTTGGTTTATCCTGGTCATAAAATATAATACGGCAGACATTCAAAGCTTCATTCGCAAACCTCAACAGAAGTTTTGAATATAGAAAAAATGACATTGGGTACAGCCTTAAAAGCTTGACATACTGTGTGTCCCTGCATTGGAACCAGTAAAATAATGTTACAGTGCCCCTCTGGGTTCCTGTCACCATTACACCTGCTTAGAATAAACGCCACAGTATACACATTACTTTTAACATGCAAAATGCAGCCATTACAATAAGCATATACTTTTATTGACTCAAATCGTCTATGCATGAAAACCTTGACATGCTCCCGTGTTTAATATCAACACCATCTTGTGTCTTATTATCAAGTCATATCGTGCACCCAAAAGAGAATGAGGACAGAAATTTCATCAGAACAGTCTGACTAATTAATTAGGCCTGTGTGCACAGTAATTAATGTTTCTTAAATAAACTTGCTAAATCAGTTCCCATGTTGCTATTTCAGCTCATTTCCGCTGAAACATTGCGTAACTGTGTTTTTAAATATCCTGTTCTTTTTCCTCCCCGCAGCTTTAGCCATGGGCTTGTGCGTCGCCATGATCGCCTTTGTGCGGCTTCCCAGCCTGAAGGTGTCTTGCCTGCTGCTGTCAGGACTGCTCATTTATGACGTGTTCTGGGTAAGACGTGCATCCTGTCCGAGACTTTGCCCTCACAAGCAAATACCCCCCTGTCAGCTATATTATTTGCTGATTAGGAAGTGATGCATTTTACATTGCAGCAGTGTGTTTTGAAGGAACTGGGTAGTTAGCCCATTCAGACGCAGTAATCACCACCATGACTGAACAAATACAAGAGAGCTACCTTCATCAACCGAAATGAACAAGATAAATGGTGAAGAGGAAGGCGAGCAAAGGATATCAGGTGTCTCCCTGAGCGAAAAATTAGGATGAACATCACGATTTCCTCTGAGAAATTAAAAAACGTTTATGTGTAGCTGTCTTTTTCTGGCACTGGTAGATTTAGGTGTGATTTAGTAGCCGTATCTGGCATCGTCCCTGCTTTGGATCAGCGCCTGCAATGAGAGCAAAACACAAAAGCAATGGCCACTTAACAGCTATAAAGTCAAGGGGGACCAGTATCATGAATGGTGATTTTAATATGACGATGTGTATCAGTGGGTTAGTGAGTGACAGGAGGTAGGAAGTCATGCTTTTATTTGAGTTGTTTGATGAACTGCAGTGTGTATTTTCCATAATTTCATTAAAACCACTGAACCAAATAAGGGTAGTAGAGCTCAGGGGGATCTATGAGCACCTGGCTGCTTTCTGTTTCATTCAGATAATAATACGTTTGTTTGAATAATTGCTGCCGTTACCTCTTAGAAAGGATTAAAAATGAGTAACATTGTCATTTGAAAAGAAATAACGCCCACGACAAATGTTCCTGAGTTTCTCTCAAATTGAGAGCAAAAATGTTCAGCACAAATAAAAATCAAATTCAGACTAAACAACTAATAACTGACATAACACAACAAACTGCTCCTGCTGATGTTCTACCAGCGAACACATTTACTACAATTACTCTCATCTTTACCATGCTGGGCGCCTAGCAACCTGCCAGCACACTACTGCCTTCAGTGTTATTTCCCCACTGACCGTTAATGTTCACAATGATGTTATAAGAGACAAATATTAGATGGATTGGATAAATTATCTCCACCTGCTTTGAGAAGATGATTGAAGCAGTGATTGAGTCTACTCTGATACAAATCAGGTATACAGGCGATGAAACGGCAGAACATTTGGAGATTTATAATCTAGAGCTGAAACTATCAATAGGAAATAGATTTATGCTCATTCTGATGATCAATTAATAAAGTTATTCAAATATCAAACTGGCTACAGCTGCTCAAAAATGTTTTTTTTCTTGCTCGTCTTCATATGATTATAGATTGAATACTTTTGAGTGTGAACGTACAGCGATATTTTGCAGTAATGACTCGCGTGCTGTACATTATCTCGCTTATTACACGGCTAATTACTAAAGAGATCAATAATCTGACACAAAATATTGATTTAAAAAAATTATTTTATTGCTTCCACTTTCATGTCAGATTTTCAGTGCACGATTAAAGTGGCCAAAAAAATTAATGATAACAATATTATCGTGATGGCTATAGAAAATTAAATAATAATAATAATAATGCTGTCAGTCAAACTCATCTATAACTTTGTTTATTGTGTGTTTGTT
The DNA here is from genome assembly GCF_043250625.1 of Sebastes fasciatus. Classification (NCBI taxonomy): domain Eukaryota; kingdom Metazoa; phylum Chordata; class Actinopteri; order Perciformes; family Sebastidae; genus Sebastes; species Sebastes fasciatus. Next base: position 20,554,345 of record NC_133813.1, read on the forward strand.
TTTTTTGGCAAATGAAGAGCGTAGGGAGGTGGAGAGTGAGTCTGTAACCATAACTGTATATATAAAATGATAAGTGGCACAGGATTATTTACACAATATTATCACGTGTATTATTAACATGATATCAATATTTCATTTTTAAATATCACGGTTATCGTCAATACCAGTATATCGAGACACCCCTATTTCTACTAATGAAATCGTCCTCTCACTGTGTACGGAGATCAGAACTGTGTCCATAGCAACGGTCTTTTTTTTTTATATAGCAGCGGTCTGCTATAAAGAAATAGCAAACTGTAGAATGCTGTCATTAACCAATCAGAATCGAGTATTCAACAAAACCGTGTAATGTGTAATAATAAGACATCATTGGGCCTCAGGTAATAATAATTTGTTCCTCCTTCTCCCCTCCAGGTGTTCTTCTCAGCCTACATCTTCAATAGTAATGTGATGGTCAAAGTTGCCACCCAACCTGCTGAAAATCCCATAGACGTTCTGTCCAGGAAGCTCCACTTGGGGCCGGGGATGGGCCGCGACGTGCCCCGTCTCTCCTTACCTGGCAAACTGGTCTTTCCCAGGTAAGACTGATGGAACCACGACGGGGGAACAATCCAACAATTTAATTTTCTACTGTAAAGAGCATTACAGCCTCTCAGGGCTGCTAGCGTAGCTGTAAATCTAGTCAGGACTAGGGATGTCCATAATTAACCGTTTAACCGTTAACCGACATTAAGCATTTTAACCGATTTAACGCTATCGGTTAAAACGGTTAAGTGAAATGTTAATAATTAACTTAAAAGTTGAGCGGTTCAGAGGAGCGGCTCGTCACTTCAAGGAGAATAGCTGGTCCACCTTAACAGCCCACTTTAAGAGGCGGCGCCGGAGTTGCAGGATACAGGAATTCGGCTCCGGTCTCTGGCTCACTTGAGCGAAGCGGAGGAGTTGTAGTTTCGTAGCATTTATTCACCGACAAATAAACTGTACACACACACACACACTGCTACACCTACGTTCACAGCTAGAACGCCACCAACAACCTCACACTCACCGCCAACACACGGCCTGTTGGAAACTCGCTAAAGTTACACAGACTACGTGTGCGGCGGCGAGCCTCCGGTAATGCTAGAGCTGCTAACGTAGCACAAATACACACTGTTTGTTGGCCACTCGCTAAAGTTATGCCGGGCAGACAAACAGCTGACAACCCGCTAAACTTCACTAAGTGTGCGGTGAAGTGGCTCGCGACACTACACGCAGCATCGCAGTTGCTAAGTTAACGCTCCCGGACAGGTGAACTGGGGACTCCCGTCAACGAATATCTGTTGTGCTCCTCCTGCAGCTGGTACGAGGCACAAACCTTGTCGGTTAGCGGTTAATAACCGGTTAACGAGGGTCGGTTATCGGTTAAGAAAATGTTTCAAAATGAGCATCCCTAGACCTACATTGGTGTACAGAAACGAGTAATGAAAATCAAATGGTACCCATGGATTGCTCGCGACTCGGTGGTGTACTTGCTTTGGACCACGTTTCTAACGTATTTCTACTTCTTTCCCATGTGTGCAGCTCCACAGGAAGTCACTTCTCAATGCTGGGAATAGGCGACATCGTGATGCCGGGGCTGCTGTTATGCTTCGTCCTGCGCTATGACAACTACAAGAAGCAAGCGAATGGGGAAGTCCCGTCGGCCGGACGCATGCAGCGCGTCTCCTATTTCCACTGCACTCTCATCGGATACTTTGTGGGTAAGCAATCGATGGATGGATGGATGTGAAAGGTCGACGGTTTTATTGTTTCAGTGTTGGGCATGTTTCGGGGTGATAGTTTTAGTTGATTGGGAGCCATTATTGTTTTAAGTATAATCTTTCAGAAAGTTTCCCACCTTTTCTCTTTCAAGGTTTTTGAGCATACTTTAAAAATAAAAAAAGAAAGTATTATGTGATTGATGGTGATGTGACTCTTGTCTTCAGGTCTGCTGACCGCCACAGTGGCCTCCAGGATCCATCGTGCTGCTCAGCCCGCTCTGCTCTACCTGGTGCCCTTCACCCTGCTGCCTCTGCTCACTATGGCCTACCTGAAGGTACGAGATGAGACAGAAACAGTCACTTATTTACTAGAGATAAAAGTTCAGCTGTAGCAGTTTTACAGAGTTCAGCAGTTTGTTTGAATTCTTTACTGTTCTTAACCAAAAGGGAGAGAGGGATAAATATTACAGGTAGATTCCACTCTTTTTTTATGTTTTCAACAGCTTATTTTATTGTTGACTGAAATATTCACACATACAGTACGTTCTATTAATGGCAACACATCCTGTTGAAGTGCATATGATTTTCTAAACTTGCGAAAATGTTTCCTGTAGTAAGGTGGTTGTAATCGTGACTAAGTATTGTGAAACTCAAAACACAACAGATGAATTATCAGACAGGTTAACAATACGCCCCCACCAGTGTCGTGCATGAACGCGCTAAAAGAGCGTGTTCATTGAACGTGCTCATGCTTTCGGTGAACAGAATGCCTCCATTTACAACTAATGAGCGTGAAGATGAGCCTCGTTAACTTTCGGGGCAGTTAACGACGCTCGCGCACTGTGTGGCCGGCATGCTGGCATGGCAGTGAAATCAAAGTAGCGGAGACAGACATCAGCCAAAGTCAACTTGACAAAAGTCAACTTGACAAGTGAGCGGGTGTTAGTTGCGAGCGCATAGGGAGGGTCGAGCTCGCGCTCGTTACAGCCCCATGCTCGCGGGACCACATTTGTGCACGCGGAACATGAAACGCTCCCTGGCGAGGATTCTTTTCCTCTCCTCTTACTGTTCTGTGCGCTCTTATCACGTGCACACGCCTGGTTTTTATGTGTGCTAGTTTTGTTCATTGTTATCATATGCACTTGGCCCTGGAATCTCTGCCTCCCTTCAACAACGCTCGTTAAATATATATATATATATATATATATATATATATATATATATATATATATATATATATATATATATATATATATATATATATATATAAAAGGAAAATCGCACAAGTAAGACATAAAATAGTGAAAGTTCAAATATACGGCTAAAATATAAACATAAATAAAATATAAAATAAAGTAATATCAATTTGTGGTAGACAGTATTTCAAATTGAAAACTGTGTGTGTGTGTGTGTGTGTGTGTGTGTATATATAGCCTACAGAGATGTAGTTATATAAGTAAAGTATATAGAGGTAAAGTGTCATAATGAGCTCAGGAGTTCAAGAGCTCAAAGGTCTAAAGGCCTGTGGTATGTAGCTGAACCAAATGCTGAAAATAAGTTTGAAAGACTAATTAAACATCACAGCATCCGACCAGTTCAAAAGAAAAAAAACATTGAAATTAACATGAGTTGTTCATTTTTTGTTAGTTCAAAATTGTTACTTCAAAATTCAAAATTGTGAACTATAAAGTTCATTTCAATCTGTGTGAAGTGAACTTTGAGCTTTGAGCTCTTGTTAAGTGTGAACTTGTGCAACACTGGCCTCCGCTACAAATACTCTTCTAACTGCAGCAAAAAAAGTGTCTCATACTTGTATGCGTTTCTTTAAGGGCTGTCAATCGATTCAAATATTTAATCACGATTTATCGCAAATTAATCACAATTTTTATCTGTTCAAAATGTACCTTAAAGGGAGATTTTGTCAAGTGTGTAATACTCTTATCAACATGGGAGTGGGCAAATATGCTGCTTTATGCAAATGTATGTATATATTTATTATTGGAAATCAATTAACACAAAACAATGACAAATATTGTCCAGAAACCCTCACAGGTACTGCATTTAGCATAAAAATATGCTCAAATCATAACATGGCAAACTGCAGCCCAACAGGCAACAACAGCTGTCAGTGTGTCAGTGTGCTGACTTGCCCCAAACTGCATGTGATTATCATAAAGTGGGCATGTCTGGGGGTGGGAGACTCGTGGGTACCCATAGAACCCATTTTCATTCACATGTCATGAGGTCAGAGGTCAAGGGAGAGTTTGGAGCGTTATTTAGCCTCCTTCGCGACAAGCTAGTATGACATGATTTGTCCCAATGAATTCCTTTGGTTTTATAGTCGCCAGTTAAATGCGTTAAAGAAATTAGTGGCGATTAAATGATTTTGCGTTAGCGCGTTATTGTCTAGGTAACTTTGACAGCCCTAGTTTCTTTACTTTCCTGATCCAAGAAAAAAAAAGTTTGAGGCACATAGAATGAAGGAATATGTACACAGGAGTATAAATGATAGTTTGTTATTTTTACCTCAATCAAAAGTGGAACAAAAGTTTTTTCTCAGCTGACCCGGTCAGCGAAGACGCATCAGGAAACATTTGATTCAAGACTTGTGTCCAAACTGCTGTCTGTGGTCCACAGGGGGATTTGCGGCGCATGTGGTCCGAGCCCTTCCACACCAAGGCCAGCAGCTCCCGCTTCCTGGAGGTATGATGCACCCTGGGACAAACGACCAGTGCGGGGAGGACTGCGGATCCTTTACCTTAAATTAGAGGGAAGGAGAGAGAGGGGCGCACTCACAGTGAGGCCATGTTGTCATCACTTGTTCATGCTTTCCGCCAATCTTCTGTGAGAAAACCCTCAGAAGGACACCAGTGTGTGGATCACAAACGCCCCAACACGACTCATCTATGGTCCCTACATCCTCCCCGTTTCATCTCCGCTTCCTCTTTTCTGTTTATTTCCTCTTCATTATAGCACATCCTGCCTAACGCTGTGTTTGTTCTGCCCCCCCATCCCCCACAACCCCCCGCCTCTCTTTTTTTCCCTTTTCCTCTATAGTTAGTTTGCCACTTCCCTCCCATGGCTCGCTCCATCCGTCAGGCCTCTTCTTTCTCTGCGTTTTTCCTTCTTTCTCTGCGTCTTTCATTTTTCACTGCATCTCTGTTTTGACTCAGATGAACTTCGATGGGCCAGGCCTCCCCCCTTTTTGTGGACTTAGGGTTGTGAGCCATGGCTGGGGTTTATATATATTTTTTTAGCATTGTCGTGGTCATTATTATTATTATTAATATTATTATTATGGAACGATTTAAACAAACGGAGAAGAGGCGGAGGAGTGTTGCAGTGGCACAGGACAGTGCTCGGGAGCAGCGACACAGTCAAGGAGAAGAGTCTTCCCCCTCCATCCGTCTCCCTCTTCATCCCCCCCACCCCACCCCACCCTGCTTTCTTCATCTGTCCCATCATCCCACCACCAACGGCTCCTTCCCAGCACTCCCGACCTCCGGTGACACTCCCGTCGAGCCCCCACCCTCCTCCTCCTCTGTTCATCTGCTGTCCCCATTCCCCACCCTCACAGATAACTATGTATTTTATTTAGAAAAGTTTTATTCTTGGCATATAAAGAAATGATGCATTATAAATTGTTAAGCTGCCCCCGGCGTTTGAGGGGCCGCTTCTATTTGTATATATGTGTATTTGCGGTATCTTTTGAGTTTGTATTTGTGTTGGGGAGCATGTTGAAATAGGGCGGGAAACTTGACGCCAGCCAACAGCCGAACTTTGGTGACCTTTGGCTGCCAGTTTGTGTCGAGTAAGACTGGTGGGGCATCCATCATTTAGAGGTTTATTTCTAAAGTTTGTTGGCTTGTGTGATAGAAAACGTAGCTGATGGATCTTTTGGGAAGAAAAAAAAAAACATCTGCATCGGTGGCTGGTCGATGAACAGTTTCCTGCTCTAGTGTTAAAGTGTGTGTGCGTGTGTGTGTGTGTGTGTGGGAGAGCGAAACAGATGAGTGAGTGGTTGTTTTACTCGGTTTTAATTTGAAATCATGAAAATGTTTAAAAAAACAAATGACAATAGTCAGGTTTCCATTGAGCTGGGCGTGTTGGATCAAACGGTGTCGTAAACACATGATAATGGAAACAGTTTGTGTCGAACTTGTAAAAAAAATCAACTCAACGGGGGGCGATTTTCTGTTTATGAGCCTTTCTGCAGACAGGTGGAAATGTAAACAGTGTTTTTTTTGGGGTTTTTTCCAAATAAATGAATGTTGAATTAATTTTAAAGGTATGCTATGTTACTTTTCATCATGAAACTACATCATGCTGGGTTTTGTACTGAATTCCTTCCTAAATTTACACGTATTTATGGCCATGGATGGAAACACTAAAAGCATCTATTTTAGACACAAATGTCTTGAGCATGATGGGTTTTTATACGTTTTGACAAAAGACAAGTCAGTGGGACAGCACAACAGCACATCTCATCTGAACTTCACCTCCGTCGATGAAGACCTGACTATTGTGACTCAAAACCTGGTGGATACTGTGGTTGGTTAGATTCATGTGTAGTTACAGATGAAGGCTTCTCCTGGTGGACGGTTAAGTGTATGTGTGCGTATGAGTGTGTCATCATCACATAACAAAGTATGTTTGGACCTATAGGGAGGGGAGGAAAATCAGCTATGCCCTTCAGAAATTGAAAATTAGAAAGGAAAGCTAACCCATAGGATGTTCTTACTGTCACCATTTGGTCCCTGACAGTCTGTTTTTTTATTGTCCTTCCACTTTTTCGTGGTGCTTGTCAGTTAATATCTAATGTATACTGGAAAAAGTGTGAGTGATCGCACGGCAGGAAGTCGGAGAGACGTACGGACGACGCAGTTTGCTGTTTTTTTTTTTTTTTTACTTTTTTATGCTATCTGGCCGTGCATGTTAAGTGTACAGTGTATCATTTCTCAGACTGCGCCGACAGGGCTACTGCAGTTTTGAGTCTCTGCTGGCCGACGCCGAGGCGCTGTCTGGACCTCTGAGCTCGCCTACAAAGAGCAGCAGTCAGTGGGTGGGACAAAGGCTGCAGGTCAGAAAGGCTGCAGGTCAGAAAGGCTGCAGGTCAGAAAGACTGCGATTGGTCAGCTCTGACTGAGGCTGAATATTATGACCTGAACGCGGTCAGGTCGGGGACGTCCGGCCTGCCACTCAGTGCAGTCGTCTAAACTCGGACATCATGGAACCACAAGGCCCCTTCACCTCTTCATGGACATGGCAAGAAAATATATAGATTTATATACATATATATACATATATATGTGTGTATATGTACATACATAAATAACTGATGACGATCATGGTGATAACAACAAAAAAATCTTTTTTTATATATATATATATATATATATATATAAAATGGATTTCTTTCTACCCCCTTGTTTGTATTTTTTCTTTAGTGCTTTTTTTTATTTTTATTTCCACCTCTTCTCCCCTCCAGCAGAGGACTCCAGCTCTGTTGGTGCATTGATATTACGGCTGAATGGATTCTGTATAGAAAAATGGTGAATAAATAAATTAAGAACTGTGTAGTGAAACATGAATCCTGAAGCGCTTGATCTAAAACACTTTGTCTCCTTTTAACCCCCGTCCCTCTTCCCTCTCCCCTTCTGTCCCCCCTCGTTCAGGATTCTGCTGTAAATAAACATGACTCTAACTGTAACACCGCTGCGTCTCTTTCTTTGGGTCTATTAAAGACGTATCTGCATTGCAGCCGCCACATTTATTTGACAGCTATAGTTCTGATTAAAGGGGACCTAATATGCATTTCTGTTTTTCCCCCTTCCCTTTTATATAGTTTTTTGTGCATGTAAAAGGTCTGCAAAGTTATAAAGCCCAAAGTCCACGCCAAAAGGAGTCACACTCCCCCACAGAAACACTGCTCCTGAACTGCTTGAAACGCCTTTCTTGTAGTCCTGCCTTTTCTTCCGTAGCGTGGTGATGTCACCAAGTAACACATTGGCAGGAGCTCAAACGGAGCATTTTGAACATTAAAGCATGTAAACATGTTCTAGTAAAAACCCAAAATACAGGTATGAACCTGAAGATAAGCATAATCTGCCCTCTTTAATAGTCTACATAAAAAAACATGCGATAAATTAATAATATACTAATTATTGTTAAAGATTAAACCAGTGGTTCCCAACCTCTCACAAAATGTCATGTTTCAGATCTCTGTGAGCTGTTAGTGATTCCACTGAAGAGAGATTTCCCCTCTACCTGCTCAGATGGTTTCATTTGAATAACTGAGCGACACAATAACTATAGATTTGTGTAGTAGAACAGAACCACTAAACTACTTACCAGTATATAAAGCAGTTAAAGCTACCGTATAGCTCCACCTCAACCAGTAATATGCTGCGTACACATTTTTGCATTATGCATAAGTGTCTACAAAAATATGATACTCACTGGTTCTTTTAATAAAATGCTTCGCTTCGCAAAAGGAGATACCGTTAACTGGGCATGATAAAACCTCACCAGCGATCTGGATTTTAAATAATTCAGTATCATCACATGAAAAAGTATTTTGAGATATCAAATTTGTAAAGACAAGAGTTGACATATAAAAGCATTTTATGAAGTACTCCATAGCTCACTGGTTCCCAACCTAGGGGTCCTGACCAAGCTTCCCAGGGGGGGGTCGCGAGACCTTCTGGATTTTAAGGAGTGTAAAAAAAAATATGCAGTTGGCCTATATCTCAGCATTTCATTCATTTGTGTGAGGAAAACTAAAAGTTTGGGTTATTATTAAAGATATAAACTTAAAAATGAGAAAAGTCCGCCGTTAAAACAACCAAAGAGCTAATAGAACAATGGCCATGTGTCGGGGGGGGGGGAAACACTGAATTTGTCAAAAAAAAAAGGTCTGTTTCTGTGAAGAAAAAAAGTGTTGTTTTTGAAGTTTGGATTATTATTTTAAGATATAACATTTTAAAAAATATCACAAGATAAGGGCGGAACCTGAACACAAGCTATTCACAGAACCGTCACTCTCTGTTTAACAGTCTCGTCAACCAAAGAGCTGATAGAATAATGGCTAATCGTCAGGGGAGAAGAAAACACAAAAAAAGAAGCCTATTAAGTATGAATGATTGGTAAATAAAATATAAAATTATATATATATCAGAGAATTGTATTAAAAGTTTCTAAAAAAATAACAGGAAAACTCATCTCTGATGAAATATTCACAGGAAATAATCATAAGTGTAGTAGTGTGTGTACAGATTATTTGTTGCTGAATAAATGCATAATAAATAAAATAAAAAAGGTTTTACACAAACTTCCTGCAGTTATTGCCTTCACTATTTGGGTTAATTGTACAGTTCATCAGTTGTTCTGTACTGTTATTGCTATGCATTGAATATAATATGAAATATCCATAAATTGTCACTTAGTCAGGTGTCGTCAGTTTACTCAATGATAGAAAAGGGGTCCCTGAAGGAAAAAAGGTTGGGAACCACATCTGTGAACTACACCAACATCCAGTAGTATACAGCATACACAAGACCCTGCCTATATGAGGTATTATAACACATAATTTAACAATGTGACATCATACTTATACTTGTGCCAAAGGAAAATGATATATAAAATGTAATTTCTGGCTCAAGTCTGGTTTGTTTGTCATTTAGCATTTCTACTGAAATGAAAAAAATCTAGCATTCCCTACAAAAAAATCTAGCTGAAAGAGTTTTGAATCTACTTTGAAATGAGTTCCCTTATCTTATGGAGCTTTTAAGAAATTTGTAGAAGCCAAACAACATCTGCATTACTTGAAGGCATCACCATCAACTAGCAGTTTGCATACATCTGTGCTAATTCATCTTTGTCCAGCAGATGGCGACACAGTACAAATATCTGAAAACGCTGTCAGAGAGGTTTTGAATTATGAAATGCCTGGTGTAGTTTCTGTACTCAAACACACCATGCTCAATATGTTTTTATGTATGGAGATCTCAACCAATATTATAAGCTCATTTTACAGAAGTGAGCAGCAGTGTCTTTACAGTACTAACATGCAGACAAAGAGTTCCCGTTTCCACAGCGAGCCTCTATATTAGACATGCTGTAGAATCAGAACAATAAAAGAGAGAAATCACTCCTGGATCAGGCCGTTAACTGAAATGAAAAGCTCTCATCAAGGAAAGGTAATTGGTTCCTGCGAGGCACCGGGGGGACAGATCTTTGTGAGCCTTCCTTCATGGGAAAATGGCTGCCTCAATGACGGACCAAAGACGCTGAGTCAAGAGTTTTGTAGAGAGGCGGCTGCAGAACAGGAACAACAACCAGAAATGCTTCTCTCTGAGTTCATATCTGGAGCAGATATGAAGCCTTTCGTTGTGTTTGATTCACTGCTCAGTGATAACAGGTCTGTGGACAATCAAATGACAAGTAAAGGATATACAGGCTTGTGTGTGTGAGAACGGAGAACAGCATAAGGAATGGCACTTCTCTGGAAAATGTGATTACACTCATTGAGCAAATCAATTTCGCCTCCCATGATGATCTTATTGTAGATGTTTGTTGCTTCTTGTGAGGTTCAATCTGTGGTTTCATCCTGAAAGGAGTCGGATTTCAATATTTTGTGCTCTTTATAGACCTACTGACTGCTTCACTGGATGGATGGTTGGATGAAGTGGACAATGGGTGGATGAGGAGCAGGACACTGGGTGGGTGGGTGGGTGGTGGTTGGTGTGGGAGGGGGGGGGGGGGGGGGGAGTCGGTGAGGTCAAGGCAGGCAGGGTCCACCCCTCTTCACCTATTGGCCAGGCCGACCGACGAGTCCTGTGCAGCGTTTGAAGCCCCTGAAGTGGACAGAATTCCACCACGGCCATGGGGATTGTAGCATGTCATTTGTAGGAAATTTTGGCGAGATGGTCCTAAAAACGGAGAGGTCGGCCCACGCTCGGAATGCAGGGTTTTGTATTGAGAGGCGCTCGTCGGGTCCTCTCCCATTGATCCTGAAATTACAGACGGGCAGGTGATCGGGCAGCCTCAATTAACCAACAAGCACTGCAAGAATCAGTGTTGGTTTTAAATATTTTTTTCTTCATTTGCAGGTTGATGGCTTGAATTTAAAGTTTCTAATATTAAGTAAATTGAAATTGCACGTGAAATAAACGAGCATTAATCCTATGTGTGCAATTTTTTTTTTTTCCTTTAACTCTTTAAACTTTACCGGTGACTCAGTCATTTCAAACTCACACTAAGCAGCCAAACCTTGTTCAAACCCTCAAAAACTTCACTTTAAATTCAAGAGGAGATCCTAAAGTTGCTAAATCTCACAAATGTGTAAGAAAATGATGCAAATATTTCAATTTCATGAAACGGTGTATAGCCGTAGAAAACAGAGCAAGAACAAGCCTATATGGTGACAGGCAGCCTCAATGAACTAAGAAGTGATGCAGGAATCAATGTTGATTTTAAAGAATATTTCATTGAAACTGCACTTGAAATAAACAACAATACGAACACTTATACTATGTGCAGTTTCTTTTTCCTTTAACCCTTCAAACCTTACTGATGAATCAGTCGTTTCAAAGTCATTTAAAAGTCAGCCTCCAAACATTGTTCAAACCTGAAAAACTTTCAATTCTCATGGAGATCCTAATGTTGCTAAATGTACCAAAAATGGGGCTGAAATTTTGGTAAATGTGTATAAAAATGATGCAAAAAATTCATTTTGATGAAGGTGTAACGATAGAAAAAAGAGCAGGAACAAGACGGTACAGATATGAGCTCGTCGAGGCGCTCGTCGGGTCCTCTCCCATTGATCCTGAAATTACAGTGTTGGTTTTAGAGAATTTTTCATTAATCCTATGTATAGTTTCTTTTTTTCCTTGAACCCTTTAAACTTTACTGGTGGGTTAGTCATTTCAAACTCACACTGTGCAGCCAAATAATGTTCAAACCTGAAAAACCTAACTTTAATCTCTACAGGAGATCTAAAGTTGCTAAATGTACCAAAAGGTGTGGCTAAAATTTGGAGAAATGTGTTGAAAATGAAGGCAATATTTCAATTTGATGAAACTGTGTAGCGATAGAAAACCGAGCAGAAATACAGAATATATATATATATATATATATATATATATGAATCTGTCAGACGGAGTGGAATAAGATGTTTTTTTCCAACTTTAAAGCTACTTAAGGGGAAAATAGGAAAAGTGTATGTTTGAGGTTTAACTTTCCAGGATTCCACAACACATTAAACACATTCAGTGATTTTTTTACCTTCATCCCCGGTCTAACTGGTGAATATATAACCAGGAAATGCTCCTAATAAATTTCAGAGTCAGTAGCACATGAAGTCAGCCAGTGCAGGTAATTTAAAAAGTGCTGGTATTTATTGGCAGTGGCCCCTGCTCATGTTAATGGCAGAGAGGTTCCTTCTCCTTCTTCTTCTTCTTCTTCTTCTTCTTCTTCTTCTTCTTCTTCTTCTTCTTCTTCTTCTTCTTCTTCTTCTTCTTCTTCTTCTTCTTCTTCTTCTTCTTCTTTTTCTTCTTATTCTTCTTCTTCTTCTCCTCTCTCCCAACCAGGCATTCCTGGCTTGTTTAAATAAGGCCTGCCTGCCTGGGCGCGGGTGGATTCCCCTCTGGCCCTTTGCCCTTTGACCTAAAGTGCATTCCGTATGTAAAGTGAGGAATTCCTCTGAAGTTCAGTTAATGGGGTTGAGTTTTTTTTTCATCCTTTGGACTCTGCTCATGCACTCGCCCGGTGGAAAAGGGGGAAAAACAAGCTCGATGTACACTCGCCGGGGCGGCTGTGAGTTATGGATGAGGTTTGTTGTTTATCGGCGGCGGTTCAGAAGATGTCTCCCACCAGCAGATCGGGAGCTTCAATAAAAAGAGTGTGTGATAATCCTCTGGGATCATGACTAATTGATTTAATGGAGGATATTGTGGAGTGGAAGTGTGTAAGTTGGAGGAAGTGGACTTTGTTTGGTTGCTGAGCCTCCACCTCTGAAGTTATCACTGTTACATAAGTCAAAGCGTTACTTGGGGAGTTTTTTGTCTGAATAGAGGGAGTGTTGTATGCTGAACAGCTTGTAAAGCTCCTTGAGGTAAACATTAAATTGAGGCTATATATATACAATTGACACATTAACAAGCGCAGAAGGTTTTCTATTTTGCAGTTTAAATATTAAACTAATGCTTTTTACCACTTAATCCAAGATTGACTTTATGGAAACACACATGTTGCTTTTTTTTGCGTACTTGTCTGTAGCTTAACTTGGATCTTTGGAAATAGCAGGAAAAGTTATTTTGTAATCCACTTATTATGGATGGAGCAGTCATTTTTCTATTTAATTTGAGGAGTATGCACAACACATGATTATTAAAAGCAGATGGGCTCAAACTTCAACAATTTCCATAAATTGGTTTGTAAAAAGACTAATTTTAACCTTTGTATTTTGTTGAAATCAGCTTAACTTCCTCCGTGTTTGGGGTCCCACACTGCTGTAGTTTATGTGTAATTATAATAATAATAATAAGAAAAAGATCATTTACTGCAAATTCAACCACTTTTTTCCTTTAACATATTTTTTTCTTGTCATCTAATATCATTGAAACCAAATATGTAGAAGAACATGAAGAAGTGGTAATCCTTCCCATAAATGACCATTAAGTATTACTATTACACCTAATGAGCAAATATTTCATGTTTTACATGTTATTTGAACTATGCATAAACACATATATATTCCTTTTGTTTGACAAAAAGTCATTCACAAACAAAGTATGTTATCCTAATGTTACTAATGAGAGGTTTAACTGCCTATTAGACCTCTTTACGAACTGTTTTAAAACTCTAATACCAGAAATCAAGATAGACTTATTTCAGATTTTGAACAGGTAGTTGCTGCAGTTCCATCAACACCAATCACACATATAGAGCATAAATGAAAATCTGTTGTATTCAACCAGATTTTACAGCTGGTGTCTTTAGAAATACTGTGGCGGACAACTCAGTATTCAAAATCACGTTTATAGTTTGTAAAAGTAATGAAACAGCAAGCGGATAAAATGTTTTTTAGCTGTTAAAGGTGACTTGGGGGGTCTACAGGGTTAAAGGCAAATAAGGAAATAAATATATTGTTTAGTCACTTATTGTTTTACACATCCTGCTCTATGAACTTCTGTGCCTTTAGATGGCAAAATATCCACATTTCCCAGGTTAGAACGGCGGATAATGAGGAGCACATCCGATCTCCTGGGTGAAGAGGTGTCTCTGAAGATGGACCATTTGGTGGAGGTTCTTGCTGTTGTGCTTTAGGAGCAATGTGTACTGTTGGAGACGCTGTAAAGGGCCGTGCCACCCACACAGCTGGAATGTCATGCATGCAGTCCATAGAGTCTGTTTCAAGAGGGAGGCAGCGGGGGGAGGAGGGGAGCCCTCTTTGGAAGAGCCAGGGTGCTTGAGGTGGGGTCTCTTACTACTGCTACTACTACTTCATGAAAAACATGAAGCAGGAAACTCACTTCCCACTCCCCACCCCCAAAAAAACTTCTCCATTAAGCTTTTTTTTGTGGTGGGAAATTATCAATGACGATCCATCACGGTTGTTTGGTCTCTGGCCGATGAGAGGAAGGAGGGGAAATGTGGAGAGAGACGGCGAGATGGAGGGATGGGGGGTTGGGAGAGGTTAAAGGGCAGAGGAAGAAAGGAGGTACATTTTCAGAGGATGGGAGGTTGGAAAAAAACCAGAGGGAACAATAACTCCCATGTTTAAAAGGCTTTCCTCGGCCTCCATGACACCTCACACAGGCAGCAGTTTAAAGTCAGGCCGTTCAGCAGGGAGTGGTGCTTTGTGCCTATTTACCCTCAGGCTCATTTTCAGGAGAAACATTCTCCAAAACACTTTTTTTTTTGGTCTCTTTTCTCTCTTTATCTATCTGCTTTCAACAAGGTACATTTAAAGAATACTCCTAACTATATACCATCTATATGTTCCTGTAGATTTTTATTAAACACATCTGAGCTGCTTTGTTCTGTAAATATGTTTCCAAAAACAGGAAAACTTGCAAAAAGATCAAATTAAAACACAATTGTTTAATTTCTTCACACACGATTATAATTCTTTAAAATACATCTAATGAAAATTTGCTGATTTGGTTTAGATTTAGAAAACAATTCTGTTCTTTATGTTACAGGAAAGAACTTATTTCTGCTACTTATATTCAGATCGTAGGCCTGTTTTCACTAGAAGTTACATTTTCAACAAGAGTAAAATACATTTATTACCATTACTTTTGAAATTACTTTATTAATCCATTTTAAAATGTCACACTTGTGAAGTATTTTTTGAATTTGGGAAGCTTTATAAAAATAAGCCAAGTGTGGCATTTAAATCAGGAAACACGTGTTTGAAACAATCATATGAAATTGTTTTAGTGGATTTCTGCAGATTTTTAGAATGAATCATATTCATTTTCAATGTTTCGCTATCAATTAATTTCTAGTTATTTAGTGGCAATGTGATTTTCCTTATTTAAAGAATGAAAACTATTCAATTTGAATTTAACACAATTGAACGTCATGGTTTAACATATCGTTAAATATATATAAATCTCTGGATAATAACAGAAATGAAAAGATATTTGTGAATTAGACAAAGGAAAATTGTCTAATGACCTTTTTTTATCCCTTTCAATTGGATGATGTTTTCATTTAAAGTGTAAATATAAAATTAATTTGACATTTTAATTACCTCTATCTCTTGTTAGCTTCATTTTGCTTTACCAGAGTAGATAAACAAACGTGTGAATTCACTTTTATTGAGTTTATTCTGTTTTAAAGCCACAAAAAACACATTAACAACCAGCCTTTTCAACAAATCAATTATTAATGTCATACATTAGTTATGTTGTTTGTGTTTCTTCTTCCATCGTGGAATGATTTTAACAAATGTGTTGTTGAAGGGAAAAGCAACTAAACTTTTTTAATAAACATTTTTGAAGGTTTATGAGAACATTATTTTCTAATAGATAATGATTCATTTTTATTTTTCTATGAATGCAAATGTCTAATCTATGAGCCAATACTAAATCACTTCATTTATTTTAATACTTTTTGAAATTGTTTTTGTCTCAGAAATTAGGTAGGTAGGTAGGTAGGTACTTTATTAATCCCCGAGAGGGAAATCCTGAGTTACAGCAGCAAAAGATAGAACAAGTACACAACAAGATTAAGAATAGAATAAGAATAAATAAGATAGAAAATAAGCATTAGCAATAAATACTCTTAAAAGCTTAAATTAACCTCATATAATGGGCTCACATATAATTAGCTTTTTTATTTTTCACATAATGTGAGGGAAATAAATAATGATAATAATCAGCGTCTTTAAATGTTGTGTATTTCAGATTCATTAAATTAACTTATTATTTAGGCAATTTAAAGCAGGAATCCCCTTTTATGTCTGTTTTTTATTAGTTTATGATTTAGCAAAAGAAAATTTGACACAACAGAAGATATAATTAGACCAAATTTAAAAAAAAAAAAATCTGTTTCAGAAGTGAACCTCACTTTAGTGTCAAACCCTGATAGTCCAGATTGAGGAGAGGCTATTTGAGGCATGAAGGGGGTCATCATCACATCACTGCTCCAAACTCCAAACCTTCACCGGATCCATCATGCCAAAACATTTTTGAAGGTTTATGAGGACACTGGGAATTCTTTTCTAGTAGATAATGATTCATTTTTATTTTCTATGAAGGCAAATGTCTTATCTGTGAGCCAATACTAAATCAGTTCATTTATTTTAATACTGAAATTGTTTTTGTCTCAGAAATTACACCTATAATTAGCTTTTTATTTTCACATAATGTGAGGGAGATAAATAATTAGAATCAGTGTCTTTAAATGTTCATGATGTGTATTTCAGATTAATTAAATTAACTTATCATTTAGCCACTTAAAGCAGCAATCCCCTTTTTCTGTCTGTTTTTTATTAGTTTATGATTTAGCAAAAGAGAATTTGACAAAACAGAAGATATAATTACACCAAAATTTAAAAAAAGAATGTCAGTTTAAGAAGTGAACCTCACTTAAAGCAGGAATCCCCTTTTCTGTCTGTTTTTATTATTTTATTATGATTTAGCAAAAGAAAATTGGACAATATGAAAATAGAAGATATAATTAGACCAAAATTAAAAAAATAATAATTTCAGTTTCAGAAGTGAACCTCACTTTAGTGTCAAAAACCTTTGACAGTCCAGATTGAGGAGAGTCTATTTGAGGCAGAAGGGAGGGCATCATCACATCACTGCTCCATCATGCCCCTCCTTTACATACATCAAACATTTTTTTTGCCGACTGGCTGCACAATCAGATCCCTTCTGAGTGGGCTGCTGGAGTCGGGTGGGTGTGAAGGGGAGTAAAAAGTGGGCCCTCTCCCACTGGATAATGCCATTATTTCAGCTCCTCTGGCCAGGAATGCCAAATTTCACAGCCGGCTACTCCTCTCTGTGCGTCAATCAAAGTGTCCGCCTCCAGCACCGTGTGATCGGATCCGGCCATTGATCCATCACAAAACCATTATCATATTACAAACTGCTCCAACTTTTACAATCATTTCCTATTTTTTCGTACTTGAGTTTAATTATTATTCCCATAAAGTTAATTTATAATGCCCAATTAGAGGCATATAGATCGGAATTAAGCGCCAAATGGTGCGTAATGTGTCCAAATTCATATTTAAATACTCTTTTGAATCGATCAATATTATAGGCCTGATCCGCGCTGCCTGCATGAGAAGATAAGCCGGGTTTAGTCCCGTATTTGAGCTAATGAACAGGCATTACTGTCCTCTCCAGAGGCCAATTAAAGGCTAATTATAATCCGCTTTGTATCCGCTTCACAAAAGCTTTTTTTTTTAGCGCCAAAAAAAGTAAATAAAATAATTAGTGATCGAGTATCAGAGAGAGAGAGAGAGAGAGAGAGATGATGAGATTTTTTTGTGAATGGGACACACAGTTTAATCAGGTATTCGTTGTGTGCGCTCTGACGCGTCTTTGCGCAGCAGCCAATCAGGAGCGCGCCTGGAGAATGTTGAACACGGAGAAACCGAACCAATGACGCGTCACATAGCAAAGACTAGCGCAGGAAGAGGCCAATCAGAGGAGGGCATGCAAAACGAGGAATTCTGCTCCGGCAAAGGCTCTGAATGTCAAGTAGTCAAAGATGGAGTCCGGATCTGCGAGGCCGTGTGCTTGTGCATGAAGACTTGCCATTTTTTCTCCACCTCCTTCCTTTGACTCCTCGAGCTGCGCGCATTTTGCTCTCGAGTCGCTCGCAGCCTTTTTTATTCTAGGAGACGACGGTGAGAATCCACGAGGAGCTGCGAGGAAGAGGAGGAGGTTTGTGGAGAGGGTTTTCTTTGTTTTATGGACAACTTTTTTTCTCCTTTTTTGCCTATAACGGATTGTCCCTCCCTTGGCTTAGATACTATTCATGCTTTTTGGAGGAGGAGGTGGTTGTGCAGAGAGAGGAGGAGGAGGAGGAGGAGGATGAAGGAGGAGGATGAAGGGGGGTTGGGGGGGGGGGGGAGGGTGTCCACTGTTGAGTTGTAGCCGATTCTTTTTTGTGCGTAAATTGTCAGGGAGCTCGGTGCAAACTTGGAAGTTGCAAAAGGTCGAGATGCGAAGATTGAGTGTTTATTTCTAAGACTTAAAGGCGACGAGGAGTTAGGAGTCAAATCCCACGCGCTGCGCATCTGGAAAGCTCGCTTCAAAACTTGATTTGAACGCCTTGTGGACACATAGACGCGTCCTGCGCCTTCCTTTTTATCGTATAGTGTAATGAGTCTCTGGGTGCTGGCGTGTGTGTGTGTGTGTGTGCGTGTGTGTGTGCAGCCTATAGGCTGTTGTGCAATCTAACAAGTCGTCAGTATTGTGCTGTGCTGTGGAGGCTTGTGAGCTGGCAGCTTTGCAGAACAGAGCAGATCCGAGCGTGAAGTGAAGGAGGCGTTGTATAGGCCGCTCACACACACACTCAGACAGATGTATGGCGGAGAAAAAACGTAAAGCTTTCATACAAGAACAGAACAGGTAAATAACCAAGAACACCTTGGTGTGTGTTTTTTTATTTATAGGAATAATGAAGGTGGATGAGACACGAGGAAGCTGCATGGTGTTTCTAGAGGTTTCCTCTTTCTCTCTCTCTCTCTCTCTCTCTCTCTCTCATGGTATAGATTCTGTATGTTGTGTAACAACGCGTTGATTGTGCAAACTTGCAGGACCTTTACGTTGCTTTTATTTTATTTTTTCGGCGCTGTTGCAAGTTAATTGTTAAGTATAATTTCACTGTAAACTTTTTATAAAGTTTTTTTTCTGTTTTTTGTTGAAGAAATACTATTATTTCTAATACTAATATTTCGTCGAGGCCTGCTTCTGTGTTTATTCTCAAAGATGATTCTTAGGGAATAATTCTAATAATGAAATGATAAAAAACTGTATTTGATAGTTTAAAGTGTGTAGTTCTCTGAAAGCTTTTGGGAGTGTGCCCCCCACCTCCCTCCTCCTCTTCCTCCTCTTGGTCTCCAACCTCCCATTTCTCCCCCCAAAATTAGAATGCATGTCATTCACTGGAGAGAATAGTATGGGCCCACATGCTGGGAAATACCCATTCTCCCAGGGAGAGAGTAACCAATGCTGCTTAATTTAGGAAGTCTAACTCCGCCTCTGAAAAGTTAGATTGTTAAACTGTAATATCCTCTCTGCCTCACAGAATTAAGGGCTAAAAATAATTCACCTTGATGGGGCTGATTTTTGTGCAGTTAAAAAACTACAAGTTTGCAAACTTAAAAATCCAGTTTAACTTTCTTCAAAATAAAAGTACATGAGTTTATAATTAGGATAATTTATGTGATTTTTTTTTTTTTTTGTGGAGAAAAGGGTGGATGTGCAGTGGAGTTTGATGGTGTCCATGTTGTTGTCCACTGCCCTTTTTCTGTTGCACTACTGGACATTGAGATGAGCAGTGCAATATTAAAAGGGCATTGGCTGATGAAACAGAGACATACACCTCCCTTTACTGCCTTTACTCTTAACCTACACATAAGGGTGTCATTAACTGTGATTATAGGTGAGTGTTTCTACTTATTAGCATCATAAGGTTTAAAAAAAAATCTCCCCTCTGTTATTTATTTTGTAGATAAAAAAGAGCCAAATAATTTCCTTTTTATCCCACACTCAACAGCCATTATCACTTCAACACCAAAGAAATAAGCTAAATTCGAAATTTCAGCTCAATACCTGCCTTTTTCTTTCTTTCTTTCTTTTTGTATCAACACCCAACAGTCGATCCATGCAGGCAAACAGCATTGTTGCTTATTTAAATGTAATTGGGAGTTTGGCAGTGAGGAATGGCTGTCCCCATGTCCACGTGCTGACACATGCTGAGGTCAGCTGCTTTGACAATGTTGCACTACTGTACCATCCATTCTAGCAGTGCAATAGTATTGTCATAGCATTTGGCCCCAGCTCACACTTTAAACTGGTGCTAAAGGGCTCGTTTCAAACGAGTTTGTGTAGAAGTGGAGCTGATGACTGATGGCAGGTGGTGGCGCAGAGCAAAAAAAAAAACGAAACTGTTTACCCAGTTCTGTATTTACAGAAGAGAGCTTATATACATTGACAAGCCCTTGTGACCTAAAATTTAAAGTAAGTGCAAACTGCATTTTACAGGAAGAAATTACACAATCTTTTCCAAACATTGATTTCTGTCCATCTTGTGTGATGGTGCATTGATTGGGAAGCCACCTTTTTTAATTTACACCACATGAAACATGTGGCTAATTATGTAAAGTGACCAACAGAAAAAGGAAATCAATAGGTGAAGACAGATTTAAATAAAACAAATATATATATATATCTAATGCATTTTAATACCTTTCCATTATCTGAACTGGATTTTCAAGTTTTCTAGATTTTATGAGTTCACAGTTTTTTTCAATGGAGTTCTGTTTTTTCTTTTTTTTTCTTTACCTGTGTGTTGTTTTGTCATCACACCAAACACTGTGTCACAGTGTGTATCAGTGTGCTGATGGTAAAATAAGCAGATGGAAAAAAAAGAAAAAGAAAAGTGGGCGGGAGAGGTTGATGTGTGTTTTTGAGCATCCTCAGTGGTAGCAGGTCGATGGGGGGAGGGGAGGTTCGGGAGGAATGTAGGGAGCAAGGCCCTCTCTTCCCCCTCGCCTTTTTGCCTTCTCTTCTCTGTCTTTTCTTTCTTTCTGTGTTGAGATTAGGTGTCACTGCTCCTGTGTGTGTGTGTGTGTGTGTGTGCCTCGTGTTTGAACCAGAAAGTAAGAGAGTAAAGAGGTTTGTTTGTTTTGATGACTGTCAGCAGACCTCTCTGGGTGGAAATGTTTAACCACACAGGCCAGTTTTGCTGTTACAAGCGGCAGCAGAAGGACACACGTAAAAACAGAAAAAAGCAAACATCTTTTAGGCAAAACAATGCTTCAGGTGAAAGATTGTGGTGTTTAAATGTCTCATCATATTTGGCTTTAAAAAGTATATTTATTAGTAGTAGTAGTAGTAGCAGTAGTAGTAGTTTCAGTGCATTTATGTGACTGCACACCGAAGGGAAGGCAAAAAAAGGAGACCTCAGTCACTTGACTGTGTGAAATTCTCCCTGAGTAAAGAACGTGACTTGTTTAGGCTTGCTTGCAATGCTTGCTGGGAAATCCTGGAATGTGTGGAATGGGGGACGGTGGTGCTTCTGCAGTTATCTGACTGCATAGAGCAGCAAGTATCCTGCACTGAAACCCAACATGTCAGCGGTGCTTTTCAGCAGCCTTTTCATGTGCAGATACAGAGAATAATGAGATTATGACATCTGCATTTCATTAAATACATAAAACATACTCAAACAGCGACGCATGAAGCAAATGTTTTTGTTTCTTTCCTTTTTGTAACGTGTCTCTGGGCCTGCTGTTCATGAGTGGATGTGTTTTCATTGCACTATATGGAGCTTTTTAAAGAAACATAAATTAAATCACTGCTACAGAATTTGTTGGAACCGTTTTACAAACATGTGATATTAATATGGAATAAACAATTAAATGTATATATGTTTTTAATTATGTTTTTGTGGTTTATGAAACTCATGAAAGAAACTGCTGTTGTTTTTCTCTGACACACTTCTCTCTGAATAAAGATCAATAAATTTAAGTTTTCCATTGCTCATCGTTATTTTCTTGGAAAAACTAACTTAAAAAATCTGAATTTAATGTTTAAAAGAAATCAATTGATTGGCTATCAGATGTAAGAATAAGATATACACTGACTATTTATTTACTACTAATGTATTGTATTAAAGAATTAGAAAAACTGAAAAAACAAGAATAAAAATGTTAATATGTCTTATTACATGGAAACATTGAGATCACAGGCCCGATGACGGCCTGCTCACTTCAGAAAATAGCACGAATATATCATCACAGTGTGAATGAATGCATCTTTACTGTTCTTAGATCATTTTAGATTCAACAAACTAATGTCACTCAATAAAAGCCTTTTTCTTTTTAAACCTCAATACATTTATTAACTCCTGTAAACTCAATCTGTGCAGCCAAACTTTATTCAAACACACACAACTTTATTTTGACTTCTAGAGGAAATTATAAAGTTTCCAAAGACACCAAATGTTCAGATTAAATTTTGGGAAAGTTTAGGGGAAAAAATGATGTTATATATGTCTAGAATATGTCTGATGATGTTTGATGTAACGGCACAGCTAAAAGAAACATGAAGTTTGAATATTCCACTCAGTGTGGACAAGTTGATGGAAAGAGCAGATACAGAGAACCAGAGGGGCATAAGTGACATTTTAGGTGAAAATTTGTAAAAAATATATCAAATGAAAGCTCTTTATGAGCTCTTTCTGCTGCTAAAATAGCACATGTGAAGTCTAAACCAATCCAGAGTTATTAATCAAAAACCAAAAGACCTACCACACAGAACTATTTGGGGCCAAAAGGGTGTAAGTGCACATAAGATAAAAGGAAAATATATATATTTTTGTCAAAATATTATCCATTAAATATATTGTCATCTGTTTATTTATTTATTTGTCTAATTATTTATTTTTGCACAAATTAAGACTACACAAACACAACAAAAAATAAATAAAATACATTGCAGGAAGAGACAAAAAACCCCACTGGTCTTATTTGAAGCCTCCACCTAACATATAATGACAAACAATCAGAATAAGATACATATAATAACAATAACAATAACCATATCAAAACCACATTTGCATGTTTATGAAGTTTTATTATTAAAGATTGAATCTAATAAGCAAATTCAGGACAAACTACATTCTGTTTTTCTGTTGGTTCTCCTGTGAAGTTGGTCACTTATCTGGTTCTCCCTTCTAAAGGTGTTAAAGTTAAAGTGAAATATAAGGAGAAAATCACAAGTTGAAAAAGAATATGAAGCTGTACAGACTTATTGCCTCCCATAACTGATTTATACCAGTTTCTCCCTCTGGAACGTTAATATTTACACTGAATAACACAATGATGTCCTTTGCAAAAATCTTTCCTCATTTGTCTGTGATATAATGCATTTAAAGTCGTGTTTATAGGGACATCCTCAACACCGTGCAAACATCCTCCTCCTCCTCCTCCTCCATGTTAATATCATTATCAAAGGTGTGATGAGTATCATTTTAAAGTAAGCAGATATTTCTGCAGAGTGACATGTGGGTGAAACTCTAAACAGCAGCACAGAGAAACTGATACCTTTCACACCTCTGCGGTATACAGGTACGCTGTCTGTGTGTGTGAGAGGACAGCTCTTATATCACAGAGCAGTGTATTGTCTCCAGGAGAGGGAGGAGGGGTCGTAGTAGAGGGGGGAAAAGGTGTGTTTGTGTGTGTTTGTCAGGAGCAATTTTACAACTCTAAAAAGCAAGACTTGTTTGCAGACTAAATATTACCAGCAGGATGTGTCTTCAGGTCATTTCCTACAGTTCCTCGCAAGAATTGAGTTAATTCAGAGATTCAATTCAGTGTAAATTTCCTGACTATCTGCTCACAGATAGATAGAAGTTAGTCTGGTGTATAGGGCTGATCATTCAGCTACAGAGTGGAATCCTAATCCCACCCAAAGGACAAGATCTGACTACATTTTGATGACTAGTGATACAATTGTTCATTATTCACTGATAAAATCACTAATACATGATTACAAATTAAAGTTTAAATAAAAAACACTGTAGCAAATGAAGGATTAGGTTAGTTTATGTACACAATGTGACAAAATGTAATGAAAAAGCGATTAAAATAACAGATGAAATAGTAGCTGGGAGAGATGAAAGCTGAGGATTAACAGCAGGTGGAAATAAATAAAACATGACAAATTGAATAAAATGAAGAAGAAGAAAAAAAAATAAGGAAACAAACAATAACAATAAATCCAGGTGACACGCAGACAAGGACGAGGGAAATACTTATAGACTGAAAATAGCCCTGATACAGGAAATGAAATCATCGAGGAAACGTGTGTGTGTGTGTGTGTGTGTGTGTGTGTGTGTGTGTGTGTGTGAGAGAGGGGGAGGTGCTAATAAATGCAGTGGGTGGCTCCTAAATTGGATTTGCCTGTAATGTTTAATTTGAAAGAATAATAGTTACAGAATGATGTCCTTATAGATGCTCAAACAGTCCACACTTGAAAATTATTTCTTAATTTTTCTCATTTTTAATAAACACAATAAGTCAAATTCAGCACTGGATCTTATGTTTTTTTCTGCTTTCCCTCCCATGAATTGAAGCCAAACTTTAAGCGGTTTCCTGACGTCGGTGGAGGCTCCATCATGATGTCTTCAATGCCAACATCAATATCAAGTATGACACTGATACTTCGTATTATCTGCAGAGTGAAATGTGGGGCAGATGTTTCTCTGTGCAGGAGCACAGCAGGGAAACAGTGATACTGTGCACACTTCCACCCTGCAAGAACACCATCGCCTCCTCTATATACATGATCACATGTGAGCACTGATATACAGAAAGGAAGAGACAAAGTGTGTGAGTGTGAGAGAGAAGCAACAAATTCCTCTCAGCTCTCTCTTGATAAAGGTTCAACTCTCGTGGGAGCGGGACTGTCAGAGCCAAATAGGTAGAAACAGTGTGTGTACTATTAGAGCTACACAGGTGTGTCTGTTTCCACTGTGACAAGAGCATTTTATTAGGGGATATACGGAAACATGCAGCAGTTCAACCTGCCAGTAGATGAGTATTTACTGTTGAGGTTTTAAAGCATGCATTTTATTGTAAACACAGTGATTTATGTTATCAGGAAAAGAGAGATGGATCATTGGTCTGTAAGATAAAGCAGTTTTAACTTGTTTGCGGGTTTCAGTCAGTGGACACACACACCCACCCACACACAGATTGATCTGCCCCGAGTCTGTTGCCGAGGTGATTCACTGCCATCCAGTGGACTACAGATGTAGTACAAAAGGAAAATCTTAAAAAGCTCAGTGCACCCCAGCTTGTCTTCATTCCCACAGGGCGTTAAAGGAGCAGTGTGTAGGATCTGGCGGTATCTAGCGTTGAGGTTGCAGATTGCAACCAACTGAAACCTCTCCCGTGTGCCAAGCGTGTTGGAGAGCGAAAACGTGAATGGTCCTCTCTAGAGCCAGTAAATAGTAAATAAATAAATAGTCCCCTTGAAAAGTGTCTGTGTTGGTAGCCTACCTATCCATAAGGGAGTTTTTTATCGTGAGGGATCGCGTCGCTTCCCAGCATTGAACGCTTGATGGGCTGCCACTAGGCCTCTGATCGGACGAACGCTCTCCCCAGTGGGCTGCTGCTCCCGGCTTTCAAACCGGAACCAACATGGCGGCTCCTTTAGAAGCTTTCTTCTCTTATATTATGAAAATAATTCACTGAAATGTGTTTCTGAAATAAGAAACAAAGAGATAAGCCACGCAGTTGCGGAATCTTTCTTAATTTTAGATCGACAACAATTAGTTTGAAAGTTTCTAGGGAATTTCCAGAAGCGGCGAGTTGTAGCGGACGCCCCTGATTTGCATAAGGTAGCGACGCTACCAGAATGCATGCACAGCTGCTCACATAGACCATGAATGGGAAGCGTGGAAAGGACTGAGGTTGTGGACACGTACCATGTGAACACAATGTAATAATATTATGTGAGCACGTCCTTTAATATTAGCCTCTAATGCCATGTACACCTGCATGTTTAGTTCAAGTTGTGTTTTTTTATTATTATTTAATTATTTTTAATTTTTATTTTTCATTTTTATTTTTATTTTTATTATGTTGGGATCATGGGGTGGGGTAGGATGGGATGGGAGGGATATGTATATTATACATTTGTTTGAGAACTATGTAAGGGATCACAATTCAATAAATAAAGAGTATGAAAAAAATTAAGTTGTTACTTTAATGAAAACAAATAATATGAATGTTCATTGAATTGACTCAGCAGAGGTCACACAAACAACAAATACATTTATTTCTTAAAAATCATTACACAAACCTCAGATCAAAAGTGCACATGCACACACATATTAACACTCATATATACAGTAACCCTGAGTCTGCTTTAGCGTTGAATCCTGAACTCTTGTTGCGTGGAATAGCATTTCATGTCCACTAAGTGGAGCAATAAGTTAGTTTTTGTAAAGGAGGCGCGTCATGGCTGCAACAAACCCTTAATACAAGCACAGGTGCAAATGATCACCTTCATCAGTGACAGGTAGGAGAACATTAGAAGATTCCTCTGGAGCGCTGCAAGAGAAAGAAAAGTTCATTAACTATTAACAGAAATCAGTAAGTCGAATTTTAATACTACATCATAATGATAATAACCTTAGTTTCTGTTCATCGTGACAATATTGTTGGTGACGGTGACCTCTGATGAAGCAAATTCAGAGTTTTGGGACAGTGATTCATGGGGCATCTGAAAGAGTTCAGGAGTGAGAGTGAGATGAAGAATGATTGTCATGATGAACTATGAAAGATTTATTTTCTGTGCAGGTGTATGTATGTATGTGTGTGTGGACGAGGGCTGACCAGGAGCGGGGGAGCCATGAAGAGGTAATTATAGGGGTAGTGCAGCAGGTTGAGGCAGGTGGAGGAGTATAGATCAGCGTAACGCATCAGCTGGCTGGCAAACAGCGTCTGTCTGGGGCCGCTGCGCAGGAGGCTGCCCATCTGGCCGTAAGACATGTCCATCCTGTAGGTCAGCACCTGCAAACACAAACAACAAACCACATCAGCAGAAAAACCTGCACAGAATACAGTTTTCAGACACAAAAAACTGGTACTTGTGGCTCAATTATTTATTGATTAATGATATAATGTATTGTATGCCATTAAGCACTCTGTCTGCTTTACACTAAGTTTGAAATTCTAAAACACACTTTTTGCAAATAACTACACACATTAGACACATCATTTAAAACTAAAAGTCTGTGTGTTGTTTGCTAAACACCTACACTCAATTATCAATCACCTGCACCCAGAATGCACCTGTGAAAACACCTGTAGGCAATTGGATCACTTAGAAATCAGAGCTTGAACACTATAAATAGGATTCAGGTGTTTCACAACAAAGGCCAATTTATGAAAGAGCGGCTCCCAACCTTCTTCCTTAGGTGATCTGTTTCTATCATTGAGTAAACTCATGACCCATGACTAAGTGGCATATTTTATGTATATTTCATATTATATTCAATGCTTAACAGTAACAGTACGGAACAACTGATAAACTGTAGAATTATCCCAACATTTGAACGCAATAACTGCAGGAAGTTTGTGTAAAACGAGCGATTTAGATTTATTTTGAGCAGGGATTTTTAATACAATTCTCTGCGTTGTGTATTTATTTTTATTTTTGAGTAACGATCATTCATACTTAATAGGCTTCTTTTAAGACAGATTCAGTGTTTTTCTTCTTCCTGCCGCTTGGCCATTATTCTATCAGCCTTTTGGTTAATTTTAACTGTGTACTTTCCTAATGCAGGACGAGGCTGTTTAGCTCTGTGAATATAACTTGTGTTCAGGTCTTCACCATGCCATCGTCCTGTTTATAGCTTAAATAATAATCCAAACTTTAAAAACAACAATTTCATTTGGTTTTGTTCACAGAAATAGATGAAATACAGAGACATAGGCCAATAAAAAAAAGTTGTCTTACACCTAGTGGGGTTGGGAACCCCAGATTGAGAACTAGTGAGTTAGGGGACTGTAATTGCAATATACTGTATTTTGTTTACAGAACAATACAGTAACTATGTTCATGTCATATTCAGTTAAAGTAATTGTGTCTGATACTGATAGTATGAGTATGAGTATTGAGAATAAACACATTTGTTTATTTCTCCATTGCATTTGTGTTCATAGTCCATATTTATAGCCTGCTACAATAGAAAATGCCAACGAGTTTAAAAGATCATGTCTTATACTTGGCACATCAGTGTGCAGTTGGCATGTGGACAGAGCTATTTATTTGATGTTTGTGTGTACAGTTGTGATGCAAAAAATATCATTTTTTTGAATAGTTTATATAGTTTTGAATGAAGTGTTTGCTTTGCAAGAGATTAAATATATAGTTTATTTATATGATTTTGGTTTTGGTGGGTAGAGTTTCAACAAAGAGGGCCCTACTTTCAGAAATTGTGTTTTAAAAGTTGCAGAAAACTGTAAAACATCTGAAACACAACTGTTTATAACAGGAGACCTCCTGTTTTAGTTTGTTTCTGTTGCAATAATGCATCCAGAACAATCTCTTTTTAAATGATTGTTCTGGTCTTGAAAAGCGTTCCAACGATGGACTGCGTGAACGATTCTTTGGTTTTACATACCTGTCACTAAAACTAAGAACTTTTTCTGGAGCAGTGTCCACATTTGGCATCATGCCTAGTTTATACCTAGTCCTCGTAGTAGGAAACAAATGCCCCTTATTTCATGTATCATTAATGATCTAACTATCTAGTTCTCACTGCAGTGCTTTGGGCTGTCAATATAAAGGGAGGAGGTAGAATTTGAATGGACAAGCTTGAATATTTCTAATTATGAGTGAAGCTGTGTGTTAAACCCCTGGGGACTCTAAATGCTGAAAAAACTTTTAATATGAAGTTGTGTTTGGCTACATAGAGCTCACCTTCATTCTCGTCTGAACGGCGCTGATGTCAGGACTCTCCTGACTGTCGCTGTCCAGGTGCCTTCAGACGACCAACGCAAAAAAACAAAAAAACAGCTTGGTCATCGCTTCGTGTGACTGTCGTAAGTTCTTGTAGAAAGTGAACAATAAAATGCTGATGTCATGGCAACAAGGTTACTAAATGTTTGATAAATGTCACGTGTTGCAGCTGAAAACAGGGTCTGCAAAACCTCAACACACAACAAATATTCTAGAGTAAATAAGTTCAACTTAATTATTAATACATGATACACATGATGATTTGTTTGTTTTCCCTTAACAGTTTTACATGCACTACAGCTGATGATGATTTACAAATTATGACTTACTAAAAGTATGTGCCTTTTAATAATGTTATTAGAGAGTAAATGCTTAGGGTATGAATGATAAATCATATGTCATAATGTATTCATCAATTCCATATGAACTCTCTGATTAATTCATCATCTATTAGCTGTTTATGACTTCATGAACATTCATTAAGTGTTAATTAGGCAACAAGTAAAGAAGAACTCACTTGTAAAGTTCAGCTAAGAAGATGTCGAGACGTTTCAGCTCCTCAAACAGATCTGCGAAAACCAAGAAAGTCATCAAGACTCTGAAATGATCAAAATAACAAAGTTAAGTCTGCTAGTTCTTACTTTTCTTCTGGTCCCACACTTGCAGCTCCTTGGTGAGCTCCGGTACGACCAGAAACGTCTTCCAGCCCTGACGCTTCTTAGATTTGAGGATGTCGCCGAAGATGTGGTCGCCAATGTAGAGGATGTTTTTCCCTCTGACCTCCAGCAGATCACAGATGACGTCTGAAGATCCTGCAAACAGACATTTGTTTTAAAAAAAAAAAAAAAAGGTTAGTCTGTGCTGTTTTAGTGTTTGGTGTTTGTTTATGCGTCTGTTTTTTTGGCCTTTTGTACTTGTTAAGTAAGGGATAATGTACAACGAGCCGTTCAGGGCGATGCAAGACCCCTTCGCTTTGCGTCAGGGTCGACCGCATCGCCCTGTTGGGGTTTATTTCACAACAATGACCCGCTAGCTGTACATTATCCCGCTTATTACACGGCTACTTACTTGTCCAATACACACAGAGGAAGAGTGGCTTCATTCTCTGCTCAGGCAGACATTACTCCTCTATATCTTTACATAGCAAATAGCTGTTTGCTGCTATATTAATGCTCTGGATATCATATAGAGAACCTTTAAAACTCAATACAAACTTAAAAACCAAAACAATGAATAAATAAAAACACATAAATGAATCTCACCTCCGGAGTAAACAGTTCCATGTTGGAGGTCGCCTGTGTACGTCCCGATCCGAAGCTTTCCCGTGTCCTGCGTCCCAAAATACAACATATTATTGACACATTAACACGTAAACCTTCAGTATGAGAGACTTTTTCCTACCGTGTCCACTTGTCTCAGCACCGTTCCCTCTGCAAAGAACAGAGGCTTTTTGGTGTCCACCACGATGAGGTCGAAGAAGGAGCGCCAGGAACTTCCAGACTAGAGATGATGATAAATTCGCACGATTCAATTAAATGGATATTTTCTGAATATTGAAAGCAAAGATAAAATTGTCTTACCTTAGTATTATTTTCAAGCAGGTATTTCATAATGACCTTGACGAGGAAGGAGAAAACACATTTTGAATGTCTCCACTTTGTTTTGTTTAGTCGTGGTACAGTACATGTATATATGTATGTGGCTCACCTTAGTGTAGCTGTAGTCACTGTTGGTGGCGAGGAAGACCTTGGCCACCCCTTTAATCCGGGTCAAGAGTACAGGGAGGTTTGGCTGTAAAGAATACATTCATTTGTTGAATATTCCAACCTTTTTTCTTGGTGCATAATCTTGTCAGTTTACTCACATCTTTGATAACGTATTTCTCCAAATTCTTGATAGTTTGTCCCTTCAGGGTTCCCTATATAGATACAGCACAAGAGTTAAAGACAAAGTTGATGCCAACAGTGGGACACAATTCTACATCTTTTAATTGCTCATTTAATTCACCGTGTCGTGAATGAAGTCCATGGCGTCTCGAACATCCTGGAACATGCTTCTGTAGGACATAAACAAATCGCCGTGCTGGAAACCTTTCAGGTCCCTGGAAGGAATTTAAGTTTTTAGAGTGGTGAAGTTTGACAAAATAATTCACGGGTTCATTTATAATAGTTCAGAGCTGAAAGGTAAAAGAAAGAAAGACGCGAAGTCCACTCACTTTGTGTATCTGGTGCATCTGGTGAAGAAGTCCACAAGGCAGGTGTAGAAGTAAGTCTCTGCAGGGTGCATGGACACACGGGTCAGTTAGCGAACACTTTTAAGTTGCTGATATCATGTAAATATAAATGGATATACTTTCCTTTTTTTAAAATACTTTTTAAATACAAACAATTATTTAATTTATTTGTAATTCTCAAGAGTTTGGGGTGGCAAAAAGTACAGAATTAGAGACAAAATTAGGGCTGGGCGATATGGAAATCTTCTGTAGGTCATTTGAGATCTTGATAACGATATATATCACAATATAGCAGTCAAACATCACCGGGGGTGCACCAGGATTTGTCTGCTCTGAGGCTGTCAAAATTAGATTTGCTCATGTATAACTAAAATCAAATAAACACCCTTATAATTTATACAAAAGTCTGTATATAAAACAACTTAAAAGATATATTTTTTTCGACTTAGTCGCCAAATCTAGCTAAGAATTTACGGCTGTCAAAGTTAACGTGATAATTCATTCATTTTAACACCACTAATTTCTTTTACGCATTAATGCAACTGCAATTTTTAGGTTGTAGCGGGCTCAGTTTTAAAGCTAGTGAAGATACTGGTATCATATGAAACTAGAAAACCTAAAGAATCTATTGGTACCAACCAGGTCATACTAACTTGTCACTAGAATAACGCTCCAAACTTGCGCGAAATTTTGGCGAGGAAAAACTGATTTTCAAAGGGGTCCCTTGACCTCTGACCTCAAGATATGTGAATGAAAATGGGTTCTATGGGTACCCAGGAGTCTCCCCTTTACAGACATGCCCACTTTATGATAATCACATGCAGTTTGGGGCAATTCATAGTCAAGTCAGCACACTGACACACTGACAGCTGTTGTTGCCTGTTGGGCTTAAGTTTAATTAAGAACTTTAGTGCAAAATTAACATAAGTTTCAACTGAAATTATAGAGAAAAAGCTATACACTGACTACGTTTACATGCAGGCACACAAATATAGAGTAATCAGATGAAGATAATAGTTTGATTTAACTACACTGGGGTATTCCCATGAGTAGAATTCTTATCAAATCAGATTTTCTGAGAATTTGAGTCAGTATGTGCTTTTCATCAATTTAGACGACATAATTGTGTATCACGATATCTTGATTTATGATTTCATCACGATATGATTCCGATAAATTACTATATTGAATTATCGCCCAGCCCTACAAAAAAATATTAATAATGTATAACTGTCAAATTCAACATGTCTACAGGTGCATTTTCTACCTGAAAGATTGAAGAGAGTGTTGAGAACGTAGAAACGGTCGGTGTCGTCTCTTTGAATGAACTTGTTGGGGTAGTCGTTGTGAATGTCTGGTCTGTGGAACACAAACATAACACAAGTTAATATTACAAACACATAAATACAAGCTAACTGAGTGGAAGCAACACAAAGCTGTAAACAAATGTGCATGATTTTACGTTTCAGGGTTACAAAAGTCTGTGTGGAAGCTTGTGATAGTCTATTAATTATCTGGTTATCTGCTGCTGTGGTTTGTAACCAGAACACTGAGTCAGCTCGTCTCAGGCGACCGTCCTGCTGCAGTCATTGTTAGTTTGTGTTTCCTTCGTCAATAAATAACTCTGAGTAGCATCTGAACACAAACAACTGCAACAGGCAGGTTTTTAATTACACTGTAGTTGACAATTTTTCCCCAGTCACAGCAAAAATGCTGTAAAAATACAAAAAATTGTCCCATTTTACTGTTGGATCCAAACTACTTCAATGGATTTCAGTTTAATCTAAATGATACAACTCATGGTCAAAATCTAAACTTTTTTTTTTTTTTTAGTTTGCATGTTTTCCACTCTTTAGAAAATAAAATTCAAATAGTATACTTCTGTATTTTTTTGTTAAAATTTATAACCAGTGGTGGACGAAGTATTTAGATCATTCAAGTAGCAATGCTAGAAAAATACTCCATTACAAGCAAAAGTCCTGAATTAAAAATGTTGACTTAAGTATATAATATACTATACTACATATTATATATGGTATACAAGTATTAGGAACAAAATGTACTTACTATATGCAGGCAAAGTGGACTCTGAAAGTGTCACATTATTATATATTATATAAAGTAAAGTGTAATCTTTAAATATCTGTGTGCTGTTTGCATCAACATCATAAGCCATTTTGTTTTTATCAATATTGTATTATTGCTTTTCTATTCATCCATAAAGGAAAGACACCCTGATAGTCACATCCTATACGAAGCATTTAGAGTTTCTAATTCACCCAATCTGCATGTTTTAGGACTAATTATCTCAACTCACCTCTAATATTTCTTATAACTTTTAAAGATGGGTTTATCCATTAAACATATTGTTATCTTTGTATATGCATATGTGTCTGTCTGACCTTCACCTGAGTTCATTGTCCATAATGAAACCACAATTCAACAACATTTCTGTCCTGTATCCTGTAAAGATTCAGACTTTACCCTTTGAGGAAGCGGAAGCCGTGACTGCAGACTAAAATATTCCCATTTGAATCCACCTTCAGGAGGTTCCCACATGTGATGTCGATCACTAAACCGCTGAGGGTGGGGAAAAAAAAAACAGAGAAGGAGGCGAGACATGACATGAATTGATAGTTGGAGCAGGTATAAAGGAGGCAACTATGTTTATTTCAGGACTGCAGCTAGCAGAATATTGATTAACCAAACAATTATTTCTTCAATTAGTCAATTGATCGTTTTAGATTTAGACTTTTAGACTTTATTGTCACCAAGGGGAACTTCCTCTCCGCAGCACTGTACACGGCAGACAATGATACAGTTACAACATGACAGACAACAGTACACAATGTACCTCAATGTGCTCAGTGCCTGCGCCCAGAGGGCAGTAGGGTGCAGTCCTGTTCTATTCAGACTGCAATGCAATGGCCTTTTTATCTATGAAATGTCAGAAATAGTGAAAATTGCACACTGCAATCACAATATCCTAAAGCCCAAGGTGATGTCAAGTTTGGCCTATTATTTCCGTTGAAAGATTAACTGACTAATCCTTTCAGCTCTAGTTTATTTACACCTTATTTTATACAGACTTCTGCCTTTATAATCTAATTATTGAAAATTCTGAAACATTTGAAATTACATTTTTCCCTAGTTTTTCTTTTAATTTAAATGTAGGGTTGGTAAAGATTTTAGAAATATTTTTGTTATATTAGTTGAAATTCTCATCCTTACAGCATCAATGAATCAAATGCTCTGACAATTTTTTTTTTTAAATCTGGTCTTTGTGGCAGGCCGGTGAATCATTATGTACTTAATTTTTAATCCAGTGATATGCTTTTCATTTCCAGACCAATTAAGTATGAAACTGTAAGTGTTTTTTTTGACAGAATGTAGTTGGTGAGGCATTAAATGGTAAGTCTTGGAGGATAAGAGGAAAGAGGGGACACTTTGTTCAAAGATTATTCATTAATTTCACCACTTCAGTCATGCAATGAACAATTAGTTTGGTTAACATTTTTTTTTTTTTTTACTTTCTAGCAGTGTCCCCTCCTCTAATCCTAGCTACAAGTACCTCTTGTTGGCCTTGAGCAGACATATCCTTCAGTTGTGTTTTGGATAGTGTGCTAGTTAGTGAGCAGTTCAGGAGAAACTCAAAATCAAAAGAGATGTGCTGCTGCAAATGTTTTATTTTATATAGAATTATACTACATTTATTATTACCTTTTCCACTTGTATTTTCTCATGTCTTTTTTTTCTGTTCAGCATTGGCCGTCCAATCATTTCGTTCGACCCAAATGAAATGATTGGACGGCCTGCCTACCTGTCTGTCTGTATATCTACCAACATATCTGCCTGTACTAACAATAGCCATGTTTGTTGTTTACATTCATAATGATAATTTTGAGGGAGTGGCTTTGGAAGGAGGCCTGAAGTGATGGGCTGTCAGTGTTGCAGACTTAGCAACTTTCTTGCTAGATTTAGCGACTATTGGAGCTGGTGCAGCTAGCTACTTTCATTGGAAAAGAGTTGGCAACTCAAATCTTTTAAAATCTAGTGTACTCTTGCTAGTTTCTCGAAATCACCAACCCTGCCTTTAATTGTTTGTTAATTCATTTGTCTGTGGACCCTCATTGAAAACAAGATGGTTGATTCCATTTCGACCTTAAACTTTCTAATGAAACAAATAGCCATCTTTGGGGCAAATCTGTTGGTCGTTGAGTGCGTCACAAGTGCAATATTATAACTTCAAATTGTGTTCCCTGGGAGAGAGACAAAGAAAAGAAAAATTGCTTGAATTTCAGCGCCTGTTTTTCTATAGTATGTCAGATAAATGAATCACTTTATTGCATGCATGACTTCTCAGTTACAGAGGATTTCAAACTAACCGTGTGGGGAAGCTGGGGTCGTATGTGTAGCGGAGGAGTTCATGAGGGTATCCGACAGATACCATTCTGTCTCTTATCAGCTCAAAGCCCAGGCTCTCGTAGTCAGGAGACTTATACACTGTAAACAAACACACCCACACACACACACACAAAAGAATCAAATAGTTCAGATCTACAACCTCCTCATGGTGACACAACATTTTTACACTCAGAGGGTCTTTCTTCCACATACTTGCCAACGTGTAGTCCATGTCAAACCCATAGCACTGGATGTTCTCCAGCGTCAGATTTCTGTTGACGAACACCCTGTGATCAAACGCAAAAACACAGCTGAAGTCTGCAGACGCACGATGAAACATGTTTGAGCACAAGACCTACGAAGTGTTACTTATGTTTATTGCACAACCCATGTTTGGAATAGACTAAGGAGATTTCTCAGAGTAAAGTATGTTGCAGTACTTGTTTGCATCAGTCACTGAGAGGTTGGGTTCATTTGGGTCTGAGGGCAAGATGTCAGTTTTGTTATTGTTGTTTCTGTGCCAGTATTAGGTTGGTTTAATGCTTTATCTTGTTTGAAATTCACTAACTTCATCTACATTTCGACCTTGGTTGTTGCAGTTTTAGCTCCTTGGATGTATTTCCTGTGTGTGGTTTCAAATGACTGCAATTTACAAATAAAAGGCTCCATGATGTATTTATAGCACAGGCTGTTGTGTGGACCGGTGTAACTGTACATGGTTTCCTGTGTCGCTCTTTATCAGTGACACCCTGACAGAGATAGAGAGGCCTATCTGCAGCACCTCCAGTGTGGACGGCTGCAGTCTCAACCCGCCCTGACAGTTCATACATATAAGGTTGCTGTAAATAATTTACACCTGCAAGATCTTGTTTTGGAAGTGTGTTGCTGCTGCTGAGCTATTGGGGATCTTTCTTCCTGAGATCAATCCAGCACATAAAAGCTGTCAGGGTGAACGAAGTGGGGGCGGCTGTACAGGTTTCAGGATCAGCTGGTTAAAATATTTAGTGATGGGGTTTGCAAACGCATGTGAGGAGGGTCAGAAAGCATTTTGTGATTTGAGGGGAAGTTGAAATAACCTGATTATAATGACTTGTTAATAATGTAGAAATAAATACAGGAGCTTCTCTTGACCTGTGACCAATGAGACATAAATTACAAAAAGAAGGACTATAAAAAGTATTTTTTCTGAGAAAAAAATTACAAAACTTCAAAAAATTGTTAGTGTTGACTATGTTGAAAGGATATAAAAAAGCATTAGTGCTGCTGTTGCCATTGCTATGACCCTAAATCAAATGCACTCACATCTGGTCAAAGCCTCTCTTCGCCCTGGGCCCATCAGAGGAGCTGCTGGGATCTGTCTCCTCCAAACTGTCCATCCTCGTCCTTCACAGTGTAAACGAAGCCTGCTGATCTCCAATCTCCTGCTGTCAGTTTTATTCACATGCAACTGCTGATCTGCTACTCAGCACTTTTTTGTTGTTGTTGCAGCAGCCAGTCAATCAAGTTCACCCAAATGTTGTAGGCGTGCACATAGACTACAGCGTCAAGGTGTTTTTCTCTATTTCGCACGCACGCAGGCTGGAACTGAACTCCTCCGAGACTTTTTTTGCCCGTCGGTGATGTAAACGACTGCTCCCTGTTTGCATTAGTCACGCACTCCTGCACGTCCATGCAGGAACATTTAGTACAGCAAGAGGTTTTCAAGGTGTAGATTGTGTTATCAGAGGCGCACATGTGTGGTGGGGCTGCACGCCTGCGTAATAGCAAGGAGTTTCCCCATCAACGTCAGTCCCTGTCTGTGTTCACCCAAAGCAAAACATTTCAGATATTTGAATCATTCATTTGCCTTTATAGTTTCACCAAAAAGCTGCACTGAACAGAACCCTCACAAGAAGTATACTTCAAGTTTATTTTTAGAAGTAAACTTAAGTATACTTCCAGTATATTCCCAAGTATACTTTATTATTGTTTTATTAATAAAAGTATACTTTGAATGTAAGAGTAGTAAACTTTTGAGTACACAACTAGTTTACATCCAAGTAGTATTTTCTACTGCAACTATAATATGAACTATAATACAATTGAACTCTTAATTTACTAGTTATATACTTGTAGCCCACTTTTTAGTTTATGAAGGTACACTTTAAAGTATACTCTCAGTAAACTACTTGTTTAATAGTTTTTATTGCAAGTATACTTGTAAGTTTTCTTTAAGTGAACTACTTAGCCAAATGTACTTGTACTTTTCAGTATAAGCCAAGTATACTTGGGTTTTTCAGTATACATTTCCAAGTACATTTAGACTTTTCTGTATACTTGTCGGTATAAGCTAAGGATACTTAAGTATAATTTTGTTAAGTGTATCATTGATGAGTACATAAAAAGTAAACTGGAAGCATACTCTCTTATTTTAAGTTTAAAAGAAGTATAGTAATAGCATACTTGAATAAACTTGTTTTTTGTAAGGGTTGTCAGCACCTAAAATAACCTAAAATACAAACATAGACCTATTGTCTAATTAAAAACATCTACAGTGTAGACATGTGGAGCAGGACTAAACCAAAAGTCAAAGATCTGTGTGCACAGGTATGGAAACATGCAGCTTTCATGATCTCCCTGAAGAGAAAAGACTTTATGTGATTTAGGGGAAATTGAGAACTAAAAAGCAGTATACTTCAAGATTATTTTATGATGGTATACTTGTGTAAAATTCAAGTATATTTCCACAAAAAACAAAAAGATGACAAATAGTGAAAAATTAATCTTTAGAGTAGTACTGACAGCTGTCAAATAATGCAGCAGATGAACACATGTCTTGTACACAAACACAATCCAATTTGTGCTGAAGTTAGTGCAACTGGACACTGGATGTTTTGATCTCTATCTGTTCAGCCGGGAGGTTAAACATGCACACCACTGATAACCAAGCACAAAGATGACCACAGCCTTGCGTGTCTGAGTTAAAAAA
Organism: Sebastes fasciatus; assembly: GCF_043250625.1. Classification (NCBI taxonomy): domain Eukaryota; kingdom Metazoa; phylum Chordata; class Actinopteri; order Perciformes; family Sebastidae; genus Sebastes; species Sebastes fasciatus. The sequence goes on from NC_133813.1 coordinate 20,592,928, forward strand.
AAAAGAAGTTTACCACTAAAGAACACACAAACGCAAAACAGCAACACACCAAAAAATTATGTCACAATGAAAACAAAGAGAAAAAAGTCATAAAAGACAGTAAAGCCACTTTTATTAAAGTCGTGCTGCATGGTTCACATGGCTGACTTAGTAAAAACAGACAGATTTCTCTAAACTGTATGACTCTATGAGTTTTATCTTGTGTTTCTGCTACATTTAAACTATTCAAGTCATCTCCGTGTGATATAACATGACTTCTTCAAGCTAAATGTTTGCTGTTTGACCCTTTATGACCTTTGTGAATGTGATCACAATTCGGACAAATCGTCTGTTCGGTTTGCTTCAATTCCGTGTTCGGTGGAGTTTTTCCTCTCCCCTCCAGATTTGGAGTGCATCCTCTCAAACTCTGCAGTAATCTCCAGCGCTGTCCGATTCTTGGTCTCGGGGACGTTGAACTTCACGTACAGCCCGCAGGCGACGCAGAAAAACAGGAATATGAGAAAACAAAAGTGTTGCAGTTTCTCCTGGAAAGGAAGCATTTTTGAGGACATTTATGAATCAGTGTGAGTGATGCATTCAATCTGATTTCACCTGGATAATCATACGGAATCTACTGGCCTGTTGTTATAAATATGCCAAATGTGACCAAGATAATAATGTGCTTACTGCTAAGACAGGGAAGAGCATCCCCATTAAAAACATGACTGTCCAGTTGGTAACACAGGAGAGGGCGGTTCCAGCTGCTACGTACGCCACAGTTAATATTTCCACTCCAAGAGAACCTGTTGCTCCACCTGAGGGTCAAGAACACAGGAGGGATGTATACATTGCATTAAGATGTAATCACTGTTGAATACTGACATAGAAATCCTTGATAAATAGCTATACAGTACATACATGGTCCACCGGTAAAAAAGAAAATAAAGATGAAAATGAGGGCCATGCTGCAGTACGGCATCCAGGAGACCTGACTCTGAGGAGAATGAAAAGATCTGGTGGATTGCTTAAGTTTATGGGTTAATCTCTGTTGTTTTCAGTCATCATTTGTCATCTTTTAAGCATCAAAATATGCAGAAATATGCAGTAAACAGTGTCTGGTTTTGTGGTGACTCACTTGCAGGTACAGAGTGATGGTGAGGAGGCCCAGCGTTGCAGCTACTCCCATGTATCCTCCGATCAGCAGGACTTTTCTGCCGGTATTCTCAATAATCATGAACTGCAACATCAGAGCACATTTACAGCAGTGAACCACAGAGGGGAGCTCTAACTATACAGTAGGACAGGTGTCATTGACGGAGAAAACAGCAGAGGAAAGGCTTTTTTTTTCCAGAATTGTTTTCCTGAATGACAAAAGAAATACTAGAAAAAACAAACATCTTATGTCAGGATGTCTAAGGGATATTACACTCAAAATTTACTGATATAACAAATGTATAAACAATGATGGGATATCAGTGAAAGGAGACTTACACAGGCTACAGAGGTGATCATCTCACACAGCCCTAGTCCCATGTTGGCGTAAGGTAACAGGTGTTCTTGGATCCCTGCCGCACGAAACACCTCAAAAGCATAAAAGAACACCTAGAAAGAAGTATTTGAATTAGAGCCAAATTACATGTCTATATGGAAATTAATTTTAAGATGTATACATGTTCCTAGTTTTGAGTTTAACATGCACAGCAGGCTTGAGTGCAGTGAGGAGTGGGTAATGGGATGTTGTTACTTCAGCAAATATACTTACTTTAAATGTCTAGTGTGCTTTGATTGGAAAAAAGGGAGGCTTTTGGTGAAAATTAAAGATGCAGTGTGTAGGATTTGGCAGCATCTAGTGATGTGGTTGCAGATTGCAACCAGCTGAGTACCCCTCCGCTCACTCCTCCCTTTCCAAGACTGCGGTTAGATGAGCCGCAAAACCGCGGTAACACCGTTCGCCTCCCTCAGAGGCCATCCTTACCATAATAACACTACTTTAGGAGCAACGGAAGTCAGACAGCGGCTGGCGGTACCACGGTTTTGCACTCAGCGGCTCACGTTACTGCAGTTTCACAAGCGTGTCAGAGAATTACGGTGGCCTTCAGGTAACGTAAAAACGTGAAAGGCTCTCTCTAGTTTGGTCGGCGGAGCCTCATGGTGGACTCCGTGAAGAGGACCCGCTCCCTATGTAGATGAAGGGTTTATTCGAAGCTAACGGAAACACAACGATTCTTAGTTTCAGGTAATTCTACACTAAAACATTGTTATGAATATTATATTCCATTTCTGCTATTAGATCTAACTAAACTAAATGTTACACACTGTTCCTTTAAGTATTAATGCCAACTTGAGCGTAGTTCACAATTTTTTTTTGTTTTAACTGTTATCAAATGTCCCTGATCAAAACTCATTAAATAAACATCCAAAATGAGCAAGAGCAAGAGCAATTAATACATTTTACTACTCTTGTGCAAAAGAGTGTTCAGCGTAGTATTACATGTCACTCACGCTGCTGATGCCACTGAACTGTAATGTGGCAGTGATAATGAATAGGGTGAGGAGCTGCCAACGGAGCTCTTTGGTCTGAATCAGCTCCATCAGCGAGTGGCTGCGAGTGTACTGCAAGGCAGCTTTCTCCTCCAGAATCTCCTCCACCACCCTGCTGTGGTCCTTGTTGCCCCATAGCCTCTTTAGAGCTATAGGGGAGGGTCACAAAGCAACAGATTAAAGTGGTAATACTGTAAGGAACCCCTGAAGCCAAAAGTGCTTTCTCACACCTTTCTCGCAGGCCTGACGGTCTTCTCTGTACAGCAGCAGATAGATGGGAGACTCTGGCAGGAAGGTCAGGGTGGAGAGCTGGAGTAACGCTGTAAAACCATTGAAACCAAGCAGCCAGGGCCACCTCTCCCGCGTACCAAGCAACTCACTGCAAGGTGCAACATCATCAAGCAACAGCTGAGCTATCACAGTGCAATATAATGATATGAACACTGACTGGTAAAGTGTTTTGTCTTGTTTAAATGGACCCATGTTGTAAAGGGTTATTAGGGTACAACTTGGGCCTAATTTTAGGCCTTTATTTTCTTATAACTGCTGGGATCTGGGAACACAGTAACATGACTGAAAATAAGTGATGATTACAATGTTACCCTTACAGAAAAAAGTATACTTCAAGTTTATTTTACGAAGTAAATTTAAGCATAGTTCAAGTATATTCCCAAGTATACTTTATGTAATAAGTATACTAATATCAGTGTACTAGTAGAATGCTTGTAAGTGTTCTACTTTAATACTTCTGGGACTAAATTGGCCCACTTTTTAATTAATAAAAGTACACTTTAAATATACTTTAAATGTAAGAGTAGTAAATGTTGAGTACACAACTAGTTTATATCCAAGCTGTATTTTGTACTACAACTATAATATGAACTATACTACAAGTAAACTTACAGGTATACTGTTACAGTAGTTTACCAATTATATACTTGTAGCCCACTTTTTAGTTTATAAAAGTACACTACTCTCAGTAAACTACTAGTTTAATAGTTTTTACTGCAAGCATACTTGTAAGTTTTCTTTAAGTGAACTTATAGTACTTAGCCAAATGTACTTTTATGTATGCTTTTATGTATACAAATATGTTTTTGATCCCACTTGAATTATGCCATGAATCCCACATATGATTTTTGACTATTTAAAACAATTTTGCAAGTCAACAAAGTCACAGTTCGTCATGGGTTTGTCGTAGTATCATTTAGTTTTGTGTAAAACACCTGACTTTTGGGTGTGTAGTCTTTCTAATTATGTATTTTCACCATCTTATACTTCAACAGTTTTGGGACGAACTGCAACTTTCTTGACTTGAAAAATTATGTTTTAAATTGACAAACGTCATATGTGTGATTTATGGCGGAATTCAAACGGGATCAAAAAAATATTTATCTCTCACGTTGACTTCTGTTCTTTTTTTTATGAAATAAGGTCCCATGGTGGTCCCACAGAGGGGGAAGGACTTTGCCTCTGTGTCCGTGTTTAGTATTTCCTGTTTTATTTTGTTACTCTCCTCTTGTTTCAGATCACTTCACTTCTTGTCTTTGTGTGTTTTCCCGCCACTTTTGATTGTCTGCCCCGCCCTGATTAGTTTCACCTGTCCGTCGTTAGCGCTGCAGTCACCAGACCTCCTGCTCACCTGTTCCCACCTCCCCATTAATCACTCACTATTTATACCAGCCCAGCTCCTTTGTTCTTTGTCGGTTCGCCTTTCGTTGCTGTATAGAGTTTCATTTACCTGTTTTTTGCCAGTTCTACCTGCCTGCCTTTTGGACTCTGAACCTGTAAGACTTTTTGTGTTATTAAAGTATCGTCATTGAACCTTCATTTGGGTCCTTCCTGCCCGTCCTGCTCTCTAAACTGTGACACTTAGTTTTGCAAATTTGCACTAAATTCAGAGTAAAGTTGAGGCTGATGGGATTTTCTTGAACAGAGAAAAATTTAGATCTGATGACTGTGGTGAGAAGTCAAATGATCACCAAAGTTATTAGTACAATTAATTCAGTCTGTATCAAAGTGGTGGACAGACCGTTCTTTAACTTATCTTTCAATCAGGACTCCAAAAGAATCTCCAAAATCAATCTTCAGGAGTAACTGTTGACATTTTGCAGTGATGATCATATCAACTTTGCTTTTTTATACAGTATTCAGGTGTTTTATATATGTTGAAGGTTTGGGTAATATGATTTGACAATCAAAACTCGTCAACCATCAGACGTTTTGTCACACTGTTTATATACCGAGGTGACTTCAACAGGCCTTCCCAAGTAATATTGCAAATCTGTCAGCAGGCAAGCTTTATGGCTATATACATTTTACGGTACATACAGTAGTTGAATATGCTACTTAAATTAACAATAGTTTGCTAGCTGAGGGGTTATCTACCAAAAAGACCTTTCTAGCAGATTTATTAGTAGTAATACTGGTAGTAAAAGAGCGAGTATGTGTAGGCACAATGTTGTGGTGGATGTTCAGGTCAAACTCTGAATCCCATGGGATGCCCATTTTTACACTTAGATGACTTATTTTCTTTTTTTCCCCCCCTTAATTATTTTAAGTTTTCAGTCACAGTTTGGTTAAAGGTTTAGGCAACAAAACTACATGGTTAGTTTTAGGTGAAATAATACATACAGTACATATACACATACTGTATCTAATGTGTGCCCGGGTTGGGTGCATACAGCATTGTTGGCTACTGACACCTGGGTGCTAATAGCATCTGCCTTTACAATATCACGATAACTTATTTTTGCATCAATGTGAAATGCTTTGATTTTTACAGGCTTTAAATTCACTGGATTTGCCAAAAACAAGACATTCTCTATAAAAGGTTTCTTAAGAAAATGTTATGTCTCACAATATACATCAATATAGACAGTCGTAAAATTCCATATACCTCTGATTTAAGACTTTATCCATGTCGCCACCCTACAGAGAGGACACCATGGGTCTTTAGGAGACATGTGAGCTGTCATTTGAACCTACCGCCTGACGCCCCTATACTTGACCCACAGTATCCATGACGCCAGCCACCTTACCTGATCCCCAGCAGCTGACCGCTGAACTTCCCCAAGCATTGGAAGGTTAAGACGGTCACGACCACCATCCCTCGCAGGCACTTGGGGGCGCATTCAACAAGGTACAAGACTTGAGCTGGAAGACTGACTCCTAGAGGCATACACAAGGAAGTCATACATTTTGAGAAGAGTCAATAATGATCAATAACCGGGTGACAAATGACCAAGGGAACTTAGTAATATAATAGTGATAAATGGGGAGCCAGGCATGATGGGGCAGCTTTCTATGGGTTTCCACATACAGTAGGCTCACCTGCATTGATGCCATAGAGAAATCGTCCGACCAGGATCATTTCAAAAGACATCGCTGTTTGGCTCAGTAACATCAACACAGCTCCAATTATAGCCACAAAATTGTTTAACAAAAGGATTTTCTTTCTGTGGGACAGGGAGACAGAGACTGTGTTAAAGCCTGAGGCCAAAACAAAAAGAAACACAAGCTAAAAGTTTAATTTTGTTTGTCTTTGATGGTGCTAAATTAAAGAGGACCTATTATGCTGTTGTGCTTCCCTTCTCTTTAGTGTGTTATATACTGTAGTTTTTTGTGCATGTAAAAAGTCGGCAAAGTTACAATGTCCAAAGTCCACACCAAAGGGAGTTACTCTCCCCCACAGAAACGCTGCTCCTGAATTGCCTGAAAGGCCTTGATGAAGTCCCGCCTTTACAAATTAAAGCAGCGGATTCCAAGAAGTTAGGTTCAGCTGACCAATCATAACAGTGGTCAGTGGCCTCTTCAGACAGAGGGTGAAAAGAGGTGAGCAGCACAGCCGGTATGAGAAAAATAAAGCTTTTTTTTTTTTTTTTTTTTTACATTATATCATGTAAACATGTTCTAATAGAAACCCAAAATATAAGTATGAACCTGAAAATGAACATACTAGGTCCTCTTTAATTGAAGTTGTCTGTTCATGTACAATGACCTGCCAAATCTAGTGAGCAGCTGACTGGACATCAGCGATCCCAGTAACCCCCCAATGCAGAAAATTGACACAGTGGAGGACCAGATGAGAGAAACCTGCCACTGCTCCAAGGAGACACCGTATCTCTGTAGACATGTTGTGTTCACCAGCTCCTTTATAAACTGCAATTATCACATGTAAAATTAGACTCATTTCAGTTATGCCAGTATAATGTAAGGTTCATCATGTTTTCTGTTCATAGAAGTATCATACAGTTGTCTTTTATAGCTGAATGTTTTAATACATTTCTTGACATTTTACCATGATTTTGGTTCTACTTACAGCAGAGGGAGAAGTCATCACAGATATACAGAATCCATATTGAAATGTCCCTCCAATGCCAGCTGCACAAATGGCAGCAATTACAACAGGACAGTCTAGCTGCAGAAATGAAGCATGATGTGAACAGTTATGACAAATGTGACACATGTGTTCATTTTATTTGATATCAACCATGTTAGATCATCAAATTCTACTTTTAGCTAAATCTTATATCTGTCTGTGTCTATTTTAAGTTATTCATGTTGGTGATGTTGCTTCTACAAGCTACAGCAATCACTCTTAATACTTAATAAACTCTAAGTTAAAGAAAAAAAGAAAGAGATAGACAACAATATTTTAAATATTATGTACCTACCAGGAGTGTTAAGTATCGTGTTGGTCTGGTCGTTGCCATGTCTGGAGTCTTTTCATGTCAAGCACACTGATATTTAACTCTGCACTGAAATGATTAACTTTATATTCAGGCTGGTGCAAGTTGATAGGCTGCGTGTTTTGTGTTTGGTTAAGGATTTTGTTTATTGATGAAAGACTTAGAACAGACAGTGCAAAAAAAGTTATTTATTCTCTTGCCATCTATTTAAAATCTGGGGAAAGGTGCACCGCTACTGGCCAGGAAATAGTCCGACCACAAACAAAAGATGTTTTTTGGACCATTGAACAGGGCCCCACTTTCTGTTTGTCTTTTTTTGCTAAGCTAAGGGACTGTTGGCAGTTAGAGTGGCAAGCTCAAAACGTCAAACTATTCGTAAAAAGTAACAGTGTGTAACATTTCGGGGGACCTATTAGCAGAAATGGAATATAATATTCATAACTATGGTTTCTTAGTTTCAGGTAATTATACACTAATGAAAATATAGTTATGATCCTTAGTGTATAATCACCTGAAACTAAGAATCATTGTGTTTTCATTAGCTTAGAATGAGCCCTTCATATCTACATAGGGAGTGAGTCCTCTCCACGGAGTCCGCCATGTTGCTCCGTCATGTTTCTACAGTAGCCCAGAACGGACAAAACAAACACTAGCTCTAAAGAGAGCCTTTTGTGTTTTTATGACACCTGAAGGCCACCGTAGTTCTCCGACACACCTGTGAAACTGCAGTAACGCGCCGCAGAGTGCAAAACCGTGGTACCGCCAGCCACCGTCTGACTTCCGTTGCTCCTGAAGTTGTGTTATTGTTGTAAGGATGGCCTCTGAGCGAGGTGAACGGCGTTACAACGGTACTCAGTTGGTTGCAATCTGCAACCACACCACTAGATGCTGCCATACACAATGTACCTTTAAGGTACATGAATTCTTCTGATAATCCTGCACATGTCATCACTAGCTGGAAACCTTTCGTGGATTTTTCCAGAGTGATGCAATCTGGCATGTCCTCTCTTATCTGTGGTTTGTGATAGCTGAATACAGAAGCCTGATTCTAATGAGGCTTACACCAACCTAAAAACAGAAACCTCCTGCGGTATCACTCTGTGTCAGGCAGACTATCCTGCCAGATGTCACACAGCTGACCTCCAGGAAGGAGCTGGTGACGGCTGTCCTGCATTGTCAGTGGGAGGCGGTGGCTTCAGATGACAACACACTCTAGACGGACTGAAACTTCTAAAAACCTGTCACGAGGACCGTTTCCTGCAGGAGATGAAAGCCCTTGCAACTGCCAGAGAGGCTCTATTTACAGCTTGACACAAGCAGAAGTGGCTGACACTGCATGAAAACAGAGGCATTGTGAGCAATCTTTACATATCATCATTTATACACAAAAGTAATCCATATTCAAATGAAAATGGCTGATGCTGCACAAATGCCACTGCACTGCACAAGCTCATTGGAATAATGAGTAATCATCCTCAGAGGTATCATTATTGACCTTTTCTGACTAGAAGTCAAAACATGTAAAACAATTAAGTGACACTTCTGAGTGATTAAGATCTTTCCAGGGACCGAAACAGTTTCAATAATAACGGACAGATTTGACAATGATAAAGTCCTGACATACAGGACTTTAAGTTGTACCAAATTTCATGGCAATCCATCCAATATTTGTTGAGAAATCTCACTCAAAACTGCAAATGTCAAATGTAAGGGGATCACCAAAGTCTTTATGATTCATGCTCTGTGTGCCATGACTGTCTGTACCAGATTTAATGGCAATTCATCTAGTGGTTATCGTGGTTATTGAAATATTTCTCTAAAAACAAAATTGTCAGTGTCAAGGGAGCGCCAGAAAAGTCAGGGGATCACTTAGGTCAATAGGGTTTGTCCTCAAGGGACCATGAATGAAACAAAGTTTCACGGTAATCCATCCAATAGTTGTTGAGATATTGCTAGCATGGCTAAAAACATGAAAAAGCAACTTGCTAATATCTTTATTTGTGCAGGTCAAAGGAAGAAAAAAAATCCTTCCACTTTCTCTCAATTCTCTGTCTACAATAAGTTGTAGGTTTTAAAACCGTTCACTTTCATAAAATTAGATTTTTCTTAAGGAATCAACATTGAGGATGACCGGAGCAGTCGTAAATCGTGTTTTACTCTGGAGACTCACACGTGTTCTCAGTCAATTAAACTCTAAACTGGCTCGTTCTCACTGTGTAAACGATGCTGGGTTGGTTGAATTCCTGAAGGCGTCTGATAAGGCACATGAAAGACATCCCGGTGAGCGAGCTAAAAAGTGCCACCCTGCTGCTTCGGAGTCAGAGTGAGAGAGAAACAACAGAGAAGGAAGAGGGGAAATTAGGGCACTGAGATCAGAGTGAGAAATATAGAGACGCGCTTCATTGTGTTTCGGGAGGGAAAAGTGAGACCAGACACTGATTATAAATGGGAACTGGGGGATATGCTGCACCTGCCAAAGGCTGGGGAGAAGGATGACTGGTTTTATAGCCACTGAAAACAGAGAGGAAATGGAAAAGCCTGAAATTGGATCACAAAAGAGCGCAGCTAAATCCTCAGTTGTGAAACTGTAACATCATATTAAAAACCTGAACCACCACAAGTTACACACTATTTAAAAAAAAAAAAAAACCCTAGATGAGGTAGATAATGTGTTTTAGCTGCCTGCTAATGCCGCACAAAATTACATCACTGATATGAAACTCCTTACCCTGCACATTTTACAAAGCTCTGGATCTCTTCAGTAACAACAACGTACACAAAGACCAGCTGTTCAACTGCAAATCAGCTGAACATTGCCAACTTTATTGGTGGATAGAAGTTATTTTGAGCAGCTGGGAGTCTGTTTGTCAGGCCACACACTGTGAGCAAAACACAGAGATGTGTGTGCTCTTCTCTTTAAAGCTTCCTATCAAACAGGCAGCGACGGAAGCTCCAGTAATGGAAGGGCATACCGCTCAACCTCTTGAATCCTTGGCCTTTGGCTCAGGCCCTTGCTCGAAAATGACATGCCCAAAATGAATAGAGTGTATTTCTGCAACTACAAGGTCTATTTGAATAATCTTGGTGTCATAATGAAGAGATTTCTGCAAAAGTCTAAGAAAACTGTACACTTTAATGGAAATGAATCACCGGATAACGCCTTTATTTAAGTCAGCCTACTAAACTCTTTCATAACCTTCTTCCTGGAGACAAATACTAAATGTCACTTTGCATTCTCATGGGAGCTGTTTCTCATTTCTCCTTTACAATTATCAAAATGGCATTTACTGTTATCCAAGTATTTATAGTCTTGCCTTATACACAGTGTCTGCAAACTGTTTATCCACGGCAGTGATTATATTCATATCCAACACAGTCTAATACATTTAAGTAAAAGTTAACACCTTGGAAAAGTGTAATTTTCACCTTTTTGTAACATGGAATACCTTATGGTTAAAGCTCCATAAGCCATATTTGATATTTCAATACTTGATGAAATTACTTGTATTGTGTTATTTTTCAGTAAAAATCATTACTACCCGATCAAGTATGACAAATCCCCCAATTTCTTTGCTGTGACTAATCTCAGTGAAGCACATTATCAAAGCTTGCCAAAAACACCATCCCTCCGTCACTCTGAGTCTCTTGCGTTGACTTTGAATTTGCCTTGAGGTGGCAGTAGCACAGTTGATGTTCTCAACATGAGTCTGTTAACAAACACATCTCTGAGTCAGGCCTCTTTATTCAGGCCATCACACAAACACTTGGCAGCAGAAACAGACACTCTCAAGCAAGGAGTCATGCCAAACTCGTAAGGTCCTCCCAAGTAGACAGAGAGTCATGGCAACGCTTGATTACGATGAATAATGAATGGCTCACAGGTTCACTTTACAAGGAGCTTTTCAAGTTCAGACACACACTCAATATATTCTCATTATCTGAGTGTGAACTGTGGTCCGGGCAGAGTGACTCATACCAACAGATGCTTTTACAACTCCTCTACCTCTGCTGAATATTTCAAGAAACTGTCAGTCATTGCCCTGGATGACAGCAATCAAGACCTTTCAAATGTAGTTTAAGCTAAGCTAAAAATAAAGCCACGTGAGCGTAGCAAATCATGACTTCATCAACTCTTCCACTGTACTTATAGGGCAATCAGACTTTAAGCAATTTGTCCAGAAATGATGTTTGAGATGCAGTAAAAGTATTTTCAAGTTTTCCACAAGGAGAACTCACCCTGGATGATTAACATGTGTGAAGTAAAGCACACACAAGTGAAGCACTTAAGCCCAATTATCTGCAATGAGAATTATAAACTAAAAACGGATTAGTCCTTTTGAATCTATCTGGAACTGTAGAAAAATATGAATTGATTAAAAATATTTAATCGCGATTAATCGCACGTTTGTCCATGACTAATTGTGATTAATCGCAAATTAATCACACATTTTTTATTTGTCCAAAATATACCTTAAAGGGAGATTTTGTCAAGTATTTAATACTCTTAACATGGGAGTGGGCAAATATGCTTGCTTTATGCAAATGTATGTTCATATTTATTATTGGAAATCAATTAAAAACACAAAACAATGAAAAAATATTGTCCAGAAACCCTCACAGGTACTGCATTCATTATAAAACATATGCTCAAATCATAACAAACTCAAGCCCAACAGGCAACAACAGCTGTCAGTGTGTCAGTGTGCTGACTTGACTATGAATTGCCCCAAACTGCATGTGATTATCATAAAGTGGGCATGTCTGTAAATGGGAGACTCGTGGGTACCCATAGAACGAGAGTTACGTATGTAACTACGGTTCTATGAGTTCTGGATGACTGCCAGAGGCAGTGTTTAACACTGGATGTTATCCATCTCGCGCACGCGCAGGTCGAGTATTTAATATCAACAAAGTCACATGTGACCTGGGATGACGTAGTTTATATAAGCCCACGTCATCATCAGAGATGTCCCTCCAGAATCTTCTCGCCAAGATTCCGAGTGACAGCCAACTCTGGCAGTCATCCAGAACTCATAGAACCGTAGTTACATACGTAACTCTCGTTCTATTTCGTTCTTCCTGACTGCCAGAGGCAGTGTTTAACACTGGATGACGACTACCAACGTAGTCACGAGGAAAACCCACCTCACCGGGAACGGCCTGTGGATTCCTGAAAGACCACCAATGCTACTGCATGGGGAGCAGCAACATTGACCCTGTAAAAACGGGCAAAGGTGCATGGAGTAGCCCAGCTGGCCGCAGCGCAGATATCACTTAGGGGGATCCCCCGTAGCGCTGCCCAGGAAGTGGAGACACTCCTGGTGGAGTGGCCTCTGATATTAAGAGGTAAAGGCAGTCCTTTTGACCTGTATGCTTCCTCAATGGCCTGAACAATCCACCTGGAAAGCCTCTGCTTGGACAGGGTGTGCCCTTTCCTATGGCCCCCATAGCAGACAAACAGACTATCAGAGCGGCGAAAGCTCGCAGTCACCTGTATATAATGCCTTAAGGCCCTCACTGGGCAGAGCAGTTCTGCTGACTTAGCATCTTCACCCTGTAGGCATGAAGGGTCATAAGCTGCCAGCTCAATGACCTGATTAGAGTGGGCCGGAGCCAACCTCTTCGGGAAAAATGATGGGTTAGGCCAAAGTGCTACCCCTGTGCCATCCGAGTTCCAGCGAATACACGTTTCACTCACTGACAAGGCGTGAAGTTCACTCACACGTTTTGCTGATGCCATCGCCAAAAGGAAAGCAACCTTTACTGAAGACCACTCCAGCCCCGACTGCTCCAGAGGCTCGAAGGGGGGGGAGACAAAGGGCTTCTAGCACCAGAGGCAGTTCCCACGAGGGAACCTTGACAGCCTGCGGGGGGTTCCGCCGCTGGGCTCCTTTAAGAAATCGGGTCATCAGAGTGTGAGACCCCACGGTCTGGTTATCCACTCTGACATGCCCGGCTGAAATAGCAGCTACATAGACCTTCAAGGTAGAAGGAGAGAGTTTCTTCTCCAGCAAAGACTGCAAAAATCTCAGTATTATTGGCACAGAGGCACTCTGAGGTACCTCCTCATGAACTTTACACCACTCTGAGAATATTTTCCACCTGTTGGCATACAGTGCCCTGGTGGAGGGTGCTCTTGAGTCAGAAATGGTTTGAATTACCGCCTGGTCACATACCCTTAGGAGTGGGTCCGGCTCCTCAGGGGCCATACCCAAAGCTGTAGGCGATCCGGGTTCGGATGCCAGATGCGGCCCCCCAGCTGTGAGAGCAAGTCTTGCCTCTTGGGCAGGCACCATGGAACTCCGTCCAGAAGCCTGTGCATCCCCGGAAACCATGGTCTCCCCGGCCAGTTTGGGGCGACCAACAGGAGTCTGTTGTTGCCGTGCTGTATTCTGTGTAGCGTTACTGCTATCAGTGGGAATGGTGGGAAGGCATAGAGGAGGCAATCTGGCCATGGGTGTGCCAGGGCATCCTGTCCCAACGGGCTTGCTGTCTCTGTCAGGGAGAACCAAAGAGGGCAGTGCGTTGAGGCTTCTGAGGCAAACAGGTCCACCTCTGCTGCGCCATATTTGCGCCATATCTCCTCTACCACCTCTGGGTGGAGCCTCCACTCGCCCGCGGGGGGTTTCTGGCGGGAGAGAAAGTCTGCCACCACATTCTGTGGCCCTGGCAGATACATGGCCCTGAGGCTGGAAAAACAAGGGAAAGCCCATACCAGAAGTCTCCGTGCCACCTGTAGCAACCGGGTTGATCTGGTGCCCCCTTGCCGGTTTACATGGTAGACAGCTGACTTGTTGTCGGACCGTACAACAACATGCCTGCCTCTCAAATGTGGTAGGAATTTGCGAAGTGCCAAATATATAGCACGGAGCTCGAGCACATTTATGTGCTCCGCCGCTTCCTGTGCTGTCCAGAGCCCCCTTATCGCTCTGTGCTGCCATACTGCCCCCCAGCCGGAGGGCGAAGCATCGGTCACCACCACCACGACATGAGGGAATCGAACCCAATGAGATGCCCCTGGCCAGATATGCCCCGGCTCTCCATGGCCGCAATGCAAGGAGGCATCGGCTGGACACCCTGACTCTCTTGGATCTGTGGGACTTTGGATCTAATTGGAGACCATTGATCCAAATTTGGAATGGCCGTAAGTACAGGAGGCCCAGTGGCACTACTGATGTTACTGACGTCAACATACCTAACAGCCTGAGAAACAGGCTGTACCTCAACCTCCTGTTCTTCCGGAACCGGAGGAGGAGCTGGAGTATGGCGTTTACTCGTCTTGGTGTTGGGAAGGCCAGCATATGGCGGGAGTCCAGAGTTAAACCAATGAACACTACCCTTTGGCTGGGTATGAGACAACTCTTGGCATGGTTGATGGTAAGGCCCAACCTCGCGTGATGCAGAAGGGACGCAGTGTCCCGCTCTGCCTGTTCCCTGGTCAGAGCACAAATTAGCCAATCGTCCAGGTATGGGAGGATAAGCATACCCCTGGCTTGCATCGGGGCGAGTGCCGCCCTCATGCACCTTGTGAAGACCCGTGGGGCAAGGGAAAGACCAAATGGGAGCACCTTGAATTGGAAGGCCTTGCCTTCGAATGCGAAGCGCAGGTACTGCCTGTGAGGTAGTGCTATTGGGACGTGAAAGTATGCGTCCTTCAAATCGATGGATGTGAACCAACTGTGCCGTGTCACGTTTTGGAGCACATCTGCTGTACTCAGCATGTGGAAGGGCAACACCTTCAGAAATGTGTTCAGCCCTCGTAAGTCCAGTATAGGGCGAAACCCACCCTCTCTCTTTGGAATCAGAAAATAAACTGAGTAAAACCCACCTTGCTGTGTCTCTAGCCCCAGCTCTTCGATGGCACCCTTCCCCAGGAGGGTGGATATTTCTTGTCTGAGTGCCTGGGACTTTGTGGGATCTCTGACCGTGGTCAGTCTGATCCCACTGAAAACTGGGGGCCGGCGTCGGAATTGGAGATTGTACCCTTGGGAAAGCGTAGCCACCACCCAAGGGTCTGAAGTGCTGCTTTCCCAGCAGCTGAGTTGCTGCTGGGAGAAGCGTCCGACTGCCGGCCCCGGGGCATCAGGATCTTCCCCTCTGGCCCTTTGGGTACCTGGGGGGGCGATACCCTGACCCCCGACCCCTTCTCGCTTGAGGCACCGGCCGTGCCGGAGCCTGCGAGGTCCTCGGGTACGTATCAGGACGAGCTGGAAGCCGAGGGCGACTGGTACCACCACCCTGTGGGGGCCGCTGTCGCAATAAAGGCGTAGGTTCCCGGAAGCTAGCAAACTGCTGCCGAGTCTGGTTCGCCTGGATTCCCCGCTCCAAGGCCTGCTGTGCTGCTGGGCCAAACAGCTCCCCCGGAACCACGGGGAGAGTGCGGAGGGCTCTCCGGCCCGGCTCCGAAAGCGGAGATTGGGCCAGCCATACCTGCCGGCGAGTCAGCGTAAGGGTCGACATTAGTCTGCCAAGCTCCCTTGTGATAAGACCGAACGCCTGCAGGGATGCATCACTGAGGCTCTGGACGGAAGCATCCACGCCAGCAGCTTGCAGGGACTGGGACAAGGATAGTATCAGGTGGGAAAGAGAGTTTCCAAGACGGCCCATGCGTGCTGCTGTTTCATAAGCCTTGACTAGAAAGTCGTCTGTGATGCGACACTGGGGCCTGGGACAGCGAGCATCAGGCCTCAAGACCTCATTGGGAGACACAATAAGGGCGGCAATAGATGGCTCCACTGCTGGCATCTTACCCAGTCCGTAAGTGTCAGCGTTCTGCATTGAAGCTAAGGCCCTGCCGTCAGTGGTGTGGTGGGAAAGCGATTTCGGGTCTGGCCAGCATTTGTGGAGCTCCTCAATGTATGGCTGGGAGGGTGGAACGGAGAAACCCGCCAGGGGCGGGGCCCACCTAAAAAATGCACTGGATGAGGTGCCCGCAGTCGGGGCCTCATCCAAGCCTAAGCGTGCCAGAGCCATACGGACCACTGGCTTAACTGTCGCTGGAGCAGACTCTAAGCCTGCCCTGGACCCACTTCCTGACTGCTGGGAACAGGTGTCAGAAGCGTGGGAGGAGGCTACTAGCTCTCCCTGTCCAGGCCGGTCCTCACAGAACTGGCTACAGGAAGCCCTCGTAGACAGGGCATCCTCATCCCATCCCGGTGGGGTAGGTGTCATAGCCTGCGGGCTGTCATTCTGGGTTGCGTTCACCCTGCCTGGCTGAAGGTTAAGGAGCAGCGCTTTAATCTCAGCAAACTCTGATGTTAGCGTGTCGACCTTAGTTTCCAAACAGTCCACTTTCCGTGCCTTTTTTGTAGGTGGGGCCCCCTCAGGTGGGGCGCGTCTCCGCCCACTCCGTGTATTTGAAGGTACACCCGATAGGGGCAACTGGCACTCGAGCTGCTCTTCTAGCTCAGCTAATCGAGCTATCTTCAGCTCCCGTGGCATAAAACTACAATTCATGCACTGACTGTCGGACAGCCCCTCCCTCAGGTGTACAACACCGAGGCATGTGGGGCATTCATCATGGCCATCAGTAGCTAGCAGTGGAGCCATGCAGGCACGGCAAACATGCTCACCTAACATGGTGCTGCTGGTATTTATAATAATTCTTAGTATTAATTTTATACTCTTATATTTAATTAAATAATGTATTTATCTTACTTATATAATGTGTTTACTTAGTTATGCAACTCATTGGTTACACCGGAGTGAAAGCACTCTCTAGTAACAGAGAGAAAAAAAATTACATCAATTTGCTTAACAGGAAACTGTCTCAGTAACTAGACACTAGCTTTGAACTAGGACTGTTATTATACAAAAGACAGGGGAGATAATAACTTCCCCTTTAACAGCAGCCACAAAATAAGTTAACCCACAAGCGAAATCACTTACTGGGGAGCGGTCGCTCTATCTATCAACAAAGGAGATGTCTGCTTTAACGAGCGAAATCACTCGCTGCTGAGCAATACACACTGTAAAAGGAAATGAATTAGCCGACAATAGACCAACGGGGCTCGTTGTCCGACGGAGGCTCGCCGATACTGTAGCGCAAACACTTAGCTCGGCGGCAATAAACAATAAAGGAGACCGAAATCAACAAACGTAACTTAAACTCTAACGACGGGAGGATATACTCACCTTGTTATCCTAGCTCACCTGTCGTTAGCCTCGCTGAATTGAACCGGCGAAAACACCGGTGTTACAGCGTCTAAAGTGTAGCCGTGATTAACTAATCGCAGCCCTTGGAGGACGAAACCGTAGCTCCAACCATGCGGTTGCAGGGCTTCCAGCGAAAAGTCAACGGCTTATCTCTTTAATCAACCTGCATTCGCGGATTACCTGCCGCGAGAAGATTCAAGGGACATATCTGATGATGACGTGGGCTTATATAAACTACGTCATCCCAGGTCACATGTGACTTTGTTGATATTAAATACTCGACCTGCGCGTGCGCAAGATGGATAACATCCAGTGTTAAACACTGCCTCTGGCAGTCAGGAAGAACGAAATAGAACTCATTTACATTCACATATCTGGAGGTCAGAGGTCAAGGGACCCCTTTGAAAATGGCCATGCCAGTTTTTCGGCAATGAATTCTTTAGGTTTTCTAGTCTCATATGATGTAAGTATCTTCACTCTAGCTTTAAAACTGTACCCGCTACAACCTAAAAATCTCAATTTGCGTTAGTGCTTTAAAGAAATTAGTGGCATTAAAACAAATTTGCGATAACGTGTTATTATCGTGCTAACTTTGACAGCCCTAACGGCAACACAAACCCCTAGTTTAACCATAACTTGACGTTTTTTATATTTGGTTTGATATAACGTTTAAGACAGCTTTAGAGGCTAGGTGTTTCTACCTGTTTCCAGTCTTTATGCAGAGCTAAGCAAACTGCCTGCTCGCTGTTGCAGAGTTGTCTTACTGTAAGGCTCAAAACTTAACATAGCGGCTCTGGAACACTTGCCTGGAAAAGCTTAATTTCACATTCAGAGTTTTATCCAACTCTTGACAGGTGTACAGACATGATCTTCTTATTTCAACAAACAGCATGCATCTGCAAGGGTCTGCTGAAGTGGCATGTTCTCATCTGTAGTTGGATGATGGTGACAGGCTAATAAGGGTTATAGACCAGAGGAGATGAAAGAGCAGTAAAGGTAGAAAAGATGTAGTTGATGTCAGATGTTGGGTTAGACCCTCATCTGTGAGCTAATACCTGAGCAATGTTATTGGTAACCCTAATTTGTACAATCAGTTTCTCATTGTCAAAAGCAAACACAAATACACACACAAAATCCAAAGATAAATTGTGCAGAACTTGTCAAATTTGTCCTCAAAGTGCCAGTCACGATGGATCAATTTTCTAATCTCCAGTGGCAGGAAACAGACTGGTACGGCTGCAGACAAAGCAAGTTTAATAAAAGGATTTTGCAGGTATTGATGTTAATAATAACATTCAGTTTTGTCAAATATTAAGTAATCGGACTTGTCAGTGTGACAGCAGTCTGTAAACACACTTTCTCACTTTGTATGATTCATTCATCCTCAGCCAGAGTCATATGGCCATAAAACACACTTGTGTATGAACTAACAAGACAGACACACCAATTAAGCTGTGAATTCCTGCCCATGCATGCAGGTTTGTTGCCCATTCTCCACATTACAAATGACAAATTTCCAAACGAGCCAGCACAGCAGCAATATATCACTCTGCTCATCGGAATAAACTGGAAACCTGAGAGTCAAAATCCCACGTTGTATTCCTTGCCATCATGCCCTTGAGTGTGGCACTTAAACCAGATTGCCAGTAAATCTCCAGCTCAACACAAATGGCTCTTCTGTCAGGTGTGACGCGCCCTAAAGCCCTCTGGATTCAGGTATCAGAGACATTAGAGGAGGAATTGGAGTGAAAAACAGGTGCAGAATGCCGCCGGCTAGTTTCCCACTCAAGTCAGGTATCCAGTGTCCATATGACTCAAAGCTAAATAAATCATGTTCAATTAATTTCCAACACAATGGAGGTGGATGGCATTGTATTTTTGGTGAAACGTGGGGGAAAGGATGGATCCCAAAATGCAATTTCACAATTACACTTATTAACCCCCAGGAAGACTTTTTTTTATCAGTTTACTTCATATTTATTTAATCCTTTTTGTGTGTTTTTGTTTTCCTTTCCTTGCCGTCTTTGCTGCCTTGTCTATTATTTATTTCTTCAAATATTTTCTGGGCAAATGTATTTTACTTTCTTCGTCCCAGGTCAGACATAAGGCAGCAACAATCTTCTTCTGCCACCGGCGGATGTCTTTGGCCACAGCTTGGGCCCGGTCCCACGAGAGACCCGTCTCCTTTAGCTCAACATGACTCGTTCTTCGCCACGTTGCTTTTGGTCTGCCCCTATTTCGCCTCCCTGTTGGTGTCCGTCTGAGGGTGACTTTGGAGATTAGTTCTGGTGGCATCCTCAGTACGTGTCCAAGACTCTCCATCTCCATACATTCATTTCTTTGGCTTTGTTGTTGCGGCCTGTGTCCTTATACAGGTTCTTGTTTGAGATTGTGGTAGATACTAAGGATTATGCGGAAGCGAAGTGTTGTGGAATGCATCAACCTTGTTTTGCTCATTTTTACTCCTGTATACAGAAACAACAACAATTTATTTTACCTCAGATGATGTTTCTGTTTTAATAATCTGTCCTTCCTTTGTCTTTTTGTATCTTGATTGTGAAGCAGATTGCGGCTTTGTGTAAAACAAATACAGAATAAATAATAGGGAGGCACCGATCTGACTTTTTTAGGCCCGATACCGGTACCAATTTGGGTATTGGCAAATACCGAGTACCGATCCGATACCAGTGTTTAATTAATAAGCTGTATGCCTCACTGTGTGGAAGTGACTGGGATCATTCTTTTATGTGTAAGGAAACATCAGACTTGACCTAATTATTGTTTTCCTAACTTTGTAAAGCAAAATGTAACAAATATATGCGTAGATATTAATTTACTTAATTGTTATTTAATATTAAAATAATATATCGTACACCAGAAACTTCAAAAAAATCTTCTAAATTAACAGGAATTATAATTTATGTGTAAACCTTCTTAATGCAGCAACAAAATGGTCAAAACTTAAACAGGAATTAAAATTCCAGTATATAATGAGTATAGGATATAAACAATTTAATTGAATAGATCGGCCCCATTGTCACCGATACCCAATCCAGCTATTTGAGTCAGTATCGGGCCGATATCTAATCCGGTATCAGTATCGGTGAATCCCTAATAATTTATTTAATTTACACACATTAACATGGAATAAATGTTTTTTTGAAGGGGGAATGTGGAGGCTAAAAGACTGCAACCCAAAGAGGAAAATGTTCTACACCAGCTTGACTAGTTCAATCGCTACGACACATAATAGAAGCAGGGTCACTTCTAATTTTAGCATTCGTGGTATTTTATTGTTTCAGAACATGCTTTGTAGGATACACGTTATTTGCAATAACATGTGATGTCAAAATAAATAGAAATTTGATTTTGAAGACTGGGAGAGACCGGCATAAACTACAACCCAAGCCTGATTTGAACATGTGATGATGTGGTTGCTTTGTACACTGGAAAAAGTATAACAATGCCATTGGTCATTCAGTTGCATTTCCAACAGTCTAAAATTATTTATTAATTTTTTTAGTTTGACCAAAGTGTTATTTCTCACTTGGTGCTAATTGCGATTATTTTGACTGGTATTGCAATTTAGATATGTTCCGCGATATTAGATGGAATGATCATTTTTACATCATTCTTCTCATTTTCATTGAAAAATGTGTTAACATGATTATGGTGTGACTTTTGCAGGGATCTGTACCAAACAAAGATGTTTTGTTAAGTCTGTAGAATATCATGTGTAGGCAAGGAAATCTCTGCAGCACCACAATATTTAATTTGAAATGTTATTTTGACACACATTTCGCCTTTAACAAATATTGCACCTCCTGCGGTAAGAAAATTGCAGTAGGCCATATTGCAATTTCGATAAAACTTTGATTACTTGTGCAGTCCTAGTTTAAATTAAGATGACAGTGAACAACAAATATGAATAATTCTTATTGGAGACTGTGACGGCCAAACTACTGGCCGACACCAAACAGTGTTTTTAACACAGTTAACATACAAACATTTCCAATAATGACATGACATAAAGTCTTTTGTTTTTTTGACAGTTTGTTTGCTAATTGAGTGTGCGCATTTTAATTAACATTCTGCCATTAACTCAGTTATATTTGCTTTAATTAATTTGTGTTGTACCTCTGTTCTTTTTCATGGATCCTCAGTGAGTCTTCCCACGGCCAAAAGATGACAGCAGGAAATGGAATAGAGCATCCCAAGGTAGGCCTGAAGGGAAAAAGCTCCCGGCATGCACCGGGGCAACAGACTCCTGGATGTAAGTCTCATTTTATGTGTGTTCCTACAGTGTTACTGATGTTATTGTGTTTTACGTCTTGTTCTACAATGTTTCCAGAGTTCCATAGTTATCTAATTAGTCATTATGAGTAAATGAGGTTAGAACATAAGTGATGTGTGCATGATTGGTGAGCTGCTCCCTAATGTGGGAGCAGAAAATAGACTAATTCAGGTTTTATAATGAATCAGTCGACATGAATGTTGGCAGCTAGAAGTCCTGGCTCTTCCTGTTGTTATCAGTCAGACTTTTGAGGTTGTATAACTATTACAATTAGAAAGTTTGTCCAACTATGGAATCTTTATTTCGATTTTATGAAGTTGAGCCGAGGTTAAAATATTTTAAGCGACTGAGCTGCAAGGATGCCAGTAAAATAATTGGTATGTCCTCAGCTAGCTTTTGGACAATTGGAACCACTTAGTATCACTCTTCTCACATAATGAGCACTATAGGCTCCGCATAAATCTGAATGAAGAATAAAACTGCACAAAAGAGATGTCTGGTTTTCTCTCCAAAGTATTTTTGACAAAAGTTATGCAAATAGAGTTGTATTTGAATAAGTACTGAGGTGGGTGGAGCTTGACTTCGATATTGGTGTTAAAAATGTCTTATCTGCTCACCCCCAGCCTTTAAGCCCTTACAGTTTTATAATGATTATCTACAATATCTATCAATAATGATATTGTGCATACACAGCAATTGACAGACATAGACGACCTTCTATCCACAGCAGTCGTTGCCTGTCATGGTGGCAACCCTGAGAACCCGCTGGTGAACACCAGCAAACTTCAGATCCAGGGTTGTCACTTGATTTTCATAGATAGGCTCTAAAGGCAGAGAGGAGTGTCCAGTTCGAGGATATCAGAGTTGCCTCTCTGCTCTTTGCAGATGATGTGGTTCTGTTGGCTTCATCAGGTCGGGATGAGTCAGCACCTCCAAGTCTGAGGTTCTCTGCCAGAAAATGTTGGATTGTTTCCTACAGATTAGGAGTGAGTCCCTGCCCCAATTGAAGAAGTTCATGTGTCTCAAGTGAGGGTAAAATGGAGCGTGAGATCGACAGGCGAATTGGCTAGGTGTCAGCAGTAACGGGGACGTTGTACCAAACCATTGTGGTGAAAAGGGAACTGAGCCGAAAGGCAAAGCTTTCGATTTACCAGATCTACCTGCAAACTCTCACCTATGGTCATGAGCTTCGGGTAGTGACTGAAAAAATGCGATCGCGGATACAAGTAGCCGAAATTAATTTTCTCCGTAAATTGGCACAGAGATAGAGTGAGGAGCTCAGAGTTGAGCCGCTGCTCCTTCACGTTGAAAGGAGCCAGTTGAGGTGGTTCAGGCATCTGATCAGGATGCTTCATGGGCACCTTCCTTTGGAAGTTTTCCGGGCACATCCACCTGGTAGACCCAGAACATGCTGGAGAGATTAAATATCTGATCCGGCTTGGGGAAACGCCTCGAGATCCTCTCGGGATTAGCTGGAAACTGTTGTTGGGGAGAGGGACCTACCTTGCTTAGCTTTCAGCCACCACAACAGATTAGCGCCAGAAAATGGATAGATGAAAAGCAATCTATTTATGTAAATAGACTTTTGACAACTATAAAGCTATAAAACCATAAAAAAAACTGTAATAAAAATCCTGTTAGCATATTGAACCATATTTTCTGCTTTGACATGAACATCACAGTATGCAGAGCAAAAGCCTTTTCACTTTCTTTTGGTGAAGCAAAGGATTAACATTTTCTCTGTGTTTTGATAATATATTTTGTAAGTACATGGTGTGAATATTTGTTCATATAACATTACAACTGTTAACATTACAATTCTATTAGATTGAGGTTACTAAATTCAAACAAGACCTGCAAGCAAAAGGTTTTGTTAGCTTTCCAGGACCCCCTAAAAAAAAGTACAGATGATAAAGTTGTTGAAAAAGTCCTTGTAGGTATAGGAATTATTAGAACCCCAAAATAGCAACTACAGAAGCTATTTTGTTCTGCTCAAGGACTAGAGTTTCACTATTTATATGCATTGCCCTTTTAGCCTTGTTATCACCATTTTCATCTACTGCAGTATTGTCTGACAACAGCCATCAAGATGGTGTTTTATGTCATTTTTAGGCCATGAGGTCAAATTCTCGAAAGGTCAGAAAAGTCTACACCGAAACAAAGATAGGATTCACATAGCTCCGCCAACAGAATTTTAAAAAAAATGACAATAATTTATGCTTTACTCCTCATGATCAACTTGTATATCATCAGAGTTTCGTCCATAAAATTTGATTAGCACACAAATTCATTCCGTTTTGTGCTTTTAAAGAGGACACACAGACGTCCACACCATTGGCAGAGAATAAACTGTACTAATTTATTACATAAAGCACATGAAGTGCAGACATAATTGTACATCTGTAGATAGATTTAAACAAAGTCAAACCATTCATTCCAACAACAGTAATGGTTTTATAAATGCTGCCAACGTACAAGTGGAGTCCAATTTATTACACTTTCAAACCATATAATGTATAAACCATATCGTGTTACACAATAGCATCATTTAGATTCTTCATCTCAATCATTGCTCTGATCTTTCTCATCTGTAGTGTCAGAGTCACCCAAGGCCTTGAAGTTATTAAAAATAGGCCCTGAAGCAAAATAAATCCTGCGCATAACAAAACAAAAGCAATCTCACCGACCTCACCATCATGGGAAAACAGCAATCAATGTTCTTAGAACAACCAAACTTTCTTCTAATAATAAATGTACAGGAATTTGTCATGGTGACATTGGTGTAAATACGTATTGATATCTTTCAGAGCACATATTGATTATAGCACATCTAAGGCACAGATGCAAGACTGCCTCAGATATGCTGCAAAGGGACTCTGTAAAACATGTCACATTCTATAGCTGTGTGCATTCAAGCAACATGATGTACAGTTTAGATTTAGCTTTGCAAGAAACAGAGGCCAGTGTGTGATTGTGACTGAGAAAGTTGCATTAAATGAGATGTTATATAATAATGTGTTAGTTTAGATTGCCTATTTTTGGATAGCTTATCATTAAACGTGCAGTTGGCAGAATGTTTTTGGCATCATTGGGCATCAGTTCCATAATAACCTTTCAGCATATTTTAATTCAAGTGTTCTGAGAGAAAACTAGACTTCTGCACCTCTTCATGGCATAAATTAAATAGAGGAGACTCAAAGTCAAAATGTTGGTAAAGAATGGTCATAACTCTCAGGAAGAAGCTATTGAGGTCAAGGATGTTCTTCGTCTTAATGGACCTTCACCCAAAGGAAACATGGGAAATGTCTGCTGAGCATCTGAGAGGCTGTTTCTGTCAACCTAAGCAGGCACTTTACTTGCCTCCCTCCACATTTTCTACCTACTTGTCAGACTGATCAAAACACAGTCCAGTAGGTAAACACATGGAGGTGGGGAGTAAAGTGGTGCTGACTCTCTAAGTGTGCTAGGCAACATCATGATTCCCTTTCGAGGTACATCTGAAGGGTGGCAGAGAGAGCTGCACGAAGCAGGAGCGAGCTGTAGGCTCACAACAATATTAAAGATTTTATCTGCAGGATTAAAACCACACTTGATCTGAATGACATTTATAGTCTAGAGGAATGAATACAGATGGCATTCATAATCGGCAGCTAACATCTGCAGTTATATGTCTACATTAGATATATGCAATAGGAATCAGCCAACACCGTAAAAATGAATAAATGTGAATGTGTATCTCAAAAAAAAAAATTCCATTTTAATCTCAGCGATTCTATATATCACACATTTCTATTTATACATTTACATTTAAATACTGTATGTTGGATTTGACTTTGTAATCTTGATGGGGATGTATTATTGAATTCTCCTATAGACTTATTACAGTATATTTAAATGCATGCGTTCAAATGTTTCTCTGCTCGGTAATTATTACACTTGTCTCCTGTATAAGTGTCATCTGGATGAAATGTGGTTTAATCCTAGAAAGGGCAAAATGTACCAAAATATCAATTTGTAGATTAATTAATACAAATTATCATGTCTGCCCTTTGTAAGCCCTCTTGTAGGACATGTCACAGTCTCCACAGACACTTCCACCACTAGGGGGAGCGATAAGCAGATCCACAGACACTAACACAGACCATGAATGAATAATATGTGCATGACTAATATGAATGCACTCCAACTAATTATAGTGCATTGATCATAAATCTCTGACTGAATGAATAACCGGCCTCTAGGACTCTCAGGGGACTTCATGAGCAACTGGCTCATCTCAGATCTCTCTGAGCAGAGCCTTGATGCGTGTGTATTTATATTTTATGTCCTGCTTTTTAATATATTTTACAGCTTTCTGCTTCCTATATTGTGTGTGTGTGAGGTGTGTGTGTGTTTATACATGTATAAATGTATGCATATATACATGTATACATGTATTTATGTATATACTGTATAAGTGTATACATTATATACTGTATGTATGTATATATTGTATATGTGTAAACATGCATATATGTATGTATGTATGTATACTGTATTTGTGTACATGTATACATGTATGTACGTATATACTGTATATGTGTATACATGCATATATGTATGTATGTATATATGTATATACTGTATGTATGTATACATGCATATACAGTATATGTTAATACTGTATTTGTATATATACTGTGTGTGTGTGTGTGTGTGTGTGTATATATATATGTATATATGTGTTTGTGTACATGTATATATATGTGTGTGTACTCTACATGCATATGTACGTCTGTATATACGTATATATATACTGTTTACTGTATATATACTGTATATACATATGTTATCAAACATCCCTTGAAAATTAGATCTCAGTTTCAATGGGACTTACCTGATTATATGAAGGCTATTTGAGAAACATGACTCTTTTTTTATTTTTTAATAAATATCAAATGTAGTAATCAGAAAACACACTAACATTTTTTTAGCTATATTTTGCCAAGCAGTTTTACGATGGTATATGTTCACGTTGGAAAGGCTAAAATGTTTGTGCTGAAAAAACACTATTGTAATGAGTTCATTCTATTGATAGATAGCATGGTATCTCCATGAAAGTTCAATTAACTTTCAGATTCATAAAACAAAAATTCATAACTGCTGGTGAGCCTCGATGGGGGTAAAACTGCTGAGGTATAGTGATTAGGGATCTTCTGATTAAATTACTGGGGGGGAAACTAATTAGATAAATGAGGGTAAATACAGACTATACTTTGGGTGGAATGTGGAAAATAACAGCATAAATATGGGGTGCATGCTTCCACGTACTGTAACAGAGAAAGATCATCAATCATCTTAAATGAACATCTCTCCAGCGTCTCTATATCCTCTCTCTCTGTGCGCCACACAATAATAACATGTTGCCCGGATATAGGCCATATACCGTTGTCCCTCCTGTTGAAGATACGTGGCTTGAATTGATGCAGACTGCCTTCATTCACTGGACTCCCCACACACACACACAGGGAGAAGAAAAAAGGCTGTGAACGTGGGGGCTGTCACGTGGTGTGTCGACCCCAGCCAATCAGGAGTAAGTGCGCATTGCGATCCTGTGCAGAGGGCTTGTTTTATTAAAGGGTTGGTAGTGATCAATGAGCGAGTGGAGCTGTCCACGGTGCTGAAAGTTAGTTCATGATGGACTCTCTTTCAGCACCATGGACAGCTCCACGCTCACAACTCCCTATTTTAAAACAAATATGTAATATAATACTATGTTTATATTTTTAACTAGTCCTTTTCAAACTTTGCATGTGTTTAGATTCTTTATTGTTGTTTGCTGGTGGATGATATAGAGAGACAACTTTACCAATGCAACTGAAGCAAAACTGCGCAGCTCGGAGTATAATCCCACTACAAATAAGGTTTACAAAAAAGCTCAACAGTCCTAAGACTTAAATTTTGTTGCTGCTGCATACGACATGTGGATGATTGGGGTTTCAGCCTTGTGGTTTATGCCTCCACAGCTGCTCAATCTCTGGGCTGTATTTCCTCAGGGTGTTATAACTCTTCTGCTCCATTAATAACGCAGCTTCACCAGCGGTCACATCAGCCATGTATAGGTGCTCTACAGGCCTGCACGATCACATGGTCCAGCAGGCCAATGAGCTGAATGGAGTCAGCATCGTGTAAATCAGCTGTGACACTGAGCTATACGTGTGTTTCCTATGAAGTCAATAAAATGGCAAAAGCAGTCAGGAATTTATGAATTAGCCCATGCAGGCCATGGCTGATGGGTGTTGTGCGCAAATTGCATCTGTGGCAGTTTTTCACAATGCAGAAGTGTGTTCATGGGCTGATATTTAACAGCAGTAAAGTCTGTTTTTAATTTACACTTTTAAAAAAAGCTATTCTTTTTGGGTTTGCAGTTTCAGAAGTTCAGATCTCTATATATAAAGGCGTAAAACTGCACAGGTATAGATCTCCGAAAGCAAATAATACTGTTGATCCTGATGAAACGAGGCTGGGCTTCACATCTCATGGTTGCAACCTTTTTTTCATGACGTCGAGACAGTATGTCTGTATGTATATACCGTATATGTGTATTCAATATATACTGTATTCATGTATATGCTGTATATGTGTAAACATGCATATATGTATTTGCTGTATATGTATAAACATGCATATATGTATGTATACTGTATATGTATACATGTATACATGTATGTATGTATACATATATATACTGTATGTACGTATATACTGTGGCAGTATTTCACAATGCACAAGTGTGTTCATGGGGTGATATTTAACAGCAGTAAAGTATGTTTTTTAATTCACAATTTAAAAAAAAAGCTATTCTTTTTGGGTTTGCAGTTCCAGAAGTTCAGATCTCTATATATAAATGTGTAAAAGTGCACAGGTATAGATCTCCAAAAGCAAATAATACTGTTGATCCTGATATAAATGAGGCTGGGCTTCACATCTCATGGTTGCAACCTTTTTTTCATGGCGTTTTTCAATGCAGAAGTGTGTTCATGGGGTGATATTTAACAGCAGTAAAGTATGTTTTTATTAAACACTTTTTAAAAAAGCTATTATTTTTGGGGTTTGCAGTTTCAGAAGTACAGATCTCTATAAACGGTGCAGATATAGATCTCCAAAAGCAAAATAATACTGTTGATCCTAATGAAACGAGGCTGGGCTTCACATCTCATGGTTTAAACCTTTTTTCATGACGTTTTTCAATGCAGAAGTGTGTTCATGGGGTGATATTTAACAGCAGTAAAGTATGTTTTTTAATTTACACTTTTAAAAAAGCTATTCTTTTTGGGCTTGCAGTTTCAGAAGTTCAGATCTCTATAAATGAAAGTGCACAGGTATAGATCTCCAAAAGCAAAATAATACTGTTGATCCTGATGAAATGAGGCTGGGCTTCACATCTCATGGTTGCAACCTTTTTTTCATGACGTCGAGACAGTTGTTTTGGTCCCCCCCCCCCCCCCCCCCCCTCCTTCGGCCCAATCGGAGGCTCCTCCAGCTCTCACACAATCTACCGGAGCCGAAATGGGTCCCTCCATGCAGCAGCGGCTCCGTCCTCCGGTAAGGTACCATAACGCCCTTCGCCGGGTGCTCTGTGGTACCCGACTGCTGCTTTAACCGGCAGCACTGACATGGAAACCCCATCATTGCAGCTGCAGAACGATTTCTTCCCCGAGCACCACCAGCAGCAGCAGCAGCAGCAGTTCCAGCAGCACTGTAAGTACCAGCACTACTGCAGCAGCGTGCAGCAGCACGAGCAACGCTGCACCTGCAGTAGCTGCACCTGCGATGCGCGCAAAAGCCTCGTCTTTCGCGGGACGTCGCCGACCACTGTGGGAACTTTAAGGACACCTTCGGAAACGTCTTCGAGGCAAGGAGGTTGCCAGTACAGCGTCTGCGAGTTCACACCCTCCAGTCATGGTAGTTCATCCAGGCATCATCATCAGCAGCAGCAGCAGCATCGGCAGCAGAGAGGCAGCCTGGGCAGCAGCAGCCACAAAGACAGTAACTCCTATAATGAAATAGCCATGAGCAGCTGCAGATACAACGGCGGCGTGATGCGGCCGCTGAGCAACTTGAGCTCGTCCCGCAGAAACATACACGAGTTCGATTCCGAGTCGCAGCCTCTGCAGCCCATCTCAGCCGCAGACGCGTCGGACACTTTGGTCTCCAAGCCGGAGAACAATTCCACCACGCTGATGCCTTACGCATCCGGAGACGGAGGAGGAGGAGGTGGAGGAGGAGGCTGCGGCCACAGTGGAGGAGGCAAATCGGGGAAAAAGAAGAACCAGAACATTGGAGAGAAGCTCGGACACAGGAGGGCCTTGTTTGAGAAGAGGAAGAGGCTCAGCGACTATGCTTTAATCTTTGGGATGTTTGGGATCGTTGTTATGGTTATAGAGACTGAACTCTCATGGGGAGCCTATGGAAAGGTGCGTATCTATACACATGTCGTCCTGCAGAGTTTAATTTAGTATAGCATGTGACAAGACAGGAGCAAGTCAATAAAAAAAAGTGTTATAGAAAAGCACTTTAAATAAGTCTGGGGGCTCACTGCAAAGTGTCCCATGTATAGTCACATGCAAGGCCAAAAGGCCCACTGCTGTCCAACCATGAGCCCTATAATAGTCCAACAAAGGTATATCACATGTCAGAATCTGTTGCAGCTACACCTTAAGAAGCTGAATGCATGTTTTTTTTTTCCAGATTTTTTTATGGGGGCTGGTTTACCACCATATACAATGTTAAGAATTTCCCAGTAAAATAACAGTAAAGAACTGGCAGCAGTTTATGTTACTGTAAAATTAACATTATTATACTGCCGCTGAAATTTACAGCTTTGTACTGTTAATGAAAAATACAGTTTGAACTGGTTGTTTTTTATTAATTTCACAGTATTTTACAGTTAATTTACTGTTTAAAGATACATTATATAGCTGTTTTTCCACCTTTCTTTTACTTACTGATTTGTTTTAATGCACTATTTAGGTTGTATTTTTTACATACATTTTAATAAACATAATTTTTTTGCCTAGATGAATAGACTTAGCAGGTTACAGACATAGGAATAGTCACACTAAATACAATTAAATGCACTTGTTAGGAAAAAGGCTATAATAGACTTGTTGACACTTTTCCCAAAATGTCTGTGTATAGCTGGCTACAAGCACAGAATGCAAACCATAACAACATGTGAGTGAAGAACAGAGCTAATTCACAGATTTTACAATCATGTACAATGTACAAGCCTCACATGTGCAGATCAGGTCCCAGAATTAAAAAAATACTGCATGAAACTGTTACTGATGATACTTTAGACAGTTGATCAGCAGTAAAGTGCTGTTTTTTAAGAATACATTATAGTTCAGTTAAAAAACGGCCTACGAGCGAAATTTAACAGGTTTTCTTTTGTATTAACAGTAAAGCACTGTTTTTAGCAATAACAGGTTAATACTGTTGAAATCCTGCTGTAAATTAACAGCAATTGTTTACAGTGTGGGGCTCACTGCAAAGTGTCCCATGTAGTCACATGCAGGCCAAAAGGCCCACTGCTGTCCAACCATGTTCCTTATAATAGTCCAAAAAGATATCACATGTCAGAATCTGTTGCAGCTACACCTTGAAGAAGCTGAATTATTACTTGCATGTTTTTTTTTTCCCCAGATTTTTGGGGGGCTGGTTTACCACCATATAAGAATGTGATTTCATGTCATGATGCTGTGTGTTGTTTGGCTATAGTGTTGTTGCTCTTTTTCCAGGAGTCCCTGTATTCATTAGCTCTAAAATGCCTGATAAGCCTTTCTACAATCATTCTCCTGGGGCTGATTATCATATACCATGCAAGAGAGATACAGGTAATGTTGTCACACTTTTTTCTTATTATCTTAACTGTTGATGTTGTTGGAGGGGTCAGCAGCAACAGTCTGCTGTAACATTTAGTAAATGCTCAATTTAATGTGAAATTAACACAGCCTTTTACAACTTTATAAGATGTCACAAATAGGTTTGTCAGTCAGTGCGTTTTGCAGAAAATTTGAATTTGCAGCTTTATTGATTTGCCAAAGCAAATAACTCATTGTGAAAGCAAGTGTTATATTTCAGTTTCTGTGCGGTGTCTTTATCATAATATGTATCACTCCAAAGTGTCTAATGTTTGTCCATGGCTCCATGTTTTAAATATCAAAACATCTCTATACAGCTCTGTGATTGTATAAATGACAGTAGAGATGTGTTTGGACAGTATAGAGTGATCATCATCATCTTTTGGCGCCCACATTAACAGTCCATTATACATTTTTGATAAGATTTACGAGCTCCTCACAGGACTCAGTGGATGAATATAGATTGCCAGCGTCCCCTGAGATGCTCCAACACTTGGACAGTTTTATGACCTTGCCTCGGAGCATTGTTGCATTACTTACAGGTCTGGCTTCCTGCGCTTCAGCACTTGTGTCTTTGTTAAACAGCTCCAAAATGAATGGTGCCACTTTCTGCAGGGTGGACGTATGTTGCCAGATAGCTTTCATGTATCAGATACTTTCTTTTTTAGTATTAAAAGGGGAAAACTTCACTTGAAAAGAAGCACAACTCAAGCATTTTCTCAAATCTTGAATGGCACCATGTTTAATTGGACGAAAGATGGCAATGGCGATTAAAAAAAGGCCTTTAGCTGAACTGTATGAGCTGATCCAGCTGTTTCCATCTGCTCTTATTTAAGATGAAGAATATGTTTTAGCAGAACTGAAAAATTACATTTGGACAATACATGAGGCTCTCCTCTTTTGCATACTACAGTATATTCATCAGCCTTGCTGGTGTATTTAGTGCTTACAAGTCCCAGGGGAGAATCAGTCATAGAAATAGCCCAACAGTAAAACGTGTCAGCCCCTTCAGATGTCTCATTGTAAACCTTTCTTTATGAGGGATGATAGAAATGCACATTACCATATTTCAATGCATAACAGAAGTGTTTTCATTTCGCCGGCAGACAGTCTCCCAGTAGCTGTTTATAAATTAGAAAGCATACTGTAAGTTTACATGAGTATCATGTTCATTCTTCCCTCCCTCGGCCTCCACACCTTTTACTTAATCCTCTGTAAATTATTCAATTCATAAACTGAGCTTTTTTTATCCTCCTGCTTGTGCAAACCTTTCTTGATGTTGGATAATGTATTGAGGTGTGATGAATATCTTGCAAAGGTGCATTTGTCATCCCAGCAGGTTTCCATTTAGTGAGTTTTATGTTAAATTGGTAGTGGTGCCTCAGCCGTACTTTTATGGTCCCTGTTCACAACAAACCAGTTAAATGCTTAAGCACTGGATTGTGCTACAGTACATACTTCTGGTCACTCATATATTCTCACTGTCTTGATGCAGCAACACATCTGTATTGATAAATATGGTGATGATAGCAGTTTTTAAAAAGCTTGAAGCCTCTGATCTACACATTAAAAATGGCTGTGAAGCAGTATTCTTTCCTTCACTACAAGCAAGCTGAAAATTTAATTTTAGATCTGAAACGAGCTTTTCTTTCCATTCCTTTAATTGTCAGTAGGTGCACATTTACCCCACAGGAAGGCTGTTTCAAACCTCTTTGATCCAGACTCCTCTGACAGTCACGTCGATACCCAAAAACGTTTTTCACCCGAGATAGCTCTCTTTCTCTTCACGATAAAGATGTTTCTTCTTTTGCTGAACTAGAAAACTTTATTAAGGCAATTGTTTGCCCTAGAGTGGATTACTGCAATGCACTTTTCATCACATATCCCCTCTCCACAATGATTTATATACAACTTATTCAAACGTAGAAGCCTGAACACCTAATTCATCAAGTCCCCCCTTTGGAGCAAAACTATCAGCCGGTTCTTGGAACCTGACTCTGTCTTACTATTTAAATCCAGTTCATAGTGTTTATGTTTCGACTTCCACCACACCAGCTGCTCCTTTGCTTCCCTGCCTGAAGGGAATTTGTGCCTGTTGTTGCTAGTCTGTCATTACTCCTGCAGACTGACATACTGTATGTACTTGCACACATACACACACGCAGACAAATTAATTCTAAATCTATCTTGCTAATGACACACATATGCACACACAGTTGCTCTGGATGTGTGTGTTTCCTTTTGATTTTCTCTTCTGCTTCTTTCATTTGCATCTGATAAAAATTTGATTTGACTTCATATGAATTCAATTTAATTCTATCAGCTCAAATTTTTTATTAGACCCTCCCTGCCATGTCTTTCAAACTTAACGCTGCCCCTAGTTTATAACAGACGCTTACTGTTACAGTAAAAGAGTAATCCATTGATTTAGACTGAATACAAAAAAAGATCAAAAGAACCAGAGATATTGTTTTCTTTTTTATTCCACACATTCGCCTTCCTTGTCACAACCTGCATTACTACATTACCCACAATACAAATGGACCGCAGACAGTTTGATCAGTTATTCAGGTGTGTTACGTTGCGTTCCATTTGCTTCGGTGCTGGGAATGACGCCACACCCGAGTTGACCGCGTTCTAGTACAATAAATCAGAAAACTTAATGGGGTTTGCTCCGGCCAGGTTAGCCATTGTTAGCTATAGTTAGCAATACCAGTTGATAACAAAATGAAAACAGAGGTCTGGTGATAAGCGCACTTCTTTCTAACTCCACGCTCCCAGATTTGTTTAATTTTTTCAACTTGTAGTCGCAATTTATGCACCCAATACGACTGATATCAGGCCATTAAGTAGGCGTTATCTGTCACCATAAGCACCATAGATGGGGGTCAGTAGGGGCCTACTACGTTGTAAAAGTGAAAGCGAAACTTAAAAGCAACACGTTCTAACACGTAAAACCGATTGAAACGTCATGTTTTGAACACAAACAAAAAGGCTTCTTTAGGTTTAGGAAAAACAATAAACTACAACTTCTTTAGGTTTAGGCAACATCACCACTTTTATTTTAGGGAAAAACATTGTGTTTTGCCTTAAAATAACTACGATTCAAAAGTGAAAGCGAAACGTAAGGCTTGTGAACAAAAAGAACTACAAACTACACGCTGTTTGTTTCACACAGGATGCCTGTGTTTTGTGTCCCATCCATCACCCCATACCTCCACACCATATGGAGTTTCATGCTGTCTATCCTATAGCACCTGACTTCCGCTTCTGCTCCTGTCATAATTACTACGGTCGCTAAAGGTCGCTGTCGTGTTCATTTATATCTTCTTTCTATACCTTCATGTGAATAGATGATAAAAACCTACTAGTGGGTGTAGTAGGCCCCTATTGACCCACATCTATGGTGCTTACAGCGATCGATATCGCCTATTTAATAGCCTGACAACAGTCCAATCGGCTGATTTATTGGACATTGTGCAGCTCCCTCTGGAGACACAAAAGGCAGTAGTACTCCCCAAGACCTGTGAACAGACTTTGATATGTAAAACTGGTCGAGGTCCCCTTTAAGAATCTGAAGTCTCTAAACTCAAGCTGATATACTTTGATATAATTTTGTCAGACTTTTCAAAGACATACAACTATTTTCATATGCTGTACTCCCATTGACTAGTAAATAGTGAGTGTCCTTTTAAATCATAGTTTTCTGTCATAGAATTTCACTTAACAAAACACAAGCCAGTAGTATTATCTACATCACACGCTATCTTCTATTGTGTTGTTCAGTATAATGTGATGTCCCTGGTTTGTGACCCCCACGGTCATGACTCTACATGAGCCCAGCATGTTTTGGGATATTAGTAGAGTGCTATTTCGAAAGTGCACTTTTCCATGTGAGAAGTCTTTGCTCCTGCAGGGGAAATAGATTATGCATGCACATCCATGTGTACCCACAGATGCCTGTCAGATGCAGAAGCATAAGTCAGGATGATGAAATATTTCCTCACCACTTCTAGCCCCTTAAAACTGATTTACTTGTCAGACTCGGTAAAGACTGTGCCCTCTCGTTTTAACAACAGGAAGTTTTTCCTCCTCAGAGTGACTGAGAACTCAAAAGGTCAGGTCAGACAGGGTAGATGTTGGACACCAGCTGTCATTTGAATTGTTTAGCGATACATTTGCTGTGCTGCAGTGGCAGTGACGGGTGATCTACTGGGCCAAGTGCATTAACAGAGAGAAACAGTGTGTCCATGTTCTGCTAAATGTCCCCAGACTTGTCCCACAATCAGGCCAGGTAATATTAATGTTCAGTCCTCCTTTGTACATGTTGGTGTTGCTCAGTACCTTTTTATACTTCTCCTTCAAACGTTATCGGCCTGATTCAGCCCCAATGATATCTTTTGTTAACAGCTGGCGATCCGCCGGAGGACTTTTTAGACTTTTAAGTTGATGCGTTGGCAGGCAGCGACTTACTGTACAGCGTGAGTGGAAATGGAGAGGTTAGAGTCTGTAGCTGCTAGATGACTTTGATTTGTCATTGTCGGAGTCTGATATGAGCTACGAGCGGGGAGCTCTCGCTGCTAAGATGGTTGATGAGTTCCCCCTAATTCCCAAAAAGACAGAAAACTGACATTTTTAAAGTTTTCTCTTCCTCTCACATCAAGCGCTCGTAGCCGAGGGGCATTTGTGTTAAGGCCATTGCTGTGTCGCCGTACCTTGTGATGACAGTTCTGCTGAGTTTTCCCAAACTAATGCAAAACGCTTTGGGGGCTGTTCTGTCTTTGATGTGTACTTTTTGTGATATAAGTCAGCGCTGATGTTTCACAGTATTACATTTTTACAATCTGCAGAAAAGATAAAATAACAGCACATCGCCAAAACTGTGCCAGCGAAGTTAGACTTGGCCATGCTTGTCAGACCGCCCCTGGGTGGTGTGTATGTGTCAGAGATAACTGCAGGAGACGCTCTGCATTTCTCACAGTGAAATCTGTCCTCTACCTGAGACTCCAGACAGGAGTCAGATAACCACCGCTGGCTGGTGACCTCAATGTTTTCAGTGAACATACAGGCTTTCAAGGGCAGAGACACTCAGCCTCCCAATGAGTTGAGAATCCTAAAAATTATTTATTCATGGCATTCACTCAATTGCATCTGCCTTTAAACATGCAGGTGATTCGAGGTTATTAATTTGTTGGCCGGAGCAGCAACTCTTTAAAGAAAGAAAGATTTATACAAGCTTTTACTTTGGCTCAGGGAGGCTTAACTTTGCTTGAATAGAAGAATGTATATGCAAATGTGAGACTTAATTTCAGAAACAAAAGCAAACTGAATCAGCAACAGTTTCGGATTTACTCAGCAAAGTGGCCTCTTAGTGGCTCACTTTGATATCATAAATAAAGCATTGCATTAAAGTCTAATCGGGCAGAACCTCTCAACCTAATTCACTAATGAGATTGAGCGATTTCATTCCCAGTGACAAGATATATGCTCCCATCTCCACATTACACAGATTAAATATTGAGCCGGACTCCATTAGTTATATTGAGCGTCGTGAAACCAGTAACCAACCCAGCTTAGCAGCGCAGGTGAGCTCCGCTGAGACAGCACAGAGTGGACGCAGGACAGCGGCAGGCGGAGGATGATCTCAGGACTTATACAGCTGTATTGTCTCTCAACCTGTACCATGATGAGCAAGGGGTGTGCACTCTTAGTGATTAGACTGTATTCTGTGTCCATCAGAAGACGAGCTGAGAAGCCAGTGACTGACCAGTGCTGGAATGGTCCTCGACTCGTCCTCGTGGTCACCGTATCAGCTGTTTGTTCTCTGAGATGTGTTGCACAATGCAGGGGCTTAATGTGTGGGCTCTTCTACTTTATTGTCACTGTGAGGATACCATTTTTTTGGAAAGTGAGGACATTTTGGCCAGGGTTAAGGTTGGAATTAGATTAAGTGTTTGTGTCTGTCCATGTAAAAATAAATGGGTTATAGTGGCCAGATTAAAGAGCAAACAATTAAAAAAAAAGTTCACCGAAATTACAAAAAAAACATACTCTGTTTCCTCATTTTTCTATGATTGATTGATTTTATTTATGGATTATCAGGCAAAGAAAACAAAAAAATATCCAAAGGATAACGTGTTAAAGTGGAAATACTTATTTCCAACATGGACCCAAGATGTTAGAAGACAAAGAAAACACAACAAAGCACAAGACATTCAACACTAAACACTAGACAAAAACAATCCTGAAATCCCAAAACACGTCACCACAACTCAAGTATAGTATAAAGGTATCTGGCTATGCAGATAGATTTGGTTTGATTTCCCCAGGTTTGGAGTTATCCTTCTCTGCCTCAGCTCGGCGTGAAGGACATTGTTTCTGGAAAGAAATGTTGCTGTTGAATTTTTAGCTATGCTAGTCAGGCTGTCGGTAGGTCGATCCACCACTTTGGTCCAGACTGACTGTTGGATGGATTTCCATGAAACTTTGTGCACACATTCTCTGGAGGGTGAAGCCTATTGTCTTTGGTGACCCCCTGACTTTTCCTCTAATGCCACCATGAGGTTGATGGTTATGGTTCTGAGTGAAATGTCTCTTTAGATGGATTGCCATGAAATTTGGTTCGGACATTCATGGTCCCCTCAGGATGAATTATTATAACTGTTGGTGATCCTTTAACTTTTAATCCGACGTCTTCATCACGTCAACGTTTTAATTTCTTTAAAACTTTGGCTTATGATCAAATACCTGCAAAACAAAAGGCATTCCTATCACCCTCAGTTGAACTCTGTGTTTTGTGATAGCTAGCAAATGCCAACACACTGAATTAGGATGTCGAACATGTTGAACATTATACCTGCTACACGTCAGTGGTGACCTAAAGGTTAGAGAAGCGAGCTTGTGACGTAAGGTAACATTGTAAGGTTGTCGATTCAATCCCGCAGTCCAGTGGTGAAAGTGAAAAGCAGCATTTTCCCCTCCCTCATTACCACTACTGCGGTGCCCTTGAGAAAGGCCCTTAACCCTTGTCTGACTCACCAGATGTAGACTGTGGGTACAAGCCTGCCATTGGCTGCCTACTTCAGCCAGCATTCTCCACCTCTCCCACTATCTGCGCTATCTATTTTGCAAGGGCACCGTCGCTGCATCCTGGGCTTTGCACTGTCCAAGATCATTTTAATCGGTTTAAAGAAATACAAACATTTCCCCCCCTGTAGCAGAATGATAATGTGTGGAGCCAGACCTTTCTTTAGCGCTGACACAGTGCTGTGGAGATAGGTCTGGCTATGCGAGACTACCTTAACTCCAACCGCTCCAGTGGAGCAGCTCAGTGGCCAACAGATCAGACTGTGGTTGTACTGGACAGCTTCCAAGTGTGAACGTGTAGCCGTGTGAATGTGACCATGGCGTTCCTGCTTTGTCATTGTGACCATGGTAGCATGTTGGTGAAGAGCTATCTCACAATATGGGCAAATAAAACCCAAACTATCTGCATGCCAGGATACCACTATAGTGTTTAGTGAGAAAATATGATGTTTTTTTTGTAATTTGGGTGAATTGACCCTTTAAGTAGCTAATCTGCTTACAATTTCTCCAAATTTTCATTTAGTTTGTTTGCAAGGTCCAACTCCTCTTTGTTGATGCGGTTTGACGTCATCATGGTTTTCTGAGACCATTTGCCCCATAGATACAAAACAACTGTTTTATCTATGATTTGCCCCTTCGAAGAACAATTATTTTCTCCTTTATTTTTCCCCTCCTTGCTGTATTCAAAGGAAGTATTATAGTTGTTTGGAAGGGTTGTGGGGTGTGTTTGATTTACCTCCTTACTCCTCCTCTGTACTAGGGCTGGGCGATATGGAGAAAATCAAAATATCGCAATATAATTTTGACCAAATACCGATTGATATTGCGACAATATTG
This sequence comes from Sebastes fasciatus, assembly GCF_043250625.1. Taxonomy (NCBI): domain Eukaryota; kingdom Metazoa; phylum Chordata; class Actinopteri; order Perciformes; family Sebastidae; genus Sebastes; species Sebastes fasciatus. Next base: position 20,632,416 of record NC_133813.1, read on the forward strand.
TAGGGTTGTCTATTGGTGTTTTCACAAAATATTTACACAATGAGATTTTTGATAAATAATCATCAGTAATGTGGATATAATGATTAAGTGGGTAAAGGGAAATAATAAAACAGCTAGAACAGTCTGGTATAAGTTCAGAAAATAACATCACTTATAACTGTAATGGAGCCTTTAAAACCAGGAAAACCCAGATATTATATCCAAAATCTAAGACGATATCTAGTGTCATATCTCAATATCGATATATTGTAATGTTTTATTGACTTGACCAACACAAATAAGATTCAATTGGCCTCTTTGAGCCTCTATTAGTTGTGTCATGATGCTGATTGCCAGACTGCAGTCTTCTTTGCTTTCATTCTTTCAAGACATGTCTCTACTTTCCTTACTTGCTGTGTTTAAATTATTTGTCAGCCTCCTGTAACTAATTTAAACGTGTCTGTTTTTAGGCCAGCCTCTCTTCCTCCGTATCGTATTGTGACATGATTTAAAACACACAGCATAGTTTCCTCCACCTCTCTGTCATAACTGCTGCTTCTGCTGCTAGCATGGAATATTTGATGCTCTGAGCTAAAGGGCCCTTGAGTATTGTATTTCAGGTCATCCATTACCATAATTGCTTTTACCCACCAAGTAGGCTTTCCTTATGCAACCTGCGTGTAAATGTTTAATTACATTGTTTTGAGGTAACAAACTTTGTAACTGCTTTTGACAGGCTGGGTTTGTTGTTTAAAATGTAAAATAAAACGCTGCTTGTGCTGTGTGTCCAAACAATAGATTTAGCCGCTTTCAGAGCTCTAATTCTGTAAGTAAGAAACCGTAGCAGAGCGGAGTCACAGCTTGTGTTTCCGTGTCTACATTACACTCAGTTGGAAAGCCGAACAAGACGAGCTGTGGTTAGAGTTACACACTTCTCTGACAGATGTCAGTTTGTTAAAGGAGCTCGGTGTCGCTCATTTGATATGAACAACTGCCTCTGAAAATTTAATTCGTGTGTTTTCAGTGTTTGGGGGGAACTTTGATTGTAGCCTTTAAATAAATATGAATGAGCTGCGGAGGCTTTGTGGGTCAGTTGTACCGTTTGTTCGGGGACACGTGTTTGCTGTAGCTTGTTCTGTTTTTGTTGTAACGTGCCAGCTTGTTGACAGTTTGATATTTCTTGTACAGTGGCTGGTGGACATATAATTGGCTCAGAAGCTATAATAAGCACGCTGTGTTTGCTGTTGTGGGTTCAGTGAAGGTTGTGTGATAAAGCGGAGCGAGCGGCTGCAGTGTCAGAGTGCTTTCAAAGCTGTCAAGCTTTATGTGGAGCATTCATGTATGTCTGTGAGAAAAGTGGCAGTGCACCATGTTATCGATGTGCTTTATTTGTCCTTGAACGTGCTGATTAGGCGCTTTTATTTGAGAAATATGACTACTTCAGCAATTCAATTTTACGTAAGATATCACTGCAAAATTTACAATCTAGGTCACTGATCCCATTAGCCCTCCGGGATTGGGACAGTTTTTACTGCCATAATGAGAAGTTCCAAATTAAACTAAATGGAGAGTTGGCAAGATGCCGAGTCAGTGTGTGTTAGATATTATGAACATCTTATTTCTTATGGAATTAAAACCTTGACTTTTTAAAAGCGCAAGACCAGGCGGCAAACTCCTGTTCTGAAAAGTGAAGCCAATGCTGAAGTGCCTTCAACTTGCATTCTTTCTAACAACCAGCAGGGGGGCGACTCCTCTGGTTGCAAAAAGAAGTCTGATTGTATAGAAGTCTATGAGAAAAAATGAGCCTACTTCTCACTTGATTTATTACCTCAGTAAACATTGTAAACATGAGTTTATGGTCTCAATCGCTAGTTTCAAGTCTCTGTCCAGTCTGGGAGTTGTTTTTGTCTTACAACTTTAACCCTTTCACATTGTGTTTTCAGTTCATGAAAGTTAATTGTGACATTTTGGTCGTGTTCGGTTGTACTTCACCCTCTCGTGTCACTTCGGGTTGCAAAAAAAGCAAGATGGCAACAGCCAAAATGTCAAACTTGAGGCTTCAAAACCGTTGTCCACAAACCAATGGGTGATGTCCCGGTGACTACATCCATTTCTTATATACAGTCTATGAGCAAGACCCAACCCAGGGTTGTTGATATTTGGTTCGGACCCTCCCTTTGACATTGACAAAATTGCAACACCCATCCACCTTTAATTTCTCAACTCAACTCTGATTTCAAGCTTGATGGAACAAACCTGTGTACAGAGCCTGAATCGCATGTTAGGAGTGGAATTAGCTATTTGGTTGGCTTGTGAAAAAACGGCACGTTGTTTAGATAGATTATGTTCAATCCCTAATAACTATAAAGATCTATATCTACTGTGTCTGAAAACTGACATATTGACGCCAACAGAAACCATAAGGCAAAAAAGCCCTGATACAGAGACATGATTGTTGTCCTCTGCATATAACGTATACCTTTACGATCCATGTCGCACAGAAAAGGCATCTTTTGTCGTAATTTTTTTATATATTTATTCAAGCTTGTTTCACAGTAAATGCTGCAAGAAAAAGATGCAATTAAATATAATCCTGGGCCATGAAAGAATTATTTTTACCACCCTCCTTTCTGCACAAATTAAAAAATACACAACCCTCTGCCTTTTCTGACCCCTAATAATTTTTGTACGATCCCTAAATTTGAAATATATATTAAATTCTTCAAGGGTAATGCTGGCAGGTATTTGTGGAGTTGGGGGAAAAAAAGTCACTGAAAATCCAAACTGCACAGTTTGAATATCAAATATGAGCTGAGCTGAAGGATGAACCGACCTGTGCACAATCCTGTTCTCAGAGATGCTAGACTGTAAGCAGAAACATTGTTACCGTATGTGCATGTTTTCATTTTACATCCCGAGAAGTCACCAGACACAGTATAACTCATTACTTAGCATATTAAGGAGGTGTCCGCCAAAATATAATCATGTGCAGTTTTTCTTTTCTCTCCTTTAGAGAGGCGTCTGCTCTCGTGGCAACAACAGCCGCCAGGAAACCTCGTAGCTTGTATTTGCTGACAGCAACATTTTGTGAAACATCTATTGCCAGTTGTGACGGCCGGTAGGCAGGCAGAGGACCTTGAGGTGATTGAGTGGAGAGAGCAGGAGCAGATGTGGAGGAATATCAGTGTGGCGTGTCAACAAGAGGAATTATATGACAAATGTAGGGGAAGCTAATGCAGTTTGATAGTATTTAATCTGCAAACATGAAACTCAGAGAGAGGAGTAAGATTGAGAGAGTGTATCTACGACTGAAAGCATGACCACTGTGAGCGAGCGGGCGAAGGCGGTCATGGGCTGAGCCATTAGTTCAGGGTGAATACACTGAGCAGTGAATCTTCTGGCCGAAGATAACCGCAGATTGGATTGAAAGTGATGAGGAGAAAGGAGGGGATGAACAAGAGGAGGGAGCAGCAGCAGAGGTGACCATGTGAGGAAGCTGCTGTATATGACGGAGGACAGGGCGGAGAAGAGTGATGAGGGGTGTTGAAATCCACCCACACTGAAGTCCCCAGCGGAACGGCCTACCTTCTGGTCGGGGTGGCCAGGCGATCAGAAGCTAATGCTAATGTGGAGGCGGCAGATGTTCTCATCAGTAGTTTAAAATGCATCCTGCATGCTGCTAATGTAACACTTATTTTGTAATGTTTTTTATTCAAGGAGCCTGAATGCAGAGAGAGAAACAACAGAGTCATTTTTAGTGGAGACACGTGGAAACAGACAATTTGGCCTAAAAACCACGTACTTTACATTCATTCTTGCCATTTATTGTTGAATTTTAGATCCCAGAGCCAAATGTGATGTCCTCAAATGTCTTGTTTTGTTCAACCAAAAGTCAAATACACAAAGATATTCAGTTTATAGTGACATATGACAAAGAAAAGCCGCAAATCTTCTCATCTGAGAAGATGGAATCAGCGAATGTTTGGCATGTTTTCACTATTTTTAGTTAAAACGTGACATCAAAATAGTTGCCGACTATTTTTCTGCTGATCGACTAAAAATGATTACTTGACTAATCATTTTAGCTCTAATTTCGAGTAACTGTATACCTTCCAGACAGCCATTGTATTGCATCCATTTTACTTTAAAGGTACAGTGTGATCTGGCGGTATCTAGCGGTGAGGTTGCAGATTGCAACCAAATGAAACCTCTCCTCGTAAGCGCGTAGAAGAACTACGATGGCCGATGCGAAAACACGAATGCTTTTCTCTAGAGACAGTTGTTGTAAGAGTAGCGTAGGTCATTTGGAGGAGACCCAGTGCTTAGTTTGTGTGTGTGTGTGTGTGTATGAGGGACGTGAATGGTGAAGTGACGTTAGCGAATGGCGTTATCGTCTCCGGCCCAAGCAGGAAAAGATAACAGTGTTTGGTTTGTCCGTTCTGGGCTACTGTAGAAACATGACTGCCGGCTCTGTGTAGAGGACCCGCTCATATGTTGATATAAACGGCTCATTCTAAGTTAAAGCAAACGCAACGATTCTTATTTTCAGGTGAATATACACTAAAGAAAACATACTTATTCGTATTATATTCCATTTCTGCTAAATGTTACACACTGGTCCTTTAATATGGAATTCAAACTTGAGAACGCTCAAAGCTTGAGATAGGTAATAGCAGGGATTACAGAAATCAATAGAAACAAATGACTAACTACAAGAAGGACAAAACACATGAAAACATATAAAACACCGTGGTATTTTTTGAAAAAATGTATGCAGAAAAACAAAGGCATGATATCTCAGTGTTGCAGCCTTGATCAGATAGCCCAGTGCATATCTGAAGGGCATTTTTGGCCTTGAAACAGTGTAGCGTCCTCCCCTTATCTATCAGTTCATATCATATCAGTTATTTATTATATTCTTTCCTTCTCCAAATGCTCTTTTGAGCACAGCGACTTGGAAATTACACTCTGGAAAGTGGTCAAAAATAATGTATAATGTATATCATTTGTCATAAATAGGCAACAACACTGGGGAAAAAACTGCTAGGGTCTTTAAAATATGTGACTAAAAAATAAGATTTAATGACTCAAAGCTATTTGTGACTTATTGTTTAATGAGGTTTAATGATTTCCTGTAGCTTGCAATGTCACCATGATGGAAATGTTACCCTCCGTCGGCCTCACCGTGCCCTTTCCTTGCAGTTATTTATGGTGGACAACGCGGCTGATGACTGGAGGATAGCCATGACATATGAGCGCATCTTCTTCATCTGCCTGGAGATCCTGGTGTGCGCCATCCACCCCATCCCAGGGAACTACACCTTCACCTGGACGGCGCGCCTGGCCTACTCCTACGTGCCGTCCAAGACGGATGCAGATGTGGACATCATCCTGTCCATCCCCATGTTCCTGCGGCTGTACCTCATCGCTCGTGTCATGCTGCTGCACAGCAAGCTCTTCACGGACGCCTCGTCCCGCAGCATCGGTGCGCTCAACAAGATCAATTTTAACACGCGCTTCGTGATGAAGACCCTCATGACCATCTGCCCCGGCACCGTGCTGCTGGTCTTCACCATCTCGCTGTGGATCATCGCTGCGTGGACTGTGAGAGCTTGTGAGAGGTGCCTGGATCAGTTTCTCACGCTATGCAGCACTCCTCAGCATGAAACATAGATAAGGCATAAAAATAGATAATGTACACACTTCATATAGCTGAGCATCAAGACAGAGGGATTTACAAGGAAATATTAAAGCAGTACACATTTAATCATATGTACATTAATACATTGGTTTTTTTTTTTCTTCTATTTAAAAAAAAAAAAAAAGAGAATTAGTCATAAGGTGTAGTTGGAGTGCATCGGGTACATGAAGGTTGGTCAACCTATTGCATTTATTATTTATTACAGGTACCATGACAACCAGGACATAACCAGCAACTTTCTAGGAGCCATGTGGTTGATCTCAATCACGTTTCTTACCATTGGATATGGGGATATGGTCCCGAACACATACTGTGGGAAAGGAGTCTGCCTCCTGACTGGCATCATGGTGAGAAAAACAGACTGCAGAGTGCTCCAGGTTTTTTTCGCCAGTCAATATTTCTGATATTGACAGAGAGCCTTATTATTTGTGTGAACATTCTACTAATATTTCATAACTGGAAATAAGTAAAAAATCCACGTTGTATATTTGTGCCTGTCCATTCTTGTTATTTCAGGGTGCTGGCTGCACTGCCTTGGTGGTGGCTGTGGTGGCAAAGAAACTGGAGTTAACCAAAGCTGAAAAACATGTCCACAATTTTATGATGGACACCCAGCTAACAAAAAGAGTAAGTGAAAGTCCGCATTCGGTTATTTTGACATGACAGATATCACCATTCTGCATTCTTGACTCAGATTAGAGATGCAATACCGAACCGTAAAACTGTACAAATGTACAAACCGAACTGTGGACTTGTTGAGCGGCACCACTATTAGATACAGGCCAGCTAATTATTTGATGAGTTGCCAGAGACATAGAAGAGGCAATTATCTGAACATCGGCCTACTTGACCATTAAGTAGCCTGCTTTATACATATATAAAATCAGTGTTTTGGCGTCATATATTACAGAAATATAATTCACCACTACAATGTAGAAATACGATTCATTACTATCAATCAATCTATCTATTTATATATTTTAGAGTTCAATTAAGGCTGTCAAAGATAACACGATAATAACGTGTTTACACTAATATGTTTTGACGCCGCTAATTTCTTTAACGCATTAACACAATCGATCTTTCGGAGGTTGTAGCGGGCCTCTTTTAAAGCTAGAGAGACTAGCTTGTCGAGAAGGGGTGCTAAATAACGCTCCAAAGTTACACTCAATTTTGGCGAGGAAAAACTGGCATGGCCATTTTCAAAGGGGTCCCTTGACCTCTGACCTCAAGATATGTGAATGAAAATGGGTTCTATGGGTACCCACGAGTCTCCCCTTTACAGACATTCCCACTTTATGACAATCACATGCAGTTTGGGGCAAGTCATAGTCAAGTCAGCACACTGACACACTGACAGCTGTTGTTGCCTTTTGGGCTTGAGTTTGCCATGTTATGATTTGAGCATCTTACAATCGGACAATATTTGTCACTTTTTTATGTTGTTAATTGATTTCCAATAATAAATATACTCATACATTTGCAAAAAGCAAGCATATTTGCCCACACCCATGTTGATAAGAGTAGTAAATACTTGACAAATCTCCCTTTAAGGTACATTTTGAACAGATAAAAATGTGTGATTAATTAGCGATCAATCGTGATTAACTCTGGACAATCATGCGATTAATCGTGATTAAATATTTTAATCGATTTTCAGCCATAGTTCAATTACATTAGAAATTATGTTTTTCTTCTCCCTATAATGTGCAAACCATGGGCTTGTTGAACCGTTCCACCACTAACTCAGATGTTCCCTCTTTTTTTTTGCACTTTAGGTGAAAAACACAGCTGCGAATGTTCTCAGGGAGACGTGGCTCATCTATAAGAACACCAAACTGGTGAGAAAGATGGACCACGCCAGAGTCAGGAAGCACCAGAGGAAATTTCTCCAAGCCATTCACCAGTAGGTACCCCAAGCCTCCCTGACCTCACCCCTCATGTCGGTCTAATGCTGTTTTATCCCGCAGTGTGTTCACTTGACTTAACCGATGCAACACCAACCTGAAAATCTGACTTGTTTGACACCTGTAGCAAAAAAGATGTGCTCATGTTATTGAAGGATGTTGTACTTGTTTCACCTGACTTTAAATTTGCAGATGTGATAATGCATCCTTTCCATTTATATCAATAACCGTACGAATTGTCAGTATGACAGTTGCATAATTTATGTTTAAAATGGCATTTTCTCTGAATGAGATTTGGGGGGAAACGTCCCCGAAGGCTTATTATGGAAATAGTCCTCAGTTTTACAGAAATATTCCTGAAACTAGTTTTACCTTCAAATATTCTCTAGTTACATAATTCACAGCAGTATGATATTGATCTCTCTCTCTCTCTCTCTCTCTCCCTCTCTCTCCCTCTCTCACCTTTTGCTGTCAGACTGACTCGTGTGTTTCTTTCGTTGTAAATCAGATGTCAGACTGACCTCGGGGCAGACGCATGTGGGTTTCTACTTTACTAGCTGCTGGTCAGACACTTACCTGTCAGCTAGTCTTTTAGTGAGTCCCACAGGACTCCCCGAAGTGCTATCTAACTCCAAAGCAGTATTGATTTTAGCCTCACCTCGCTCTTGTTTTTCTTCAACCTACAGTGCTTACAAGCACATACAGTCTGTGGCTTCTCTCTATAGCTGGCAATCAACTCGCTGCTTTATTAACATAAGTAACCAGCAATGATTTTGTTGTTATGCAGCTTGATGCTCAAGTAAAATGTCCCCCTGTTTGTATGTTTGTTTGCTTTCAGTGGTTTTATGTATGTATATGGGTCTTTGTGGTGTGCAACTTTGATTTGCTCATGAATCTTTTGAACATACATTTACGTTTGACACTAGGATGTTTAATTACAAGGTAGAGAGGTTAGAGAAATACACACAAGCTGTCTGCTGCTGCTGCAACCCGCATCCAGATTTGTGCCGTTTCATAGCATTCTTGTCGTGGTTGCTTTGTCGAGTCATTATGTCCTTGCCGTCGCATTTGCAGCGGCGATGACAGCGTCTCATGTCCACCTCCTGTTCTCTAGGACAGCCTAATAATGGAAATCCCTCGGAGGTAAAGTTAAATCGAACCAGATTCTGTGGGGAAAAAAAGGCACGTCTAGCCCTGTGTGCAAGGACAGCTACTCAGCATGGTGTCAGCGTCCTCCCGTCGCACCTTTATCTTCCTTCTGTTTTGTTCGCGAGGTGTTCACAGGCCTTATCTTGGAGGGTTTAAAGTATTGCCTGTAGGTGAGATGAATATAGGACAGGAAGCAGCCTGACAGCGAGCAGATCGCTCGGGCGGAGGGTTGGAAAAGGCCTACAGCCATCCTTGACCTGTCGTGAGGCGATAGCAAACATCAAATCAGATATCATTGTGCCTGTTTCCTCTGGTCAAAGCTGCAAGACAGTGTGAGAGACTTTTCACAGAAGTCTTCATGCATCTCTGTAAGGGATGTGAGGTGTAAACAGTTGTTGCCATAGAGGCTTTGAGGCGCTGTCTGTGTCGGTGAATGTTTACAGGAAGTTTGTTTTGATATACCGTATTTCTGATAGTGTGGAAAAAAAGGGGATTAGACTCAGAGAGCAAGCAGAGCTGCAGCTACCGGAAACACAGAGAGATAACACGCCGTTTGCAGGAAGAAAATAAGTCATGAAAATTTGTTGCTGCTGCTCAGAGGTTGAGGTGACAGCGTAGTGATGAGGGTTCCAGCAGCTGCAGATTTTTTGCCATCTGAATATGTTTATCTGATGTTGTAATAATTCATTTGTCTACTTCATGTTTCCTTTTTTTCCTGTTTGTGTCGACACAATGCAATAGAGCTCGAAAGTAAGTCTTCGCCTCACACGTAGATACAGACCTGTTGTGTGCATGCTAACGAGAGCTTGTCCTTGAACCCAATTATGTGACTAAAAAATTACACTCCCTCATTTGATAAGTGAAATTCATGCCACGAAAAATGTAGCTTGCCAGATTAATGCCAGATTATTTCATTTAAGATGCTACAAAAGGTTTTTTATTAGATGTCTGTTCAACTAGTAGCATGTCAATTTGACACATTAGTCTCACATTTATTTCATTCAATCTTCAACATTTTGCAAAACAGCTTTAGCACAAACATCTTTCTACATGTTATTATTGAGTAGACCCACGCTGCACTTTGTAAACACACCCACAGATGCATATTGAGTGAATTTCAATTATCGGTGATGGAGGGTGTTTTTCTTTCCATTTCTGCATGGATGTGATGAGAATTTGATCTTTAATCAGAAAGCCACTGATTAAACTCCAATCAACTGTGCTTTCACGTACCGAAGGATGACGACTAGAGCTCTACAGGACACAGACCTGCAGTAGCACAAGTATATAACTTATTTAAATGTCCCTCAAGTCATGTTATACAACTCAGCAGTCATGCTCATACAGATCAGGGCTCGGGGTCATCTTTCGGCGTGTGGAACCATTGTTACGCCTGTTGCTACATTTGCAGCCACATTTCCTCCCATTTCGCGGTTGGATGACGCAGTAGCAGAGACGCTGATCTGGTGTTATCATGGCTGGTGGACGGCATAATAACACGGAAACACAGCCGTCATGCATTTAAGGAGAACGAGCAGAGTTAGATACAGTATAAACACTCCTGAGGTTATTTGGATGGTGCAGTTTATCACACCACCGTGCAACCAAATGTCTTACAGTATGTTTCAGGCCATTACAGCTGTTAAGTCAAGTGTATCAGTGCAGTCACACCATCCCCCTTTGGGAACGCTGTCCCTTTCCAGCGACAAGGTTGAAGTGGGAATCATAGCAGGAGGCAGGACAGTGAGTGCTCGTTAGCTCAGAGATCAGAGGAGTGGAGAGAGTGACCCGAGAGGAAGGTCAGGGCAAAGCCTCCGAGCAATCCCAGTTTAAGCCCAAGAGGCTGCGACTGTGACCGACAGCATGAAGCTGTCAGCAGGGACAGGAAAAAAAAGATGCACAGTGGTCACCCTGTGTCCAATACGCTGAAGAGAAATTGGCATTTCTTTCCACAACGAGGTAAAGGGAGGTCATGACAAAGAAAGCAAGTCGAGAGGGTAAAAAATATGGTGCAGCACTAACAGAGATTGCCTTAACTGATTTAGTGGGGTATTAAAAAGCTTAGCGTTGCCGTTTTCCCCTGATGAATAGCAAGCAGATTTAGAGTGCCTATTGAGAAGGAGAAATGCCCATGAGGAGTGATTGACTGGGGGAAGGAGATACATAGAATATAAAAGGACAGGGCAAGTGGGCTGGCTCGTCCTGACCTCGAGCTTCGACCCCATCTGAAAGCTATTGGTCATCCAACTGTGAAATGTATAATTTTAACAGGTCTTACATCAACTGCAAAGTCATTTAACATTGAATATTATCTTCCATCATTTTAGACATCTTCGTTTTTTTCTTTCATTTAAATACATGAATAATAAAAGTGCAATAGTATTATATTCTCTTTAGAGTCTGCTCTGTATGAAGCATTTCGGACGCCTTTCCCTTGCCTGTAGTTTCCTTTAGTGACTCCCGTGGCACCCTCTGTTGGTCTAACCCGTCATCTTCGCTCCACATCTGCCTGTCTGCAGGAAACAGAGAAATGATCCCGCATTGCATGAGAATGGGTGCATCTCAGCTAATTAACCGACTACCCCCCCCACCCCACCCCCTTCCCCATGGGTCCCTTAAATCCCTTCTCGATCTTCATCACCGTTTGCCTCTGATTCACACACAACCTTATAATCACCTCAAACTGCATTCATGCCTCAGTTAGTTATAGGTTTGTTTTTGTATTATTTTCAAAAGTCTGAAACGTAGGCAAACTTGCCGTCGAGATGCTATTCTGTGTATTGTGCCCAGTTTAATTTAGCATGCGTGGGTGATTCTGGAAGAAAAAAACAACCTCTTTAATATCTTGAAACCACGTGTGGTCGACACTCTACAATACTGCACAGTTGCTGTTTTTGAGCCCCCCGAGAAGATGAGTAAAACCAGGCTTCAGAAGCCTAATTAAACAGGAGGTGTGAATTATTTAGGCATGTTGTATGAAGAAGGCAAGTTATATTTTTTTGCAGACTTGCAGACTGTAACTGGAAAATTATGCCTTTTATGACTTTTTTAAAACAAGTAATGTGTCATTTTCTATTCAGGGCAGTTCCTGTCTCCTAGTTTAAGCGGCAAACTTAATTCATTTTTCTCAATTCTGATGCCACATGTTTTTTTAATGTTTGCATTGGAAAGTCTCAAAAGAAAAACGGTCCACAAATGTGCAGATTGCTGCTCTCAAAAGATGAAACTTTAGTCTCTATCCTTACATAAAACAATGTTTGATAACTGTGGCTTTTGAGTGACTAAATAATTCATAAACTTAAACAGAGAAAAGTTGGTTTAACCAGAAGGAGAACTTTTTTTTACTCAAGTAGCTTTCAGACTTGAGTGGTTTAAGCCCTCCTCATTCCTTTATTATGGTTATACCCTTACAAAAAAAGAAGTTTATTCAAGTGTGCTATTAGTATACTTCTTTTAAACTTAAAATTAAGAGTACGCATTCAGTTTACTTTTTATGTACTTAACAGAGATATACTTAACAAAGTTATACTTAAGTATCCTTAGCTTATACCGACAAGTATACAGAAAAGTCTAAGTGTACTTGGCAAGTATACAGAAAAGTCCAAGTATACTTGGCTTATACTGAAAAGTATACATAAAAGTATAAGTACATCTGGCTAAGTACTATGAGTTCACTTCAAGAAAACTTACAAGTTCACTTGCAGTACAAACTATTAAACTAGTAGTTTTCTGAGTATACTTTAAAGTGTACTTTCATAAACTTAAAAGTGGGCTACAAGTAAATAACTAGTAAACTAACAGTATACCTATAAATTCACATGTTTAAAGTATACTTTAAAAAAAAGTGGGCCAATTTAGTCCCAAGAAGTATTGAAGTAGTACACTTACAAGTATACTACTAGTACATTGATATTAGTATACTTATTACATAAAGTATACTTGGGAATATACTTGAACTATTCTTAAGAAACTTGAAGTATACTTCTTTTGTGTAAGGGTATGTACTGGTTGAGTAGGACGTAGAGCAGCTCTCCCCTTTCTGTGGTCTCTTTTCCACGTGCATGCAGCTCAACCAAACAGACTGACCCCTGCATTCTCTACACACATCCTGTGCATGTCCTATAGGAGTGCTCTTCTCCGTGTGTATGCCTTGTGTGTGCACAAATTTAATGACAAAACTCTGATAGCGTTAATTTATTGGGTTCTGAATGGTCTTGTGTTCAGATTGAGAAGTGTTAAAATGGAGCAACGCAAGCTGAATGACCAAGCAAACTCACTAGTGGACCTTGCAAAGGTAAGCTAGTCTACTGCTGCATTGCACATTAGGACACACAACTATCCTGATAAGTTTCTCTCCTTTTGTGTGATTGCAATGCATGCTAGTTCACTTGCTGAATTAGGTGTGTGTTTTCTGATGTAATCAAAGTCTACAGGTGTCAAATAAACAGACAGGCTGCTCACAGGGTGATTAAAAACAAATCTGTGTGATGCTTCTGGTTGTCTGCTCTCACCTGAGATTCTGATCTTTTTGGGTTTTTGAAATAATAACATTTTATTTCACAGCGTAAATTGCTACCCCGCAGGAAATTTACTGAATGAGAGCAACGAGAAACCCCTTTGTGTGTCTGTGCCGTTTTTTTTCACTTTCTCTGATGTTTGTCTCCAGATGCACTAAACAGGAGTTGACAAACCTCAGGGAAAGACCAGGCAGCGCGCCAGCCTGACACAGCAGAAACAGTAACCTGGGAAGGGAGACACACTGTGATCTGATGATTCAGCCAGAAGTAAAGGCAGAGAAAGAGAGGAGAGAGAGGCAGAAAGCTCTGACATTCAAACGTACATTACAGCACAGTCAAACTGGATCCAGGCCAGCGTGTCATGAAAGGTATTAGCCTAGTTAATATACCCCGATCACCTCGCTCTGTAAAACGGCAGCGAGAGTCGGGACGTGACATTGAATATGAGGTGGCTTAAAGCCAGTGGCACTCAGCTGGATCTGTAATCGCTGTTATACAAGTCTGTTGCCATAAGAGGGCAGAGTAGCGTCAGTCTCCTCCTCTCAGTGGAAAGATGGAGCTAAAAAGAGCTGTACATATCATTGGCAGCTGCATCGCCACTGCAGTGCAATGTGAAATCCCTCAGATCACAATGTATCCCCTTAACTCATTATCTCCTCCACAGTCTAATATGGGACGTGGTTTTTCATTTTATGTGGCTTAAGTGATGCACTGAATGTTGTTTCCCTCCGCAGAATTTGCAAAAATTGCTCACTCAAGCTGCTGTTTGAAACAATCTCCTCTCCCTCTTTGTCTCACTCGCTCGTCCAGAAATGGGTTGATGGTGTCAATTATCTATTATAATGGCATATAGCCTCCTCTTGCTCCCTCAGTTTCATCCTCTATTTATGATATTTGTTCCCTCGTGGTTTCTTTTCTTGGTCTCTGGCATTTCATACCATCACTTTTTAATGTCTTCATGATTTACAGATGAGGCCCCAGACTTGGGTCAGTTCAGCTCCACATGCAATCAATTTTGTATTCAAAGGAAGGATTACATGTGTATAAGATAATATATCCAAACATTTAAGTATTTGGTTCTATACACGAACTGTGTGAGCTGCTGACAAATCTACCCGTGGCAACAAATCAGGGATTAAATTAGTGTTGACGTAAGTAAAACAACACAGTGAGACCCTTGTCTGCACTATAGCCATCAGGTTGAGCGGTGTCAGTGCTACTTTAGCTCCCACTGATTCACATAAACAACCTATCCCATTATCCCCGCCTCAAATCAGAGGAGGACAAGGTAAGTGATGGATGGCATCGCCTCCGGGCTGCCAGGGATTATTAGTCCTCCGCTGAATAATACGTCAGAAAACCGCCCTCCGGCAGCATCACCCACCACACCTCGGCCCAAATGTGACATGGATTTCTTTAGTGTGTTGTTGACTATTTCTGAACCTCAGGAGTTACAAAGCAGGAGCTACAGGATATTTTTAAAGGTCCGTGAACAGATGTGTTGATGCATCCAAAGAGCAGAAAGCATCATGCAAACTCAGCAGGCACCTTTCCTGTCTCCTCAAGGTCACAGGCTGATGTAATCTACTCTGCATGGCATGCATGAAGTCTTGTAAACTGGTCATATAAAATCTACCCTTCTCTGCCGGTCATTAATGGAAAATTGCTCTCAAGGTTGATGTTCCCCTGACCTTTTTTAATGTGGAATTTACTCTCCTCTCGCTGGGAAACTGCAGCCAACAAAATGGATAACATAGACGCCATCATAGTACGATAACAAAAGCATTTACTTTAACTTGCAAAAATGTCAATTTGGCTGAATTTCCATGCTGACTACTGATATTTCTCTATCCACCCCATTTGGCATTTTGTGTTAGATGCTGAGATGATAGGATAGGTTTACACTTTTCTCAACTTTGTCTTCAACAATACCCACATGCCTCTATGTACATTGAAAGACTTTTTTCCTCTTTTTAAAGCAATTTCATTGTAAGTGATGGGGGACAAAGTCCACTGTTGTTCAGTGCACAAATATTATAATATTTATATAATATTTCAATGTTCAGTCAAAACCAATTTGAGGCTTCAGCAGTCTGAGTCTGTCACATTAAAGCCGCCCACACATGATCAGTGGTAAAATCGCTCTTCACTTGCTGGCCATTGTTTTCCTATGGAGAGAGTGGTGCCGCCCGACAAGGCAAAAGCGCTACCCTTGGCGGGCGCTCCACTCGAAATCGCCACTGAGCGCTGCGCTCAAAGTTCAACTTATTTCAACTTTGACCTCGACTGCCGCTGACCTCTCAAAGTGCAATCAATGAGAACAGCTGCAACTGTTGTTGTTACCTAGAAACAGTGACTGGCATTCCTTGTGCTCTTTTAGGTGACATATTATACCCGTTGCCTCTGCGAGTCTCTGCGCTCTACCTCGCAGTGAGTGAAGAGCAAATTTCTTATCATGTGAAAGCAGCTTAAGTGGGTATCTTCCAAAGTTATTCTGTTCTTAGTACAAAATTCCCTCTTTGTGTTACTTTCCCTCCAGTGTAGCTCAGTAAGAAAATCCTGTCCATTGATGCATGAAAGGGAACTAAAAAGACTGCATCTTTGGCAGATACCCACTTGATTTATTTAACTCAGACTGCTGAAGGCTCATATTGGCTTCAACCAAACTTTAAAATGACTGTGGATTTTGTCCCCCATCACTGTCATTGAAATCGCTTTAAGGCTCAGACACACCAACTCGACATCAAAGAACTAGCGGAGATGGAAGCCACCAGTTGCGTCGCCTCACATCTCCTTTGTCTTGGCCAAAAAGTTGCACTCAAACACACCGCAAAGACTAGAGCCGACGGCCAACTATCACGTATGTTCTGCTCCTGCGTGAGAGGAAATAACTATCCCTACCAGCAGGTCGCGGTAGTCTGTATTTGTCTTTCAAAAAGGGAAACCCGAAGACCAAGGACTGCAGATATACAAGTCGTTGTTATGATACGTACATGAAACAAAGCAGCGTTTGCCGACCATTTTCACACTCCTCTCTCTCACCACTTAGCTTCATTCCAGACAGCTATGTCGCTGTGAAAATATTGTGTATTGAGTAATCAGATGAAAATGAAAAATGAGAAGAGTCTTCTGTGTTTTTCCTCTGGACTTTACTCGTTTGGCTTGCTTTCCTCATTTCCGTTTCTCTTCTCATGCACTGATTCATTTAAGCTGAACAGCCGATCAGAGTGATTTCTCTCACCGACGGGTTCCGCCACCGATTCAAAATGCTGAATCGGCTAAAAAAAACTCTGACACGGCAGACTAGAGCCAACGGTGTGGGACACGACGAAAAAACTAGGCCGACGGATGCTCACCAACAGCCGACCGTCGGCTTGGTATGTCAGGGCCTTGAGAGAGGGATCTCTTTGCTGCCAGTACAGAGAGGAGGAACAATTGCCACGACCATTAATGCTTTCAATGTACATATTGGCATGTGAGTATTGTTTTCAGGCAGATGTGAAACCTATCCTTTAATTATTTTTTGTGTCAGACAATTAACTGTTGTTTTTTCTTCTATTATTTAAAGTCTGACCAGAATGTGTTGAGAAAGTGAATCTCTTAATCTATTTCCTTTCCTCTCTCTTTCAGAAGGAGCTCTTTCAACTGTATATGTATTGAAGTATTAAAGAAGCCTGTGTTTTTATCTGTATATTATCCTGTGTGCTAATAATTGATACATACAGTATTTCCAGGTTATCCATCAAAAATAACACCACATTTGGAAAAGGATCATTGTTAAGTGTGTTTCCTCTCCCCTCTTCCAGACTCAGAACATCATGTATGACATGATATCGGACTTAAATGAGAGAGGAGAAGACATGGAGAAGAGGATCGCCCTGCTGGAGACAAAGCTGGAGACTCTACTGAGTAACTTGCAGGCTCTGCCGGGACTCATCAGCCAGGTCATCAGCCAGCAGCACAGGGACTTCCTGGAGGTGCAGCTCCAGCCTTATGACAAACACAGCCCTGAGCGTTCACAGTCAGTGTCCCGACGGAGGTCGTCCTCCACAGCGCCGCCCACCTCCTCCGAGAGCAGCTAGAGTCCAAGGGGAAGGCCTCCACTGAAGACTTTTGCCATCATATGGCCAAGTTGCATTTATCGTAAAGCCTTATGGTTTCAATAAGTATTATCCAAATTCTGATGACAGAATCCAAGATACTGGGGACAATGCATTTTAATGGATAACTTCATGCTGTTATTTGTTTTTTATTACCTCAAAAAATGATGTTATCCTTGCTCGGGTGACATGACCACAAATAATGGCGCTTCCCTCAGTAAAAGGCCTATCGATGGGGATACGAACTCTACTCCATCTCTATGCAGAGATAGCCAGTTTTAGGTGGCAAGGTTACCATGTGTGAAACTATTGCACTAAAATAGTGCTTCTCACAGACTTTGTGCTTCCGCTGGCTTGATTCAGTTGCCGTTTTCCTCAAAGCAAACTGAGAAACCACTGAGAAATCAGTCAGGAAGCATGACAGTGATATTGGGGAAAAGTGCTGTGTTTGACGGACTGGAGTGAACCGAGAGCAGACAGCAGATGAAAATCGCTCCTGCACACTGTCACTCAGAGATAACTTAAAAAGCTTGAAATGAGGAGAAAAAAGCATATATCTTTTAGGTTAGAAACAGCATCAACTATAGCGGTTTTCCTTTGCAGAGTGCCCCTGTTAGAATGACTATTTTTTGGGGCGACATTGCAAATAATTTAATCCTCTAGTCAAAAATGAATGCATCAAAATCTGTACTTGCACTTACTTTTTAATCAATGCACTTCAATGCTGACTGACGTATGATATAAAGATGCGTTGCTCATTAAAAGAAGAACATTTGAGATGTTTGGGCATGGGTTTATTATTGTCAATTCTCAAGTTGTGGCTAGTGTTGATGAATCAAGTCAAAGCCCTTTATTTGTTTTCCACAAAAAAGCATTAAAGTAGGCCTGTATAGAGGTCTACAGAAATGTATTGAGTGATCACAAACTCAGTATTTACCCCTTGTCTTGCTGTGTCTCACCTCCTGTCCTTCCCTCCTGTGCTATTTATGCTTGCTGTCACCCCAGCTGGGCAACAACAGATGCTGAACAACAACTCGCTGAAACCGTATCTACCTTTTAAAAAGAAAATGCCTATTTTTATATATTTTGATGAGGATAAGCACACCTCTTACAACTAAACAGACTACAACGGGGATGTATGAAGCGACAGATTCAGCATATCTAGCATATGGTTTAATATTTCTTGGACCGGAGTTAAGATACATAAAGTCGTCTATTAGGTTCTTTCCTGAACTTGCTTATAGACTATTTAAAAACTGCATTATTCCTCAGATTGCATTTATTTTTTACAGCAAAGGCTTTAGATGACACTGTTGGATGAGCTGGAAGAGCAATATTCAAGAGCAGAACTGGTAAATCTACCTACTTTTAATGTCAAAAATCAAATTAAGATTTTAAATTTGATTGAAATATCCTCCTTGGCCTTTCACACAGTCTATCTCCGCATCAACTGTGTGAAAAGCCCTGATGTGACCAATATACCCTCAAGATATTGATATTCACCATATGAACATGTTGTTAATGAAACCTCTTCAAGGTTCGCGGAGCATAGCATGGGTCAGAGGAGATCATCAAATCAGCAGCACTGATGTTGTTCAACCAGCCCACCCACTAACCAATCAGATGGTCAACAAAACGACAGATGTTCAGTCCACAAACTTCAGCAACATAGAAACCAATGAGAGATTATACTGTATGCGACTTAAACAATAAACAATTAAACAATATAAAATATATAATTTGATTGGCCTGCGTCCTTTTTTATTGTGTGAGAATTTGTATTGAATAGGACAAGTGATGTGTGTGTGTGTGTGTGTGTGTGTGTGTGTGTGTGTGTGTGTGTGTGTTTGTGTGTGTCCCTGCATAAACAAGTAAGACAATTACATCAACATATAACTGTATAATAATTTGTGGTCAAAATCACTTTTCAATTTAATTTGATTTGATTTGGTGTGACAACCTTTCTTGATTTCTCACTGACAAATCAATAACTGGAGGCAAATGAAAGTGTGTGTGTGTGTATATGCAGGGTCAATTTTGCCCTAGACAGTAACTTGTAGGCATTTTAATGACTGTAAGAGGCTGACCATCGTGGTAGAAGAAGAACTATTTTGCTTAAATAAAAGTACCAATACCACAATGTAAAAATACTCCATTACAAGTAAAAATCCAGCCGATTAGACTGTTGTCAGGCTACTAAATAGGCGTTATCAGTCGCTATAAGTACCATAGATGTGGGTCAACAGGGGCCTACTACACCCGCTAGTAGGTTTTATCATCTATTCACATGGAAGATCACCAAAAGAAGTTATAAAACACCACAACAGCAATCTCTAGCGACCATAGTTATTATGACAGGAGCACCCATGGAGACCGGAGTTCGCATCTTGTGTGAAACCAACATTGCGTAGTTGTCTTTGTGCTCGTAGTTATTTTAACCCAAAACACAATGTTTTTCCCTAAACTAAGTGGTTTTTTTGTCTAAACCTAAAGAAGTTGTAGGCCTAGTTTTGTTGCCTAAACCTAAAGAAGCCTTTTTGTTTGTGTGTGCAATGTTTCATTCAGTTTTACATGTTAGAACGTGTTGCTTTTAAGTTTCACTTTCTCTTTTACAACATAGTAGGCCCCTAATGATCCACATCTACGGTGCTTATAGCGAATGATAATGCCTATTTAGTGGCATGATAACAGACGAATCAGGTGCAGCCTACATTAAAAAATCCTACTTAAGTAAAAGTTTAAAAAAACTACTAAAATATCAAAAATAAAAGTAGTCACTATGCAGAAAAATGCCCCCTGTAACTGACATATTAGAATTATATATATGAAATCCGGTTGTTTCAATGAGTAAACAGCCTTTTACTATTACAGGTGGTCGGTGTATAACTAGTTTTAACAACTTTACTGTATATAAAGTTATGTTCAGTTTAGTTCAGTGGTTCCTAGCCTATGGGCCGGGCCCCTCCAAAGGATCACAAGATAAATCTGGGGGATTGCGATGTTTAATGGGGTATAAAAGTGGGAACAATAAAGTTCTTGGCTCTGTAACAGTTATTTAAATTAAACCAAAACTTAAGATGGGATATGACTCTTTGGTGGAACTGCTAACAACTCACAAACATCTGAAACCTGTGATGATGAGCACCAAGTGCTCTTACTGTATGTAAAGGGACACTAGCCTGGTTTAATCTTTAACACCACATTTTATTCTACAAGATGGTCATATGTTTTTTTATTCAAAATCTTAACTAGTGTTGTATCTTTAATGTAGAATAATGTAGTGGAGTAAAAAGTTAAATATTTGCCTCTGAAATGTAGTGTAGATGTATAAAGTAGATGGAGGTAGAGGGAAATATTCAAGTTAAGTGGCTTAATACAGCAGATGACATATACTGTGAAATTATTCAGTTTTTAAGAGAAACTGATTTAGCTAAACGAATCTAGAGTTTTCCTCATTATTATTATTATTATTATTTTTATTTTTATTTTTTTTATTTTGTTTTTGCACAATCTCCTGTCAAAGTCAAGGGTCAAGGAAAACTTTATTATCCCCTAGGGGCAATTTGTTGTACAGTCAGCAGTACCACACAGTCATCAAACAAATACAATAAACACAATAAATAGCCTATTAAAGCCAATAAATACAAAAGCTTACAACATACAATCGACTGCTCCACACTCCAGCCCACATGGTGGCGGTAAAACCTCTAAGATGGTTTGCCAATAAACACCAAAGAAGAAGAAGAAGAAGAATTGTTGTCCTGTCAGTCAACGCACCGGGCACAGCACTACAAGGTATATCCTCGCGAGATTTCCCGCGAAGCAGCGCACACAGCGGGACTTGCGTGGGTCGGACCGGCGCACATGCTAAAGGCTAAAACAACATCTAACTTTGCCAACTTCCACGTTAAAATCGTTCTAACTTCTTTCGGTAACGTCGGCTGTACACAGGAATCACCATGAGTATACTCGTCAAGATCTCAGAGATTGAGAGTGAGGTAAGGAGTATAAGTAGATAGCCGGCTGGTCACGTTGTAGCTACATGCTAACTGCTAGTTAGCCACATGGAGCTATTAGCCTAGCTCCCACAGCTGGGCCACGTATTACACTCCTCATGTCTGCTCCACAGTTTCCTGACAGCTTACAGTGTGTGTTGAACAAGTTGCTTTACGTGCTCGTTTGACTTGTGAATGGTTTATTAGTTAGAAGTGAGAGAACATTGCTATCAGGTAGTGTGAGGTCAGTAAGTTAGCATAACCTTAGAGACGGTTACCACGCAACGTGGTTTGCTGTTGTATAAAACCCTGCATCCATTCCAGAGTTCTAGAGTTCCTGAGTTCGTTTAACATGAGAGACAACAGTGTTTTAGCTGCCATGACAACTTGTCAGTGGGTTTCCTCCCAATAAATTGGGCTACAAAGATTACATGTAAAACAGGATTACAATACCGTGTTATGGTGGTTATTTTCAGCCATTTAAATGTGTGAAGGTGTGAAATCAGCCCTGAACATGAAGGTTTAGAAGATGAATGTGCAGTGTAAGGGTAGAGGTAGATGTAGTGTTATAGTTAAAATAGATTATTTCTATGTAATCTCAGAAAAAAAAAGTTTGGAAATCTGTGTTTGGTGGATTATTTCTCTGTTGTTATAATGCTAATTGGCATTTTATTATCCATGGTTGGAAAGCCTGTTTATTTACCTTCACAATGATGTCCAACTCGTAAGAATATTGAGGCTCCTGACGGTGTATTAAATGAATAAAGTGTAAAATAGCCAATATATCTTGTTTGTTCCTTGTTACTGATAGAGAGTTCAATCATCCAATCCACCAAACAACTCAAAACAAGAGTCAACACCAACAGGAGAATACACTGTTTACCATTGGCAGAGCATTTTGGCAGATTTGTCTTGGGCACTACCCACATAATCAGCTGTGCTGCTCATCCCACAAATGCATGATCCTTACAAGTTGGACATCATTGTGAAGGTAAATAAACAGCCTTTCCAATGGTGTAAAATACAATGCCAAATAGCATTGTAACAACAGAGAAATAATCCACCAAACACAAATTTCAAAACTTTTTTTTCAAAGTTTATTTCAGCAGAGATGGTAAGTTACAGTAAGAAACATGAACCTAGCTGACGCTTCAGGGTTAGTAATGACCCCTCACAAGTTAAATTTAGACTGTGGTGCTGTCTTGAAATGGCTCAACTGAGCAGGTGGGGATGCAGAGATGCCAGGTAAAGGAAAACCTCCCATTAAAACAGATCCCAATGGTTTGTAGTCATCATTATCTTATATCCTACCAGCTAGTTACTTTAAAGGATGGGTTCCCTATTTTTCAAGTCTAAAATAATAAAAACAATAGTCAGCGTCACATATGAACGCCGAAACTGTTGCTTCATATTATAATTAGTCCTCCTGTTCATGGCCATTAAGGTCTCTTCTCCATGCATTTCCTTCTATTTAAATGGTTCATATTTTGTTACTCTTTGTTTAGCTCTTTTTTTACTGTGTTAGCTGATGCATCTTGTTTTTTGCACTATCCCCTTTGCTGCTGTACACTGCAAATTTCCCCACTGCGGGACTAATAAAGGAATATCTTATGTAATGGATGGGGGACCAAATCCACACTCCCCTTTCTGCACAAAAATGTATTCCAAAGTTAATCTACAGCTTATCATAAGCTATTGTTTTTCTCTAATGTGTAGTTCTGCCCGACTGTAAACAGTAAAAGCTGTCTTAACATCACTGGTTACGACAAAATTGTCATGTAATGAACAAGTAAGAGACTTCATGCTGGTGTTATTGTTAATTGTAGATGGCCAGGACGCAGAGGAACAAGGCCACAGCTCACCACTTGGGTCTGCTCAAAGCCCGTCTTGCCAAACTGAGGAGGGAACTCATCACACCAAAAGGAGGCAGTGCTGGTGCGACTGGAGAAGGTATGATCACGATTTCCAAATACTTGGTACAGTTTATACTCTAATCTAGATTTTATTGCAAAGATGCCTTGAAGCCGCTTCTGTCATCTAAAGCACCATAGTGGATATTTTGTTATTCTGAGACTTTTTTTGTCTTTTTAGGTTTTGATGTTGCAAAAACCGGTGATGCTCGTATTGGCTTCGTTGGTTTTCCCTCAGTGGGGAAGTCAACACTGCTAAGTAACCTCGCAGGAGTGTACTCTGAGGTTGCCGCTTACGAGTTCACCACTCTTACAACGGTACCTGGAGTCATTCGCTATAAAGGGGCCAAAATTCAGGTACAAGAATTTCTTGTTTGTTCAATAGCTGCAAAATGTCGTCAGTAAGTTGCTAATTTTACGTTCTTGCATCATTCCTCTAAGCTCCTGGATCTCCCAGGAATCATTGAGGGGGCCAAGGATGGCAAGGGCAGAGGCAGACAGGTCATTGCAGGTAAGCTAAGACAGGTTTTCAATGACAAAATAGAATTTTAAAACAAAGGATGATACCGGGTACATTTAGTTCTTCCCATATGGATATTGTGCATTAATGTTACATTTAATGAGACACTTTTGTCATTACTGTGTGTGCTGTTATTTTCTTCTAATGGCATCAAAAAGGTAAAATGAAACCTCATCAAGAGTGGAACATGTTTAGGGTTATTTATTTCCGCTCATAGGGTTTTCTGACCACAATGGTGCCACACAAGCTTGCTTTAACAAAGTTTTGATATACTATTGGCTTACAGCTAATGCTTTAGCGAACAATATACACTGTGACAAACACATTTAGATGCATTTGGTGTGCTTAAATGGTAGCAGGAAAGAGTAAAGTCTCACCGGTGTTATTATTAATAAATGGTTGTAGATACACACTGTATCTACTACAGAAGCGATGTGATTGCTTCTGCTCTAACCAATGTCTGCTTCTCCTGCCTCCCTCTGTTTTAGTGGCTCGAACTTGCAACCTAATCCTGATAGTGCTCGATGTGTTGAAGCCTCTTGGTCATAAGAAGCTAATAGAACACGAGCTGGAGGGCTTTGGCATCCGACTTAACAAGCAACCACCCAACATTGGTTTCAAGAGGAAGGACAAAGGAGGCATCAACTTCACAGCTACAGTATGTCTCACAATTTTCACCTCTAATGGGGCATTCACACCAAATGCGAAAACAAACCTTTCGCGCAGCACGATTACATACAAAGTCTTTGCAAAGAGGCGAATAGACGCAAGTCACCTGGCGTGAAGGACACAAATATAAATATTACTACTCCGGTGAGATATTCGTGTGACGCTGATGAAAGCCTATCAGCGTTGAGATTCTCCTGCTGTCGTCATTTACATCCCAACGTTTTTGAATCAGAAATGGAGGAAAAAAATATTGTAGCTGTCTGTGGGCACCCAGAGCTACGATAGTACAGAGTATTAGTAGTATTTGTACAGAGATCGGACGAAACTCTGTGTATAAATGTATGTGTATAAACCACAGACTGTCTATGGTATAAACAACAACGTTGCTGCTGTATTTATGCCTAGATGATGTTATGTTGAGTGTTGATGGAGCAGCTGCATAGCCTGGCACTGATCGATTCGAACTCCAAACACAAATCGGCATTATGTAGTTATTTCGGCACACTTTTGATTAATTTATTGCAATTAAATCACAGCTCAATCTGTTTATTTTGGGTTCATACCTCTGTAGCGACATGTGGCTTGCTAGATACAGTTAGTAAAGCCCGGTGAAATTCACCGAGCGCCGGCAGATGATGTTATGAAGCCAGACAGAACGGGGTTTGGTTTTCCGACGTATCTTGGACTACCACAACTTTACAAAGCAGCAATAATGGTTATTTCGGCCATGATTGATGAAACGTTGGTATCTAAATGGAGGTAAGCTCCTCCTCCTCTCTGGCACATCTAGCCCGAGTGATTCTAATGAACACAAATGATCCTGGCGGTGAAACTCGCACGAGTAACACAAGACAAAAATTCGCTTTGCCTTTGGTGTGAACGCAGCATTAGTGATTCACTGAAATAAATAATGTAATGCTCATAAGAGTTTTTATTTGGTTTTAGTGTGATATATGTGTGACAGTGTTTATAAATGCTGGTTGTCTATTTTTCAACCAAATGAAGAGCTGGAAAAGTGAGATTATCATGATGTGATCATCAATGATGCCGTTATTCTGGCATGCAGGATTTTAGTTGTCAGGGATATTTGTGGTGGACTGTTAGTTTGTTTTAATGATGGGCATTTTTCTGGCAACCCATTAGTTTGACCAAACATGTGAAAGCCTTTAATAACCTGTGTGTGCACGCGTGCGTGCGTGTGTATATAACGAAGTTATTTAAAAGTTTGCACTGATCTGCATGCAGACAACCCTTTTTACCTTGGTAACAAACACTGAAACACTTTTCAATGCTGCCATCTGGTGGACATGTATGAGATTACACTTAACTAAGTTGCTCCTACACATTTCACATTTCTCCTGACCTTCATTGGCTGTATATATATTTTCATTATAGTGCACTTGAAGCATGATGTAAATTGTACAATGTCATACGTCTAAAGTATTTCATCCTTCATTGTCTCTTTGTTGATTGACATCATGCCTGTCGTCCCCTCTCTCTCTCTTTAGTGTGTACAAACCGAGCTGGATGGTGATACTGTTAAGAGTATCCTGGCAGAGTACAAGATCCACAATGCCGACATCACTCTGCGCAGCGACTCCACAGCTGATGACCTCATTGATGTGGTGGAGGGAAATCGGTAAGCTGCTGAAGTGCCACAATGGGCCCTCCTTAGTCATTCACAGTGGGTGTGGCCTGTTGGAGTCTTAAATTCCCACTACACCAGTGCAGATAAATTTGATATTGCTATTTATGGTTTCCAATCCCACTTGCATTTTTAGACCACTTACCATTTTTTCATACACGTTTGTATAAAGTGTAGTTATGCCATGTCATCTCTGACTTAAAAACCTATGGCCTTAGCATTCCTCGACGTAATTAAATATAAAAAGCAAATGCGTTAAAATCAAAGATATGGAAAATGTCGGGTGGGGCATGTGTAGCTGTGTTGTATATTAGACAAGGAAATCCCTTCCCAGAAGGACTGTCTGCATTTTATTGCAATGCACCAGACATGGCAACAATAGTAATAAAACAAAGCATTCACAAGGTCTCTCCTGCATAAAAATGCTCTCTGTGCCTATCCAGGGAAAAGACCGGAACGAAAAGAGAGTATAATACACATTGATATTGCAGTGGGATAAATAAAAGTCTTGTAAAAGAAATGAATAACCAAAATATATTCTTTCTGTAAAATATTACAACAAAGCATTCACAATCTCTTTTGCATAAATGCTCTCTGTTCTTGTGTAACACCGTGAACAGAGTCATAAAATACTCCACGCTAACCAACATGGTCTTAGCAGAGACACTCCAGCCTTACAAGCTACACATCTCTGCCACACGCATGCCTTAAGTTGTCTTCTAATGAACAGATGTACGTATGAAAATAAATAACATTTTAACTCCAAAATGCAAAAAAACATATCAGTAGTACATTCACTTTACGCTTTAAAGTAGCTTGATGTCACGAATACAGCAAAAACTCAGAAAGTAAAAGAGCAAAAAACACGCGTACCTTCCCAGGGACAAAAGTCCAGAAAGAAAAGAGGAAGTAAAGCTAGCAGACACACGGAGTCTGGTTTGTGAATAAAACCGTTGCTAAACTTATATTATATTTCCTTTCATAGAAAAGCTCATGAATTCTACAGAATTTATAATACCCTGCTCATAATTTAGTGCAACATATATACTACTACACTGGGCTGCACAATTAATGGAAATTTTATAGAATTTTATAGAAATAGAAATATATATATATATATATATATATATATATATATATATATATTATTATATAATATATATATATATATATATATTATATAATATATATATATATATATATATATATTATATATAATATATATATATATATATATATATATTATATATAATATATATATTATATAATATATATATATATATATATATATATTATATATAATATATATATATATATATATATATTTATATATAATATATATATTATATATTATATATATATATTATATATATATAATATGGCCTACTGCAATTTTCAAATCGCATGAGGCACAATAATTGTTGAAGGTGAAATGTGTGTCAAAATATCATTTTACATTAAATATTGTTGTGCTGCAGAGATGTCCTGGCCTACACATCATATTCTACAGACTTATGAAAACATCTTTGTTTGGTACAGAGCTGTAAGAATTATCATTCTCTCTCTAATATGGCAAATCATATCGCAGTTGCAATACCAGTCAAAATAAACCCAATTAGATATTTTTTTCAAAATGGTTCAACCCTCCTACACATGCATTAGAAATGACCTTGTTAAAATAAATAAGAAGCTAAATTAAATGTCTGTCATGTCTGTTTTAATATGCATGCAAAAATTGGATGGAATTTCTTCAGATTTGGCACAAACGTCCACTTGGACTCTCGGATGAACTGATTAGATTTTTAAGGTCGACCCAAAGGTGTGAATAATTTGCTGTCGACGCAGAAATTTCATGGGCCGCAGCCACTTACCATCTCTTGTCACAACAGGGTCTACATGCCATGCATCTATGTGCTCAACAAAATCGATCAGATCTCCATCGAGGAGCTCGACATCATCTACAAGGTGCCCCACTGTGTCCCCATCTCGGCCCACCACCGCTGGAACTTCGACGACCTGCTGGAGAGGATGTGGGACTACCTGCAGCTTGTGCGCATGTAAGAGTTGTTCACGCAGTCAACCACTAGGGGGTGTTAATGGAGGTGGAAAGGAGATTTAAATGGTGCAGAACAAGGAATCTACTGTATGTGAAATTTCAGACTGGAGGATTTGACTGAGATCATGTGTTCATTTGCAGCTACACTAAACCCAAAGGCCAGCTTCCTGATTACACGTCTCCTGTTGTGCTCCCTGACCAACACACTGCTGTCGAGGATTTCTGCCTGAAGATTCACAAAAACCTCATCAAAGAACTCAAGTAGTGAGTATTGTAGATTTCACTTTTTCACTTTTTAAAGGGAATTTTGTCTCTTAGCACACAGATTTAAGTTTTGTTTTTTTCTCCATCATTTTTTTATAATTTCATTGTGTCTTAATCCAAACAGATGACATTAGGTTATCCAGTACATCAGAATTGTAAAGAAATATACATTTACTTACACAGCGAGTATCACTTAGATCAGTAATAATAATAATATTCATCTGCTCCAGTTTCTTCAAGGATGACTGCTAAAAAGCAATGATAGAGTTACCCTACACCAGACTGACAAGTGGTCATTGGTTTAAAACAACACAGTCGCTTTAATCACGCCATCGCCCTTTTTGCAGCGAGGTACGCCAGATAAGCATTAATGTGAGAGTCTGGATTAAGATCTGAGATGATGTGTTGCACCACCATTTCCAAATGGGAGAGCCGAGATCATCAATCAGTGGATATGTTAGTGCTGCTGAGCATTACCCGTCCTCCTGGGAATTAATGGGTCAAACAGTGACACACGCGATTAGAAATCCTTTGTAACTAAAGGATGTCGTTTTGTACCCTGCAGGTTACTTTATGGTGCAGAACCATTGTTGCTGTAGCAAAGAGAGACTAATAGTATCTGTATGAATTATTTTCTGGTGTAACTAAGGTGTGGATTACCGCATGATGAGCGCTTTCTTCACTTTTTTTGTGGTTCTATAAGGTGGTGTAAAACAGACCACTCGCAGGAGATCGTTGTTTGCATGATCCAGTCAAAATCAATGCAAAATAAAAAAACATAAGTTAGAGCATTAATTTTTTTTGCAGCAGAAAGCTAAGGCTGTCTGTCTTTCGCGTCATCACGTTGTACGCTCCTGATGACGTCATTGAGTTACGTGTAGGACTGCAACTAACAATTATTTTCATTGTTGATTAAACTGTTGATTATTTTCTCGATTAATCGATTAGTTGTTTGATCTAAAAATGTCAGAAAATGGTGAAAAATGTCGATCAGTGTTTCCCAAAGCCCAAGATGATGTCCTCAAACTGTCTACAACTCAAAGATAATCCGTTTACTGTCATAGAGGAGTAAAGAAACCAGAAAATATTCACATTTAAGGAGCTTTTTTTTTCTTTCTTAAAAGATTACTTGAACTGATTAATCGATTATCAAAATAGTTGGCGATTAATTTAGTAGTTGAGAACTAATTGATGAATCGCTGCAGCTGTAGTTACGTGCTGAACGTAACAGAACTATCAAAATGTCTTTGCACTCACTCGTAAAAATGAGCATATGTCAAAAACTTTTTTTTTTAAATGTGCATGGTTCAAATGACTTATGGATTGTTGAGAAATGTTTTCATGTTTCTACAATTAGAAATATTCTGGATCATGAAAAAACATGTCAGATTTTTTTTTTTTTGTAAATCTGTTTATCAATTATGGTTTAATTGACTTAAATAATCTTGTAGCTTAGGTTGTACAGATTTTAGGGATATGAAACATTTGAAGATACTTCAAGAAATGACATCACAATTAGCCAAAATTCCGATGTAGGCACTGGCAGACCATTTCTATAGCAGAGTTTAAAGGGTTAAAGGAATCATTCAGTTACGATCATTTCAATATCTTTTTTTCTTTCAGTGCTCTCGTGTGGGGTGCATCTGTGAAACACAACCCTCAAAAGGTGGGCAAGGACCACGTGATGGAAGACGAAGATGTTATCCAGCTGGTGAAGAAGTAAAAGGAGTCGTGGTCCGCTCACTGCATGGCCCGTGTATCACAACGTGTTCTGTACAGTTGCTCAATAAATCACCAAACATATCCATTAGAGCATCTGTGTCATGCAGTTCCCAGTTTTTTGCTGTAATTTCAAATGACATGAGTGTAAGTGTCACATTTAAAAGACCCACAGTACTTAACACCATGAATAGTTCATATTGAATATTGGTTAAGGCTTGCATTAAAATATAATAAAAATCTGTTCAATAAAAACATCAAGGAATTCTGCTGTCTTGTACAGTTTTTTTTTTTATCCAGCTTTTCAAATAAAGATATATTGCACAACTCTTCTCCAGTGCACCATGCGGCTATCTTGCCTTCCTCAGTGAAGGTCCAGTGTTAACATGTATGTGTAAAGTGAAGCCAGGCACAGTTTTTTCTCTCTATTTAAATCCAGATGATCTAATGTGCTACATGTGGTCCGCCACAGAAATGTTGCGTCGTTAAATCCTGTGCTCCATCACGGTAACACGGTCTCCTTCAGAAACGCAGCAGCACTAAGCAACAGCACTAACCACGACCATTTCAGTCTGGCTCAGAGAAAAGAAGTCATTTGAAAGCCCTGTCCAGCTAAACGATTTATGTGACATTGATGATGAGGGCAGTTATTCAGGCTGCTGGTCCACCCCCCCCCCCTCTCTCTCGCTGGTAGGGACGGCCACTCAGGTTAATCAGTTCATTCACTCAGACGCAGTCTGGGGACATTGTACGCCAGCTGTTCACAACTAACAAGACTCCACAGAGCAAAATAAAGAACATTTCATCAGAGCTATGGGAGCACTTCTGGAGACTCGTATAATCTGATGTCGATATGTTGCAACCTGCATGGAGTGTGGTGGCCATTTTGTGTCTGAGCACCTCATACTTGCCGGTGATTCAGTGGATTGCACCAGTGCATATGCAAGTATAGTCTATGGTGTGATATAGTCAGGTTTGAAGAATTAATTCTCCACACTTTGTTGAACTAAACAATAAAGAAACATACAATTCAGCCTGATATGAGCTATTTTTGTAGCATTTAATTTGCTGCAAAGTTATTGTACTGGCTGTTATAACTTAAGCTTTGTCTGTTTAAATAAACTGACCATTACATTTCATCTAATACACATAAAATGCGTCTGATGTCGACGTGTTGCAACCTGCATGAAGTGTGGTGGCCATTTTGTGTCTGAGCACCGTGATTCAGTGGATGGCGCCATATGCAAGTATATAGACTATGATATGCTGCAGTCAGATGGAAATTTGAAGAAAAAAGACTAAATATAATAATAGAGAATAGAATAAAGACATTTCAGCTCTGTCTGATTTAATACATTTAATTAGATATTGCACATAAAATGCATCCAACAGGAAGAGCTAGGTGTGTAAAGATATACAAAATAACTTTGTAGCAGTACAAAATATCCAAAACCAAAACAGCAACTTTAACAATCTTGTATATCTGCATTTACCAAAAGAATATGAAATCATAGCTACAATGTGGAGTAACAAATAAAAAGTGATCTCAACATTTGATCCCCAATGAAATTAATCCACTTTGCGAACCACAAAAAATGTCCCCGTTCATATATAAGAAGCCATTTAATTGTCAGATTTGTCCATTAATTACTGGCTACACTGTGTCTGATTCTGAACAATCTTGTATTTAAATATGCAACAGGATTCATGGACATATATTAAAAGCCAGACAACACTTGCTACAACACTTTAATGGTCAACGAGGATTCTACCAAGTGTATCTGATGTTAAAAACGACAGTTCTTACTGAGAGAACACACTTTTTGTTGGAAAAGCTGCAGTGGTGGAGGGTATGGCATGCCTGTCCCGCAGCAGCAGCAGCAGGAGACACCATCCCCCCCCCCCCCCCTTTTACCCTGTAAATTATAGCAGCACTTTAGCTAATGAAAGAGTTGAAGACCGGGCACTAATAAAAGCCATTAAGTGAATAAAGCACTTCCCCTCTAACAAAATTAAAGAATCTACCCATTTGGAGAGGGAGGACTCTGTATTAATATTTATGAAATGCGGAACCGGCGGCCCCCCCAAACTCAACCCAACCAACGTCCAATCCCAGCCTGACCAAGTCCTCCTAGCCAGTGCACCTATCCCAAGAGAACACCACCAACCCCTCCTAGCTTGAAGGAGGGGCAGGAGATGGGGACTTCAAGGGTGCTGAGGACGCAGTCAGGACAGTCTGTCTCCAGTTGAGCAAGCTGGAAGACCACAAGAACACAGCTCAGAACTCCCAGTCGACTTCATCGCTCCTCAGCCGGCTGCAACACCAACACCAACTTTGGGGACCAGAGGACGGAAAGGTGGGTTTCTTGGAAAGACCAGATGTAAAGAAGTGAGTTTCCTAAAGACGGCAGCTGGAGGTTTTCAGTAAAATACAGAGTAGGTTATGACTTAAGTCTCACATTTGTATCACATTTGTAGCGTTGTATTGATAGTTTGTTGGGTTGTGACCCTTTAGTCTGAAGAATATTTGATGTCATTTCTTTGCTTTAAATCAGATAAGAACATTTTAACATTCTTTAGTCAAATTTGGAAATAGATTCTGAGAAGTTTGAAGTCCTTCTCCTGAAAGACATTGATTGCGGTGATCCATGAAGAAAGAAAAAAACCCCACCAAAAACAAGGTAAGGACTCATAATTATGTATCACAATCATCCATGCATAAAAGAAACATCACGCCATCCCATCAGCCACACTGCATCCCTTTCAAACATCCTCATTGTTCTGGAAAAACAGAAGTCTGTTTCACTGCCGCCGCCCACCATTTTCACCCAAAGTAACTCCCATTTCCGCGCCATTTGGTCAACTACAAATGTCTCTTTTGGTTCATCCATATGCATTGTGGTGTAATTTCATCATACAAAGTGGTTCAGTTGCCAGAGCTCTAAGTTGATTATCGCACTATGCCCTCTCATTTTAGTAAGATGTCCCAGGGGAGCTGAAAGAGAAGGTAACAAGATTGTCAAACCTTTTGGAGAAACAGCTGTCTTCTTAGCTTGATGGTATCATGACTCTTGACATTGCACTCAGTGACCGTTAACATGGTTAGGACTAAATTGCCAGAAGGGGTCTTTACACTAGAAGGACAGCAAATGTCCTGAGATGGACAACAGCAATAACTATCATTCTTGGGTCCATTGGTATCTCTAGCCACCAAGACTTCTTTTTTAGTCAATTACATGTAAAATCTTTAGAGACTGGACTCTATGAGATGAAGGATGAATTACCCAAAGTCTGTTTCCATTGATAAGTTGAAGAACATGCAACAGACTGATGGAAAACTGATTTGATTACGCCACCCTTCCTCAGGCCTGCTGTGAATCTTTTCTTGAAAATGTTTAATGTTTGAGTTTTTAGACTTTTTCTTAGACTTTTTTTTAGACGTCGTGTCTGGTGGAGTCGGGCGCGAAGGGCGGGAGGGTGGGGTTTGACGCAGTTTGTGCGCAGGAAGGGTGTAGCCCTTTTTTTCCGCAGTGAGTGTGACCTATGACTAATCGTTTTCTTTTTTAATCCTGCAGATGTTCTTAGCTGCAACCATGTTACAATTAATTTCTAATCATTGTGTGAACCAATGGTGTCTTTTTTTGACAATCTATCCATGAGCTCGGATCTCCTCCCTCACACTTTTGGACGTTTTCGCCTCTTGGACTTCAGATACAAATCGAGCCGTGGGATTGTCCTTCAACTGCAAGAAAATACTTTGACAATTTCTTTTTAGGAGTTTTAATACTTGATGAGTTGGTTGACGACAGCAAAAAAATATATATATTCTGTTTCACTGATTTTCTCCCTTTAATTCCAGCTACATTTAAACCAAATAACAAAGCTTTCACGATCCTCGGATGCCTTGATATGTAGAGCTGGATCCCGTGCTATCTGTGTTTTTTGTGTGTGTCTTTGCCCAGGACCCCATTGTGCTTGATCTAACCATGCAGTTTGCTTCTGTCCATGGTTGTGCCAAGCACCTTGGAGGCTTGTGAGCACTATCGGCCTTCTGTTGCGAACTCCCGAGCTATTTAAAAAAACTTTGATTTTCATTTTCATGTCAGTAATGTACTTGTGCATTTTTTAAATGTAGAAATATACATGAAATGAACTCCAAAATAGGGCAATAAAGCTTAAATACTTGGAGAGAATTAAGACTATAAGGTATGAACAAGAGGAACATGGCTCTATCTTGGTTTTTATTCTTATTCCTGTTGTTTTATCTCATTATGTACTCTACGATTTAGGGCAATAAATATCGTCTATACATCACGTGTTTTTTATTGGCTTTTTTATGTTGAATGAAGGGCAAACATGTATTTTAAAAAGAGAGAAAGAGAGAGAGAGAGAGAGAGAGTGAGAGAGAGAGAGAGAGAGAGTGGGGCTCAAAGAGTTTATAGCCATCATGAAGATAAAACAGTCATTTTCTAAAAGCTGGTTGGTGTCAATATGGCAGATTTGTGGAAACGATTAATTACTGTAAGTGCTCTGTGGCTTTTAACTATATGGCTCATAATTTCAGACAGTGGAGGTCATATATTAAAACAATGTGCACCCTGTTAAGACTGCGGACACTTCACTGATCTGTAAATCAAACCCTGAGACTTACGAGCTCATGTGTTTTAGACGAAGGGAGTTTATGTTCTTGAAATGATGATCAAATTATATTGGTTTTGTTTCTATACAGTGCTTATTTATCAGTCTATGTTGTCCAATAAGTCAAATCACAACTAGTGCATTTAACCAATAAATTCTCAATGTATAAACCAGACTCGTCCTTTCTTTATGACTCTTATTTTAATGAATTCAGTCTTCACAGACACTTCAAGCACTGCAGGCATTACAAAATATTGATGTCAAATGTTTGACTTTGAATCACTGAATGGCCATTATTGCAATGAAGTACACCAAGAGCTGTGTCTTGTCATGTTGTAGCCTCTTGAGTCAATGCACTCTATCCTGGAGACATAATTATTAATGCATTTGTCATGTCCAATATATTACCAGAAAAATACACCTTCATTTGTAGGAATATATTTTGACTGCTATTTAAAATGATAGATTGTCATTGTTGGTTATGCCTTTATTTTATCGGATTGCACTCTCACTGTGGATGGGGTGATGTAATTCTTCAATCGTTGCTGCCACCTTGAATGCAGTTATTATATTTATTATTTCAAATACAATTTATCAAATGCATTTAATAAAAAAAAAAACATCAATAACCTTTTTTCACAGCAGACATTGTCAGAGAAGGAAAAGCACAAGTGTTACTATCAACATTACTATTTACTATTTCACTTTCTCCTGTGTCTCAAATGTAAAACCGAAATAGGTACCTTAACCCATTGACTTTGGTCGTGTTGTAAATGACAGAAGTACTGGTCTGAATATTATGTGAAATGGAAAAAATATTTGATAAGGATTTAGAAATGAATCCAATGTCTTTGATTTTAGGAATCCCAAGTACAAATATAACCACTGCAGCCAACAAAAGGTCATATAACATTCTTACATTTGCTGCTAGAAAACATATATTACTACAGTGGATTAGTGATAAGAAACCCTCTGTACAAGGCTGGCGTAAAGTCATATTTGAGATGGTCCCTTTGGAATGTCTCACAAATATTCTACATGCCAAAGTAGATCAGTTCCACAATATTTGGCAGCCCTATCTAACTATGGACTATTTCCTATGACCTCCTATATATATTCTTTGATCTGAGCTGTACCAGTGTTTGTTTGTTTGTTGTTTTTTTTGTTTTTTTATTCTTGTTCTTATTGTGTTTGTGAAAATAAAAAAAAACAATAAACATATTATAAAAAAAACAACATCAACAACTAGTGCCCAATGTAAGTGCCCTGATGTGATTTTTTTAATCCAACATTGAAGAATAAAACTAACAAAGTTATCTACAATGCATTTACTCATACGAACACATTACCACATCATTCCCATTAAAGTAAGTTAACTTAAACTGACTTATTTCCGTTAAATATATAAAGTATATATATATATAAAGTAGATCAGTTCTACAATATTTGGCAGCCCTATCTGAATTATGTTGGACCTTATCTCTCCTCCATTATCTCACAAGGAGTCTCCTGAACATGAACTCATATATCCTGTGACTTGTGATCCTGCACTATGGACTATTTCCTATGACCTCCTATATACATTTTTTGATCTGAGCTGTACCAGTATTTGTTTTTGTTTTTTTGTTTTTTATTCTTATTCTTATTGTGTTTGTGAAAATAAAAAAAACAATAAAGATATTGTAAAAAAAACAAAAAACATTACTATTTAAGTGTCCCAGTAAACTATGACAACAAGGTGGGTTTCCATCCAAATGTAGTGCTAGTTTTAATCAAAAATCTGCAAAAAAAAATGAAAATGAATGCTTGTTTCCATCCACTACTGTTATGCAGTTATTAGGAGTTGGTTCATTGAGATAAGCAGCAGGTGGTGCCTATTCTGCAGAAGAAGAGGACGCAATAAGATGAGGTCATTAAAAGACCGCCAGTCGGACCGCAAACCGTGAAAAACAATCAAACAATGTAGAAAACTGGATGTAAATGTGACATTTCTGTTTGTTCCATGTGTTAATGTGAGGTTGGTTGCATCAGATATGTGTGGAGCGATGAGGAGACACTTTAAATCTGCTGTGTTTCGTCTCTTCAGCCGAGCAGAAGCTTCACTGGACGTAAGTCACATGATTCATTACGTCATAATTTATTGGCTAAATCTGTTTCGCAAAATTAATTTACAAATATTAACGCAAACATTACAATTACAGAGTTATATCTGAACTGAGCAGATACCACGTTAAACATAAAACAATTACACAGACAATACAAAAGAATTAAACAGAATAAATCATAAAAAAAAAAAAAAAATGATACATAAAGTAAAAAATAAGATAAATCTTTTTCTTTTTTCTCTTTTTTTTTTTTAATTGATTAAGCGATTTTTAGTTATAGGGTCAGATAAGTTTCTAGTCAAATATAGAGATTTTTGACATATTTGGATTTCATTCATTTCAGGGACTTAAAGGGACTGTTTGTATCTTCTTACACGTATAAATCAATTCGGGTCGGTGTCCCATGCGCGCTCACGTGTGGCTGCGCTGTTCAGACAAGACTCCAACACAAACTACACAGAAGCACCAAAACCGCAAAGTTATATCTAGTGAAGCCCGTCTTGCAAAACAGTGTTGGCCACAGTCTGAGGACGCGGGGGAGACCGTAGCTTTGGTCTCCAGGGCCGGAGTCTCTGCTGTACTCTGCTCCTCTGCTCCTCTGCCTGCCTGCCTTCACTCACATCACCGCGCAAATTCTCACTCTCTCGCTCCACCTCACGTGCATGAGCGCACACTACACACTGCCGAAGAGTTAGTAGCTCTGAGAATATCTAGTGAATGTACAGTGGACGTTTGTGCAGAAATAACTGCTGCAGCTCCTCCAGACAAACAGAGGTTTCCCGTGTCTTGTGAAGTGACGGGGCTCCGCAACGAGTTACGTTATCGTCTTCGACCGGGTGCCGGTGTCTCCCTCCGGCCGCGGTTAGGAGGCTGAAGCAAGAAAAGCCAACACTAGGATCAGCATTGATTCATGGAGAGACCTTCGTCTGGTCAGCTAGCATTACTGCCAAGCAGGTGAAATATAGAGTGATATTGTGGTTTTAGCTGACGTGTGTCGCCTCACTGTTTTGACGGATGCTCGCTCACATTCACGTAGCGTGTGCACACGGGCGAGCGCGAGCAACAGGACACTGGCTTTCGTTGACTTTACGGCCACAGGTGTCGCTGTTACAATCAATTTCTGATTCTTACAAACAGTCCCTTTAATATAGAGATGAGTTTCATTAACACATGAGGATAGGTGGGGTCTTAAAACATTTAGCCCTATGAATAAAGAATTTGGCTAAAATTAGTAAAACATGAATCATTATTTCAAATGTTTTTTGGCACACATTTCTGTCAGGTAAGCACAGCAACGCCTTTCAAGGAAGCCTCTCAAAACCCCAAAGTTTGATTGCTAACAATTTCTGCGTGGACATTTACTTATTTAGAAAACAAAGTTTTGAAATAATTATATATTTTAAAAGTATAATTAAAATGCTATTTTTTATATTTTTTTAGCTGCTATATACAATACTAACTTAACTTAACTGTACAATAATTTGTGCAATAATTCAACTGTTAATGTTGAAAAACTGTTCAACAATTAATACTGCATTTAAAAAAATATTCTTATTTCATTCTTATTTATATAATTCTTGCATTTATATTTACCACACTTAATAGATCCCACTTCTCAGCATTTTGCATTAACTTATTTGCACTGTGGTTATACGTTATATACTGTATGTCTTAATGCAAATATTTGTACATATTTCTTATATTCTTATTTTTATTTTATTATTTACATGTATATTTCTCTACACATATTGTTAGCATTATGTACATAATTTGCTCCTTTATTTCTATTTTCTTACATTTCTTTATGTTTATAGAAGAGCAAGTGCAACGCCCCAATTTCCTCCTGGGGATCAGTAAAGTATTTCTAAAATGCTAGTTTCTAACAACAGCTACTCACAACTACATATAAGATGATTACTATGTAGTACATACTGTATAGTATTAGTATGTAGTGTGGATTTGTTTTTTGCCACTAGAGTTGGTCTTGTTCCAAGCTGATAGGTTGAGCAGTGCTTTCAGTAAACTGCGAAGCTTGTCTGCAGTCTGTCGCTGACCTTATGCCCAGACAGGGAGAATAGGGTTTACAGATTATCCCATTAGTCTGGACTACGTTGGCTGCTTCGCACAAAAACAATGCTAATCACCCTTTTCTCTAACCAAGACAAAGAATGCTCTGCAATGAACGGCTGAACATAGAAAGATGCACATGAAGATGTTTATTTGATCCGATTAGTTGCTCATCCATTTCAATCAGTCTTGTAATCACAGTGCACCAGCTCATATCCACACAATCATTTTTATGTTGCTAAAGTAATTATCATGTGTATAGCTAATCACAACAAATGTAAAACAAACGAAACAGTATGAGACAACACTTTTAGACTACTGCAGGTGGCACACAGGTGTCTACAAATGACAGAGCATTAACAGTTACAGTACATTCGCAAGCTGAACATTAGCAAACGTTGCATGTTTAATTGGGATATTATTCTAGTTATTTTTTTTTGGGGGGGCATTTTCCATTTTTATGACAGGACAGTGGATAGAGTCTTGAAAGGGGGGAGAGAGAGAGTGGATGCGGAAAGGGCCACAGGCCGGATTCGAACCCGGGCCGCCGCGGTCAGGACCAAGCCTTAATACATGGACGCCCGCTCTACCAACTGAGCTAACCCAGGCGCCTAATTGGGATATTATGATCGCTTTAAAGTCTCTCAGTTTTGTTTCACCACACAAGAGATAAATATAAAAAAACAAGCATTTCCCTCCTCACACTTTCAGCATATCTGTGTCTCACAACTTCCACTGCCATTTTTTTTTTTAAATCAGATAGCTGGAAATACTTCACTACAGATACACATTTTTGAAACAGTGGGGACATTAATATTCCATACTCATACATGTGGGACCTTCACAAAAGTGGATCCCACGGCACCGCTTTATCTTGAGTTACTGCAGCTTTATTCACTCTGATGTACCAACAACACATAACTTTAGTACAAGATGAAATGTGTTTAAACACAAATGAATTTCAAGATATTTGTGCCGGATTGTCAGGCTGTAAACAGTGTACTTTATTAGGCGATGTTTTATTCCAAACAACGTGAGGCTCTTTGTACATTCATAACACCCCCTGCAAAATTCATTACAAAAGCAACATTGGGTGATTTGGAAGGATGAATATATATATAGTTTCAGTAGGACCCACATTAATAACAACAAACTGAAGATTCACAATGCAGGACAAATGTTACAGAGGGTTTTGTTAGCAGGGATTTCCAGTATTCAGGTTTTATGAATGTACAAGATCTACAGTAACACAAAAAAACACCCATGACTAACAGTACAAACTTCAGTGATGTCTGTTGTGGACACCCGGATAACAAATAGTTTCTGAGCTGAGAAAACTTAATATTTTGACCACAAATGAAATGCAAACGGATTGTGATGTGGCACAAGTGCTCCAAGTTTCTCTAAAAAGGGGTATTTGGTTTATTAAAATGCATCTCTGTAGGGCTGCCTTGCTAGGGAATCTACACTTCAGTGCATCAGTACCATTATACTTGAGGATTTATGTGGTTGTTATAAGACACTATGCCCCGAATGCAGAAGGACTGGTTTATCTTCAGAAGGCTGTTTTGTCAATGCTGGCAGTTTAGAACAGACGCGGTGCTGACAGCAAAACAATGCCATCCCCAAAACACAAAGAAGCCCGAGAGTTTACATTTTCAATTCTGTGGACAAATTTTCCAATAATGGCATCATGATATTTTTTCTTAATTCATCCCATCCAGTCATGTGAATATCAAATCACTAATGCTGCAAACCAAACAGGAAGAAACGTGGTACAAAGTATTCCACACAGAGGCCTCAATTCTTCATCAGTCAGCGTAGCAATCTTGGCCGTAGTTTTGTTTCAGTGATAATGTCCATCAGAAGCCAGTCAGTTACTGCTCTATATCCAGTAC
Source organism: Sebastes fasciatus (assembly GCF_043250625.1). Classification (NCBI taxonomy): domain Eukaryota; kingdom Metazoa; phylum Chordata; class Actinopteri; order Perciformes; family Sebastidae; genus Sebastes; species Sebastes fasciatus. Next base: position 20,673,255 of record NC_133813.1, read on the forward strand.
TGCACAACCTTTACCTCAACATCTCGCTGAAATCCTAATACAGTAATGTGGCTGCATGCGGTCAGAACAGCCTTTAAAGTTGAGCCTTGTTGAACAATGGAAGACAAGACATAGAACGTTAAAAAAGGGAGAAAGTGTTTTGGCAAAAGCATCTCTACAATTACGAATTTTGGCTCGATCTTACCAACGGTTCTGAGACATATTTCATTGCCAACAAGGCAAAAAAAAAAATGCCACGTCACATTGCCTGGCTACGCAAAAATAGTGCCAATGCCAGCAGTCTGGATGAATATTTCTATGGCAACATTTCCTCCAAAGGACATTAATGCTGTCATTAATAGTCCATAGTTCTTGTTATATCTCATCTACCAACCAATATAACCATGTCTACGGATGGACATACTGTATATTTGTCTTAAATGTCAGTTGCAACTTCCATTTGCAGTTCATGCAACCTACCCAAAAAGTTGGGGCTGGATGGTTTAATTGAGGTTCAAGTGCACATGAAAAACACCCAAACATAACCCCTGGTCTATAAAATGTCCATCTCAAGCGTAGATCTGTCCAGGTTTACTGTGGCGCTCCTGGCTCGGCTGGCGGTTGTTGTCGCTGGATTTAATAACGCCGGCGTAGTCGTAGATCCCCACTTCCAAGTTCTTGGCCCTCAAGGCAGCAATATGCAGCTTCTCCAGAAAATCTGGCATACCTGGCAGGTGCAAAGAGAGAGACTCCATATTATCAGTGTAAAATACCAATAGTCAGCGGGAATACATCAAATATATTCACACAAACCATAAAAATGCACAGAAATCTGAACGCAACAACAAAGAAAAATGCTAAACATTTGCCGGTTCCAAGTGTGAGGATTTGTTGCTTAATATTGTAGATGGAATATGGACAAAAACTATTGAAATTTGATTGCGAAAAAAAAAATCATTACATACAGCCCTAAGAAGTTTCAACAAGGGAAAAGAGCTCACCACTTGACACCATCCAGCTCACACAGTAACGGGGAAAGACAGTCTGAGGATCGTCACTGTAGGTCAGCAGGTAATCAAATCCATTCTGTAAAGAAAGAAAAAACACACGTCAAACTCAGTGGCTACAAAACACAGGATGATGGATGCAATTTAAAGTAATTTGTGAAGCAAAACATTCACACTACAAACCTCATCAAAGGACTTGTGAGGGCGGATGACCATCTTTGACTGGTATGCATGGACTCTCACAAAATCCTGAGACTCTGGTACTCTGGGATGCTGCACAGCTCTGTACAACAGAATTACAAAAATAAAAAGATTTTGAAAAAACAGAAGTTACTAATTTAGTAATGTGTCAAAAACTAAACCATATCTGATGCATTATTTTTTAAGTCCCACCTGGATACCAGGACCATCAGGTTGTTTTCTACGTCAACATCATAGCGGCGCACATACACATAGTCCCTCGAGTACATGGGATACTGTGAGGGGAGATTAAACAACGTTAAATATCAGCTGACAATCTAAAATGAAAACTGATGGATATGCTGAAACTTGGCTAGCAGTCGCTCTTAACCACATGTTAAACCAAAGGTCAATCATGTTTACTTTTACAAAAAAATAAGGAAATGTTCCCTGTAAACACACATTACGTAGGTCAAACAGCCTCCTCCCTTAACGCATTATATAGCAGTTAACAGAAACTCACAGGAAAGTGTGTGGCCCAGTGCACAACTTCAGAGCCTGTAGAGACGTCTCTGTCCACCACTTCAAGCTTGATAACCAGTGCATCCCACTTCTTTCTGTACTCTGTATCCAACTGGGGGAAAGGGGAAAACATAAGTCAAGGTTACGGTGCTTAATATAGCACATGGAGCGAGTGTTACAGGTGCTTTTGTGTTGAACACAAGCAGAGTAAACATGTTGGTTGTGCAAGAGGAGCAGGGTAATGGAAATGCAAAACAAGCTGCCATAAATATACCATAAACACAATCCATGAAAAAATTAGATGTGAAAAGCCCACTGCTATAAATATTAAATCTTCAACCAAATTACTGCCATTACTAGTTGGATCCGCTTGCATGTTTGTAATGTTATTTTAGTAATACAAAGATTTCCCATGGGTCATCAGTCAGACCTCTGGCGTGAAGCGATTGCTGCACTCTAAAACCCTGATAAGGAATTGTAAGCCAGTACCACAGTAGAATAAGTTATCCTTTTCACTTCATTTCTTCATTAATTGAAACCGACATATTCCTAATAGCACATAAGGACATTTGAGAAGTCTGTACCTGTACATTGAAGAACTGCCTTGGGGTGACATCATTGTAGGAGCCCAAAACTGAAAAGAAAAAGAACTCAAGAGTTAGTTAAATGTGTGCTTTATCTGCGTTTCAGAGACCTGGTTACACATGTGAGATTGTGAGTTGGCTGACCTCTGTATTCATAGAGGTGACTGTTGAGTATGGGCCGCTTCCACACTTTGAAGCTTTTTTTCTCCATCACGACTTCCCAGTCAGGTTCAAGTTGTCCGGCTGCTGTGCCCGAGGGTGTGTTGTTTTGACATTTTATGGCTTCCATCGCCTGTAGCTCAAGTCCACACCTTCAAATGGAAGCAAAACAACAGGACAGGTTGTTTTGCATACTGTACAGTTGGCAAAAGATATTATAGTCACATCAATATGGAATACAAAGGGAAGGAAAAAGTTTTATGAGGGTGTTGAGCTGCCAAAACAGAGTCAATGCTACTTTGCATAGTCTCTAACTACTTTCTCCAAATGATGCGGTTCTGATGATGATGACTATCTAACAAGATCTCATGTAGGTGTTTCTTCCTGTTATCTGTCATTCAATAGTGTGTCTGAGTCAACAAACCAACAAACCAACGCCGGTGAAAACATTACCTCCTTCCTATGCCTTTGGCCTTGGCAGAGGTAAACATGGGACAAGGGCAAATGCTGTGTGCACGAGGTTCTTTAAAAACATCTTTGTCTCATGGTCTTATGCACTTGTGGACTCAGAGGAGCCCCCATGTTAAAAAAATAATAATTCAGCAACAGTGCCCTCTTGGATGCCCCCATGGTAGATAAAACATGATAAAGTGCCCTCTAGGGTGCCCTCATGGTAGATAAAACATGATAAAGTGCCTTCTTGAATGCTCCTATGATGCATACAACATGTTGAAGTGCCGTCTAGGGTGCCCTTAAATGGAAAAAACATGATAAAGTGCCCTCTTGAATGCCCCTATGGTAGATAAAACGTGATTAAGTGCCCTCTGGGCGTAATTTGAGTAGAGAAAACATGATAAAGTGCCCTTTAGTCTAGGGTGCCCTACCAGTAGAGAAAACATGATTAAGTGACCCCTAATCTAGGGTGCCCTACCAGTAGAGCAAACCCTGTAAAGTGCCCTATAGTCTATGGTGCCCTGCCAGTAGAGAAAACACGATAAAGTGCCCTCTAGTCTAGGGTGCCCTGCCAGTAGAGAAAACACGATAAAGTGCCCTCTAGTCTAGGGTGCCCTGCCAGTAGAGAAAACACGATAAAGTGCCCTATAGTCTATGGTGCCCTGCCAGTAGAGAAAACCCTGTAAAGTGCCCTATAGTCTATGGTGCCCTGCCAGTAGAGAAAACATGATAAAGTGCCCCCTAGGGTGGCCCTAAAATTGAGAAAACATGATGCAGTACCATAGGCTGTCCTATGCTAAAAAAACTGTCTGTGTGCTGTGCACTTTTTATTTTTTTTGAGTCCACTACTGGTTTTATGATACTGAAATCCTTCACTCATCCATGTGTGCGTTTAGAGAAAGACATTATACCTGTGAATGTCCTCATCTTGAATCTTCTCACTCTCCCACATGAAGATCCCAGCCAGGGCCGCGAGGAGTTTCCCATTGGGTGAGTGCTTGCTCTGAAACCTGCGCCATATGTTGCCCACCAGGGTCCACCTGGTCCTCTCGGAGTACAGGTTGGAGTAAAGCTCGCCGATCTGGCAGGCACGCCGGAGCCTCTGTCCGGTCACAAAGCCGCAGTGGTCCGCAAATATGGAGAGCAGGCCCTTCCTCTTCTGGCCTGATCCCATTTTGGCCTCAGTGGCACCAACACCTGCCCTCTGGAGCCAGGACAGCAGCAGGCCCATGCCTCTGCCCAGCCACGGGACCCTCCTCTCCAGCTCGCCCTCCACCTCCACAGTCCGCTTGAAGGCTGACCTGCTGCTCTGAAGCCTCATGGTGTTTACACCGATCTCGCAGATGGGACGACGCGGCACAGAGTGCAACATGACGGTGGTGACCGTGAAAACACAAGTTCTCCAAAGACTAAGATAATAATAATAAACAGCAGCAAAGTGAGGTCACGTTAGCTAGCTAACGACCTAACGCAGCTAATGGTCTGCAGAGAAGCACCATGCATTACCTTTATACAGATGATTACACAGACTTTTGGCTAGCAAAAGTCATAATGTTACTCTGGTTGTAAGGTTATAGAGCTGTCTATAGTGGCTACGAGCACGCTGGTAGCATTAGCATTAGCTAACGTTATCTGTCACCTGGCATCTAGTGCGACACGGATAAACCACTCTCTACACTTACTTCTGAGTCCAAACTCTTAAAAACAGCACTGCGGATTTAATCGTCTACTGTAGCTCCAACACGTCTATCTACCTGTTTATCTCTCCTGCATTCAGCTTCACGTTTTTACAAACTCTTTAGGTGCGTTTGACCTCCCTTTCCTTACAGTCTCCCAGCTCTCCACACACCCACCCGGAAGTCCCGCCTTACACACTGTAAAGCGAGGCATTCATTGGCTGCTTGTTGTTCTAGCGCAATTCTGATTGGTCCCCAGTAGGTGCCTGTCACCAGCATGTGCGCTAGTCCAGTTTTTACCTTATTACGCCTCTACCAAATCTCCCCCCACCAGTTCCAGTTTCTTCCATGAACTGGGATCAGATTTTGCGTCACAGCTGCTCAGAGTTTAGGAGGAGAAGGTCATTTTCAAACCTGGTACAGGATCAGTGTATACAGAAAGCTGAGCCCAGACTGTTCAAACCATGGCTGTAAGTCACAAGTGTTAAGCAATGACTTCACCACGTGTGTTTGAGTTGGAAAGATCCTAAAGCCTAGAGCAGGGGTCAGTGACCTTTACTATCAAAAGAGACATTTTAGGCAATAAATAAATAAAAAATCTGCCTGGATCCTCAAAACATTATACAGCTTATACACAGCTTATTGTCCAAGTATATAGTATATACTGTAAGTCTAATGCAGTGAGGGCCAAAGTGCAAATGTACTACGGAATATTAGGGCCACATTGAGGAAACAAAATTTAAGATTTCCAGAATAAAGTCATAATATTACGAGAGAAAAAGAAAACACGTAAAATTACTACTTCATAATATTATGACTTTATTCTCATAATACTACGACTTTTTTCTCTTTAACTTATGACTTTATTCTCATATTACGACTTTTTTTTCTCGTAAACCTATGTCTTTATTCTCGTAAACCTATGTCTTTATTCTCAAAATCTCAGATTATTATTTTTTCCTCAATGTGGCCCTAATACGCCGTCGTACCATAGACCTACAACAATGATAAATAAAAATGAAAATGTAAACAAAAAACAGTTACTCATTTCCATTTTTTAAAAATCCACAGGGAGCCACTAGAGAGGAGCTAAAGAGACGCATGAGTGTCCGGAGCCGCAGGTTGCTTAGTGACCCTTGACCTAGACTAGAGCATGCAGTGACCTTGCTGATAGGCTACGTTTCAACTTCAAAAAGCATTTAACCCAAACGACCGATAAAAGTCTTGTGACAAGTAGTTCTTTATGACTGCGTTTGTTGTCACAGGGAAAGAAGCAGTGATTAATTAGTTACTTCACTTCCTCAAAGTTCAAGTTAGTCTAAGTATTTTGTTTAGGGGGGTAGTTGGCAACTTTAATAAAAGAGCAATTTTAACATTTTTGTCATACAAAAAGGCAGAGATTATTATTATTATTATTATTCATTATTATCATTATTTTTTTTAATTATTATTACTTTTTCTTCTCTTCTATTTTTATATATATATGTATATATGTGTATGTTTGAATATGTATATATATGTGTGTATATATATACACACATATATATATATATATGTGTGTATGTATATGTGTATATATGTGTATATGTGTATATACTGTATATGTATGTGTGTGTGTATGTAGGTATGTATATATATATTTTTTTTAATTATTATTATTATTTATTTTTTCTCTTCTTCTTCTTCTTCTTATTATTATTTCATGACTTATTTGCGGATACTCTCCCTGGTTTGTATTCTCTACAATTTGAGTTTTATGTATCCATGATTAAGAATCAGTTAGGTCTTTTGTGGCCAGCTGTGGCTGTCTCTGTGTATGTTGCTTGTCAGGTATGATTGATTGATGTGTTGTTTCACGGGTGAGTGTTATTCAGAAAAACTAAAAATACATTTCCCTGTATAGAGACTGTTCTATTGATTATTGACAATTAATAAAAAGATCTTTGAAAGAAAAAGGCAGAGAACGTTTTTTAATGTTATTAGAGTAATATACACTAGATGGCGCTGTTTAACCATTCAGAGAACAAATGTTGCAATAGATCAGCCTAGAGTCATGCATATCTGAAGTTCTTTGTTCAAAATGACATAAATCAAACTTTAAAAATAGGTGCAAGAGAGAATTAGGCTCAATAATTTTGATCAGTAGAGGTACTGTATGCACTGCACTCAACATGGAAAAGGCTCTATGGTATCATTAGGCTCCACAGGAATCAATGGAAGCAACAGTCTAATGTATCTCCCTTTGTCCAACCCTGTCATTCAGCCATTCTTTCAATTAGCTTGTGCAGTCTAACATGTCAAAAACCTTGATAACAAAATAGACCAGAGGTAATGAAATAACCTATATATTGTTAACACAATCTATAGCATTATTTTTGATTCAATGATTACACCGATAACGTGGGTGTAACAGGATAAGTACTCCCGGCCCTGTTTGCTTGATTAATCATATTTTGATTTAAATCATTTGTGTCTTGCTCCTGAAAGCTGTGAAGGATTTCAGTATCATAAAACCATTAGTGGACTCGGAAAAAAAGAAAAAGTGCACCAGCTGCATGCGGTGGGGCACCAGCACACAGATAGTTTTCTAGGATAGGGCAGCCTATGGCACTGCATCATGTTTTCTCTACCGGTAGGGAACCCATTTTATCATGTTTTCTCTACTCAAAGTACACACAGAGGGCACTTAATCACGTTTTATCTACCATAGGGGCATTCAAGAGGACACTGTTGCTGAATTATTATTTTTTTAACATGGGGGCTCCACTGAGTCCACCAGTGCATAAGACCATGAGACAAAATTATGTTTTTAAAGAACCTCGTGCACACAGCATGTGCCTTTGTCCCATGTTTACCTCCACCAAGGCCAAAGGCCTAGGAAGGAGGTTATGTTTTCACCGGCGTTGGTTTGTTGGTTTGTTGGTTTGTTGGTTGGTTGGTTTGTTGGTTTGGACGATAACGCCAAAAGTCTGCGAGATTTGAATGACATTTTTGGACGGGTGGGGTGTGGCACAATGAACAATCCATTAGATTTTGGTGGCGATCCAGATCATGATCCGGCTTCAGGATTTTGTTTTAATAACTCCGCTCAACCTCTGCATTAACACCACAGGCCACCACAGGGGGGCAGCGACGTACATGAAACCTGCCTTGGTGGAGGTCTGCGCTCTCTGAGTGCACTTCTAGTTGTTTATCTGTAAAACAAACAAATCCACAGTTTTCTGACTGCTCAAAGGAGTTATATATAGTATCCTATATGTTAGACTAGTGGTTATCATGTTTTCCCTACTGTTAGGGCACCCTAGACTAGAGGGCACTTTATCATGATTTCTCTACTGGCAGAGCACCCTACCAGTAGGGCACTTTATCATGTTTTCTCTATAGTTAGGGCACCCTAGACAAGAGGGCACTTCATCATGTTTTCTCCATTTAAGGGCACCCTCGGAGGCACTACATTACATTTTCTTCGCTGGAAGAGCACCTTAGAGGGCACTTCATCACGTTTTTTTCACTTGAAGGACACCCTAGAGGGCACGTTTTATCTACCATATAGGCATTCAAGAGGGCACTTTATCATCTTTTCTCCATCTAGGTCTAAGGGCACCCTAGAGGGCACTTCATCACGTTTTCTGAAGGGCACCATAGAGCGCACCTCATCACGTTTTCTTCACTGGAAGGACACCCTAGAAGGCACGTTTTATCTACCATAAGGGCATTCAAGAGGGCACTTTATCATGTTTTCTCCATCTAGGTCTAAAGGCACCCTAGAGGGCACCTCATCATGTTTTCTGAAGGGCACCATAAAGGGCACCTCATCACGTTTTCTTCAATAGAAGGGCACCCTGGAGGGCACTTCATCACGTTTTCTTCACTGGGTGGGCACCCTGGAGGGCACTTCATCACGTTTTCTTCACTGGATGGGCACCCTGGAGGGCACTTCATCATGTTTTATTGATCATAGGGGCATTCAAGAAGGCACTTTATCATGTTTTATTTACCGTAAGGGCACCCTAAAGGACACTTTAATCGTGTTTTATCTACCATAAGAGCATCCAAGAGGGCACTGCTGCTGCTTTTTTTTTAAACATGGGGGCTCCACTGAGTCCACCAGTGCATAAGACCATGAGACAAAGATATTTTTAAAGAACCTCATGCACACAACATGTGCCTGTGTCCCATTTTTTTTATCTGTAAAACAAACACAGTTTTCTGACTGCTCAAAGGAGTTATATATAGTAGCCTATATGTTAGTGGACTAGTGGTTATCATGTTTTCCCTACTGTTAGGGCACCCTAGATTAGAGGGCACTTTATCATGTTTTCCCTACTTTTAGGGCACCTTAGACTAGAGGGCACTTTATCATGTTTTCCCTACTTTTAGGGCACCCTAGACTAGAGGGCACTTTATCATGTTTTCCCTACTGTTAGGGCACCTTAGACTAGAGGGCTGTTTTTTGTGGTTTCTCTGGCATTTTATCATGTTTTTCTCCATTTAAGGGCACCCTAGAAGGCACTACATTACATTTTCTTCACTGGAAGGGCACCTTAGAGGGCACTTCATCACGTTTTCTTCACTGGAAAGACACCCAGAGGGCACTTTATCACGTTTTATCTACCATAGCGGCATTCAAGAGGGCACTTCATCACGTTTTCTCTACTGGAAAGACACCCAGAGGGCACTTTATCACGTTTTATCCACCATAGGGGCATTCAAGAGGGCACTTTATCATGTTTTTTCCATTTAAGGGCACCCTAGAGGTCACTTCATTACATTTTCTTCACTGGAAGGGCACCGTAGAGGGCACTTCATCATGTTTTATCCAACATAGGGGCATTCAAGAGGGCACTTTATCATGTTCTATCTACCATAAGGGCACCCTATAGGACACTTTAATTGTGTTTTATCCACCATAGGGCCATCCAAGAGGGCACTTTTGCTGTATTTCTTTTTTTAACATGGGGGCTCCACTGAGTCCACCAGTGCATAAGACCATAAGACAAAGATGTTTTTAAAGAACCTTTTATATCTTTTATATCTGTAAACACACAAATTCACAGTTTTCTGACTGCTCAAAGGACTTATATATAGTAGCCTATATGTTGCATTAAGGAAGATGGTTATATCCCATCACCATTATTTGACCATCGTGGGCATAACGTTAAGCAGCCTTTCTGTAATTTAGAGTACGTTTGAATAAAGGTCAGGACTATTGGGAATGGAAGCTAGAAAAACAAACATCAGTAAACATGAATTGCGAGTTCCTTCATGTCATTGACAATCCCACTATCTTATCTTCCATGAAGTCGAGGTCACTTTTCTGGTTACTGGCAAGGGAGTAAACAAGGAGGCGTGTAATTAGTGTGAGTAGTTATGTTCTTTTCTGAGGAGGGAGTTAAAGAGGACGTATAAGATGTCTCTTGGAGTTATGAATGGCATTCTGTAGATAGCGAATGTAGAATTCCACGATCGAGTAGTTATTATGTATCTGATTTTTATCGCCACTCCTTCCTTTGTGGAATGCTGCCTTCAGGTGCCAGGACAAAAATCGTACGTAGGCGTATTTACTAGCGAACACGGTGGACCCTTAACATTATTGCCCAATGGATTGGGAACGAGGAAATTTTCCATGAGCCTCAAAAGAAGTGACGTCAAGCAGGGAGAGACAATGGGGGGAATGAGGGCGGAGTAAAATAATAAATATATGTGCTGTTGCATTATAGTATAGCATTGTAGTATCAGCACATCCACCCATGCCTGTTCTTCTGTTATTGTCATTATCTTAATATTGTAACCCTTTTAATTTTTGGTGGAGTATGTGTATATTGTCTTATTGTGATGAGGTGTAGTTGTTGTTGTTGTTGTTGTTTAATTTTTGGTACTTCAAGGTTTCACCTTTTTTCAGTGTTTTAGTATGTGGGAATGTACAGTATGTGTATATTGTCTTATTGTGATGAGATGTTGTTGTTGTTGTTGTTTGCTACTGCGGCAAAAACCAATTGCCCCTCTGGGACAAATAAAGGTCTTGAACTTGAACTTATCCCATGTAAATAGATAGTCTACTGGTGTGTGTTTTGTGAATTCAAACTGTATTCCTTGTTGCAGTCATATACACGTGTTGGCTAAACTAGTCAGCCAAACATATTTTGCTTTTGAGCACTTCTTCTATTCAGCTTATCACGTCACACAATAAAAGAACAATCAGCAAAGAAAACAACTTTTGTTAGAGGGGTGAATGTTATTATCATTTCCGGTCGGATGCACGTGAATGAATGAGTCTCCTGTAATGCAGTCAACATCACCACCACCGGGTGTTTTCCTGCACTGTTTTGATGAGACATTGTTTCCCTTAGAAAGCAGTAGTTACTAGGGGTAATTGTGGGCTTTTGTCTATTGTGTGCCTACAAGGTTATGTTGTGAAATGTGATGTGAAATGTGGTCACATGACTATGTAGGTAGAATGTAATTAAAGCATTATGAGACAGGCAGTGGTGGAAGAAGTGTTCAGATCATTCACTTAAGTAAAAGTCACAATAACACAGTGTAAAATACTCCATTAGGCCTACAAGTAAAGGTACTGCAAATGTTAATTAAGTAAAAGTATAGCCTTAGTATTACCAGTTATCAAGCCTGAGAGTATGCAGACAAATCTTGTCAGTGTTAGGCCTATATAATGTAAGTGTTATATTTTTGTCTTATTACTAGTTATGCATTCATATGCAGGCAGCATTTATGTTGCAAAAGGTTGAGGTAGCGCTAACTTAAATGTTGTTGGGTAGATTAACCTATAGCAATGCATTGTATTTTATAAACTCACCATAGTTTTTCTATATAATAACTTGATCTGCAAAGTAACTAGTAACTGCATCTATTAAATACATGTAGAGCAGTACCAGACTAGTCTATGAGCAGTACCAAGTACAATATATTCTGTCTCAACCATACTCCATTCTGTCTTTGCTCCTACAATAATCTTGCACATGTTGAATTTTGCACATCTACATTTTCACATTTATGACCTCAATTATTTTTAATTTAAAAACAAAACGTTTCTGCTGTAACACAATCATTTCCCAATTGAGGATCAATAAAGTACATCTATCTATCTATATATGTAATATGAAGAATCTATAATAAGTATAAAGCAACACAAAATAAAAATACTTATGTAAAGTAAGTAACTCAAAATAGTATTGAAGTGCAGTATGTACATGTGTCCACAGGAATCACACTTGTAATCAATATCTAGCTTCAATCTTCATAACACAAGTTTTACAGGGTAAATTCTACGTAATATCTTGAAAGATACTTCCAAAGGACAAAGGAGGACGATCTGCAGGACAGATAATAATGCACACAGTGCACTTTCATAGACTAAGCTACTGGAGTTATCCTGCACTATACTCATTTTTAACTGTCTCTTCTGAACTATATTCACTTTTTAATAGTCGTGTATCACAGCTGTTACCCTGCAATATATTCACTTTTAATAGTTCTCTTCATCTCCTTGTATTTTTATATCTTGTATGTTGTTTTGCACTTTGTACTTTGCACTACTAACTTTTTTACTGCCTTTTTACTAACATGTTTTGCACTATGGAACTGTGATGCTGGAAACTTGAATTTCCCTCAGGATCAATAAAGTTACTATCTATCTATCTATCTATCTATCTATATATCATTCTATCTATCTATTCTTCAAGTTTGTTATTGATGCAGTATGTATTTATTTTCTCCCACTACATATCCACAAATAAGGAAGACCAAAACATCTAGATGAAGGGACAGAAACATAACTGAGTGTGTTCCTAATATTGTTGTTCGAGGACTTCTCTTGAAGTGAGATCTTCTGAGGAACATCCACTGAAAGTGCGACGAGTACAAAAAGAAAAAGAATAACTCCTAGAAAGTTGGCTACATCCATCCAGAACATTCTTGTATATATGCAGTGAAATAATAGATGGGAAATACTCTCTTTTTCAAGTCCACAGGAATCACACTTGTAATCAATATCCAGCTTCGATCTTTCTAACACAAGTTTTACCGGGTAAATTTTATGTTAATATCTTGAAAGATACTTCCTTAAGTAGACATCTGTCCACAATTCACATGTAAATTTACAAGGACCAGAATAAATGAGAGCAAGTTTCAGGATGTGATTCGCAGAAGGAACAATTTACATTTATGTCACTCTTTAACTTTTCTAAGAAATGTTTCACTGTATAGAATCTGTGGATCAACTTAAATGACACCTCTTTTACCTTATTTGTTAGAAGGAACTTTTGCGGTAAGGACCAAACTTTCTTCCACTCAATATCACTAACAAAACTATTCCAATAAAATGTTGCTGCCGTAATAGAAACCATGTTGTCCTGAAACAAGGCCCTTATTCTGGAGTCTTTTAGCTTTTATTTGTTGTTTTCCTTCAGCGTATGATGACCTGGTTGTGGCTCTGAAAAAGAGCTGCCCAGAAGCTTTGAATGCTCCCAACAGTGCTGGAATCACATCTCAAGACCTGCTGAACTGGAGGAAACGTAAAGAGGTTCATTTTTTTTGAAGTGGGATCTTCTGAGGAAACTATCCTTTTAGTAATATATGAGAAAATTAATGTTGTAAAAGATGACTTTGCTGTGAAGAGGGACTTTTTTTGAAGACTTTATTTTAAATCTGTGAACAATACAGTAAACAATTAACTGATAGGTAAATACAAAAGAAATGAAGGGATAAATAAAAACAAACATATAAAATAAAATAAAATAAAGTAACATAAACATGCCAGGGGTTAATAAAATAAATAATAACTAAAAAAGTAAAAACATTAAAATGGGAGCACAATCTCACCATGTCATTGATGCAGCATTTATTTATTTTCACCCACTGCATATCCACAAATAAGGAAGACCAAAACATCTAGATGAAGGGACAGAAATATAACTGAGTGTGTTCCTAATATTTTTGTTCGAGGACTTCTCTTGAAGTGAGGTCTTCTGAGGAACATCCACTGAACGCGTGACGAGTAAATAAAAAAAGAAAAAGAATAACTCCTGCTGTCAGCTGGTCGGTGGTGGGCGGGGCTTCCTGTGGGCGGTGGGCGGGGCTTCCTGAGGGCGTATCCGGGTCTCTGTCTGGGTGTATCCAATAAAAACGAACATCTGTTCCGCTCACCGGCACCAGCTACTTCTCCTCTTCGCCACATGCGGCTGAGACGCTCTCATTCAAACTGAGACCTCCTCTCTGGATTAACAGTTATTTCACATCGATAGTCAGTAAACAGCTTTTTGACGTAGTCACTCTACTACTTTGTTTTAACGTCCGGCATCTTTTGTTTGAACGGAGTCGATCTACAAATTACATTATCCCGCGCGCGCTATCGTAACGACACTTGTCTGGTGCGCGCTTAATTAGCTCACTGGCTAGCTAGCATCAGCAGCCATTCATCACCGGACTGACAACTGCAACGTGTGGTAAGTGCTACCATTTATTTAGACTATTCTTTTAGAGTAGAGCGCTCTTTATGTTTCCTGAACGCGTATTTCGACGTTAACGTAAAGCTAAATTATATATAGCTGTGTTCTAGCTGCTAGCTTAGCGAACGGTTCTGTGGGTTAGCTAAACAGACTGTTTGACCTAGGAGAGGTTATTATGTGAATTTGACAGGTTATTATGTGAATTTGACGTCAGATATACGTAACGTGTGGCTCAAACCACGGTTAACGGTTAAATGAAGCCTTGTCTTTTACGTTAATACGTTAATGTGAAGCTAACAGTATTGACCATCTGTCCAGCAGCTCGTTAATAATAACGGGCAGACACAACCAAGACCTATAAAAGGAGGCTGGGACACGCGTCATATATGCACATGCACTGTAGAATCTGACCGAAATTGAGCCAATTACAACGCACGACCGCAGCTTCGGTTACACTGCGCATGCGTCATACCCCGTTATCCAAGACCAGTGTCCTAGCCTCCTTTTATAGGCCTTGGATACGGCACTCAACCTGCTGGTGGTTTGTTCCTTTTATTGAGTCACATCCGGTCGCTTCCCGTTTTACAACAAAAAAAACACGTCAAACATGATTGTAACTGCGTATATATAATAAGCACAGCAGCCGTTTATAGCGGATATAACGTCAGCCTTATGTTAAATTAATTAAAGACTTAACATCTAGTGAACAGATGGTCGTGTTCACGGCTCTGTTCTATGAATGGATGACGACACGTGGAAACGTAGAAACCACTATAATGTCTCCTATAGATAAAGACACTCCTTATCACGATCAGCAGAGCTAAACAATAACAGTAATAAACTGTTACACAGGTGTAGTGTCTGGGTGACATTGTGGAGGACGGTGGTTTAATATAACCTCCTTGTTTCTTTCTGCGACATGTACTAAAAATGGCTTCCGATTGTTTGTTTTTTCGGGAAAGGCAAAGCGTTTACTACTGGTTTTTCCACACTTCTTGCGTTTGTTTATCTTATTCTGTTGTAAAAGAGGATTCACCTGTTTGGAACCCTCCTGAGTGTTGTTGTCAGTGTCTTTCTGTATTCCTCTCTCCTGCACATGATAAGAAAACTGTTATTAAAGCAGGCCTTTTTCTGTGTTATCTTTTTCAGGATGTACCCCTGCTCATCTGCAGTTCCAGTTGCACAATGGCTGTCTGTTCAATCTGTTTGATATCTGAACACCAAAGAAACAGAAACAGATCTAGTTTAATTACAGGATAGCAATAAGCCCCCACTATACCTCTGTTTACCTTAACTGTTTTCTGGTCAGTACCAGGTGAACACAAGTTTGCACTGCTGAATCATCCTGTTTATAACAGGTGGGCCTAAAGAAGTTAATTATTTATTTTAACATTTACCTCTTTATTTTACTAACTGCTGTTTTAGAAATAGCATTAAGTAGCTCTTTTGACAGGCATTTATTCCCTTTAAGATTGTGAAGTAATTTCTCTATAGTCTATAATCATGGTTTCCACAACTGCGACTGCAATAATACTGGCCAGCACAGCGGTCATAGCTACCCAGACTGCTCTGACAGAGTATACGTGGCTGCTGATTGTCGGCTTCATCATCGCCTTCGTCTTAGCCTTTTCCGTGGGTGCCAATGATGTTGCCAACTCATTTGGCACAGCCGTGGGCTCTGGAGTGGTCACCTTGCGACAGGCATGCATTCTGGCCACGGTGTTTGAGACACTGGGCTCTGTGCTCCTTGGGGCCAAAGTGAGCGAAACCATTCGCAAGGGTATCATCGACGTGGGCATGTACAATGGCTCTGAGCACGTGTTGATGGCTGGATCCATCAGTGCCATGTTTGGTGAGTATCTGCAGCTTATCTTATATGTAGTTAAAGCTGCGATCATTGAACCCAAGAATTCATATGAAAAGGCTATAAACATCAAAAGTTTTTAACTTTTACTAGTTTCTACTGTGTTTTGCCACAGTAGGGCAGGTCTTTAGACTGCTGAGAGCCCTCTAATGTATATATGTGTCATTTTGGCTGATTTTTAAAAGTGATCTGAAAAGGTATGTGGAAAAGCTGAAATGAGGTCAACACGTCAGCTTAATGTGATCAATTTAATTATTCTCATTAGGTTCTGCTGTGTGGCAGCTGGCCGCCTCCTTCCTTAAGCTCCCCATCTCTGGAACACACTGCATTGTTGGTGCTACTATTGGCTTCTCGCTGGTGGCCAGAGGCCAGCAGGGAGTCAAGTGGTTTGAACTTCTCCGTATTGGTAAGTCGGACACTCTTAATCAGCTGACCTAGAAACGTCCTCAGTGTTTGGTTGAAATGCATCACAGACTATGTTAATTATAATGACAGGGTGTGTTTGGTAATGCAGTAATATCATCATAATACATCAGCCAGTGTTATGTCTGTGTTGACCTTCAATACTCAGGTCAACAATCCAATGTTAGAAATTTATGAATGGCTGTTGCAGCTTCAGAGCTAAATTCACAACACATACAATATGGAATGTATTTAAACTTGAAATATTATTATTTGATACATACATCAGTAGTGATTCCAGTAGTCCCTAATGTTTTGGAATATTTGGCTGGGTTGTCCAGGTGGTTAAGGCAGGACGTTGATGAGCTCAGTGCACGTCAGAGAACATGAGGCAATTTTACTCAAAGCTTTACAGGAATATACAGTAGCGGTACTGATTTCACAAGTTGTTTCTCACATTTGTTGCATTAGATGGTGGATTTCAGCTCTATGTTCCTCTACGGAAAGTACAAACCTGATGTAAACCAGACTGCCCTTTTTAGAAAAACAACAAGATGGATCCAAAATAATACAATTTTATGTCAATTATTTAATGGAAAAGTCCTGAAATTTTATACTGAGGTTACAACAATATCCCTTATTGATTGAATGACTGTATGAAATATAACATAATCCACCTTGCCTGTCCATGGGACAGGTAGCTATGTTGCCAAAGAATGTCCCCTTTACCAAGGAAAGATTATAGTTACTCAATAGTTAAAACTGGCATAGCCTGAGACGGAAGCTGAGGTGAGATTTCCCGTTTAGAACGGACATGTCAGGATTTTTTCTCAGTAGGAGTTGCATTTCCTAGAAGAAAATATTTTTTTTAGTGACAGAATTTTCAGATACTACATTTCCACTAAATTGCAATGCTCATATTTCTTTAATTTGCAGTTATTTCCTGGTTCCTGAGTCCCCTTTTGTCTGGAATAATGTCTGCCGTTGTTTTCTACATTGTGCGCGTATTCATCTTACACAAGGTAAGCTGGTTGTTATCAAATTGTAGATGGTATGTATTTTTGTGAGTGGGACAAGAACCTTCCGGGTTGATAACGTTTAGGTCAGTTTCAACACTGTACTGCCAAAATGAAATAGAGGAAATGTTTGTTACATGCTGAGAATCAAGCTACTGTTCTCTGAAGCAGTTCTTTATCGACGACATACGAGATTCAAATTACTGTAACCTGACAAACCCTGCAAAATGGGGCCTTTCTGTTCATACAGTGGAATTTTGTTTTTCTGACTTGGTGCTGTGTTTTTGTCCCTGTAGAAAGACCCTGTACCTAACGGATTGAGGGCCCTGCCTGTCTTCTACGCTGTGACTATGGGAATCAACCTGTTCTCTATCCTGTACACTGGAGCTCCGAGTGAGTATCATTGTTTCAGTCATTTTGCTCTGCGTGCCTGCCCACAGCCACAGCTTAAAATAAACCGCTCCATCAGACAGCCGGATGCCCACACATATTCCAGACTGAACCAGACTGTTTACCATTTTTACACAAGCCGTGTTTATTTTAACATGTTTTTTGGGACTCTCTTGCTTGTGGTTCTATGTGGGTCATAGCTGGAATGAAGTTTTAGAGCGGAGCACAACAGGGAGATGGAAATAAGATTTCACTTAACTCTTGACGTCACTGTCTGCCCTTCAGACATGAAGGAGGAAAAGAGAAGTAAAGAGGGCGTTGGAAATGGTCATAGTTGTCCGCTGCCTGTAAATGTATTGCTGCTCAGAATTTGTAAAAAAAAAAAAAAAAAATGCTCTGAATACCTGTTTCCAGAATCTCTTTTATTAAATGAGCAACTTTTGCTCCTTTTGTTTTCTTCTCTCTACAGGGCCTAACAGTTCAAGATGTTAGCTGGCCTGGGCCATTAAATGGCTGCTACAGGCCAGAGTTTGACCAGATATTGTGCGCTGATGTGTGCATGCACATCAGCAGCACGCTCACAGAGAGGAGATCACTTGCAGTTCCAGCATAGCCCATAGCCCTGCTTAGTCAGGCACATTCTGTACAGTTGTGTGAAGTCCCTCACACCTCAACCCACTGTACACGAGGACCTGTACTTGGGTACCTCACATAAACAAAGGTGCGCGATTGCATTTCAGACACCTTAACAAACCCACTGCATCTTCTTAAATTGTCGCCACGCACACTTGAAATCTCATTGTTAAAGCCCCAGGAGACCACAGTTGAGAATCATCACCTCCTGCATGATGATAATAACAATAATAATAAGAAAAAGCATGAATCACAGCTAGTTCAGTGTCCATGTTGTTTTTTTTAAAAACATATTGTTTTTATCATCTAAAGCCAGACATCCCATGTTTATTTCTGGCCCAGTTTTGGATAGCATACTACACTGGCAAGCAGGACAACAACAGCTCATTATTGCTGATATATGCATGCTAATGCAGCAGCGAGATCTGCACCCAGCTGAGTACAGTATGTTTGGTTCCCTGATCTTGCTCTTATCATATTGGTGCGATTGGACACCAGGCATCCCACAGCACATACCTATACTCAATATACACGCCAGTGCCAGAGACCTCAAGTCAGCATGTGCATGCAATTTGGGCCAAAGAATTTGAGGGTCAGCTGTCGATCCTTTACAGACGAGGCTCAGTGTGACTTGGGTTTTTCAGACCTTATAAATCACTCAGATGCTGTCACTCCACTGCAACCCCATTCATTGTAAAATGAAAATCTACCACATAAACAAAATTAGGATATAATTCATACCCTCTTAAAATGTTCCACAAATGTTTGTCACCTGGATATGAAGACTTGTGGCTTTCTAATTCAGTATAAAATCACTTTAAACTCTTCTGGGCATCTCAGATATTAGGAACTGTTCCCTACATCAGCTGAATTTGCCCTGAATTCTGTCCACGTGGCTGGCCTTCAGAGAAAAGCCTGTTTCATGCTGAGTGTCATAGTGACAGTACATTTTGACCCCCCCCCCCCACACCAGCCTCAATTGACGAACTTCAATGCATTTAGCTGGATACGAATTTTCTGCCTGGGTTAACCTCTGAAAAACAAACACCCGGTAGCGACGGTTGCTCTGGGGACACCTAACAATCGGGAACATAAAACTGATACACACATCTTTTTTAACCTGAGCCATGGTCCTGAAACAAAATCTTAGTTGTTTTCAGAGGCTGCTATTGTTATGGATGGATACTTATTGTGAGGAGTGAACATTGGGCTTATAGATCCCTTCAGTGCTGAGACTTAATTCAGCTGTCACTTAATCCTAATACTCCTGCTAAGTGCTACACTGGGTTCTAGACAAAAGTGAGGACAAATAGCCAAAGTGAGTCATAAACTGCCACTCATTGTAATTTAGGTTGGTGGTGAGATGCACGTACGGTAGTGGGGGAAAAAACATGTTATTGTGTACTATAGGCCATGGGATACAGAGGTTTAAGGGAGGGGGTTGGAACGCAGCCGTGGTTAAAGTCAATTTCCTGTGCAGTCCCATTCATCCCACTGCATGGCTGTGGTATAAACTCACCCCTTTGTGTGGGAGTGTTTATCAGACTGCTGGATTTAGGCTATTTAAATCCTTTCTTTTATATTTTGTAAGAAGTTGCCTACAAACAAGTCACCATGACAAAGAGGGTTCATGTGACTTGTATCAGGCCCCTTTGTCATTTCGGGGTTGTACTTTTGTCCCTTTATATTGTTGAATTCCTCGGAGTGTTACAGCACAGTAATGTCTAGCTGAATCACACCTGTTACTGGATGTCCCACTATATGTGAGCTCATGTACAGTGGAAGACAGGAGGAACAGCTGTTACAGAGCCTCCTTCCCGTTTTTCTTCTAATGCTCCTCCAGTCCTGACGGGAGAGAGCTTCCATTGCGTAACTAAATAAACATCAGTTAGGTGCTCTGCAGTCTCATGCTGCAGCGTGACTCAGTGGAGAGAGTGCACTGTGAACTCAAATGAACACGCCGACCGAAACACTTATCGCTTAGCCTTGGCCAATGTTTTCTTTTGTTTATCTTAAACTTCAGTCCCAAGCTAGTGGATGTGTATTTTGTTTAGTTTTTTTTAATTGAGCATGGCCACCACCTCACCAGAGCGGGTATTGTTGGAATTTTCAGCAGCTCTTGTTTTTGTTTTCTCCTAACCACACTGCTGAATTTTCATCCTCTCTGTGTGACAAAGACAACTGCTTCCCTAGGGATATTTAAATAGTTGCTTTCTGCCAGCATGTGCTGCATTATTATCTACCTCTGCTGCATTGGCTTTGCTGCAGTCTTGGCAAGAGGGTGTCCTTATTGCTACAGCAAACAGCTCCAGTGAAGGACTCCCCTTTTCTTTTCTCCTTAAGTAATGTCACCTTTTAAGGAGCTCATTGTCTATGTGCAGTGTGTTGGCAGGGCCTTTTGGGGTCATGGTGACATTTTTGCTCCTTCACCTTTTGGATGTTGCATAACTGTTCACATCTAGGGGTACACATGCTTTCCATATTTTACTAGGATGTGGCACAGTGAGGCAATACAGCTTTTAACAGTTAGAGTCAAAAGATGACAAACATGATCAGATGTTATTGCTGTTCCCCTGTAGTTAATGGTACCATTCATATTTTAAATAAGAGTAGAAGTTCCTCCTAACGTGAACTCATGTTGACTTACTAAAATACTCTCTTTACTTATATTTTTATAAAATTGCTCAGTTGTAAGTTTGTTATTTCAGTCAACTTTATGTGTTAAAGGTAGCATCTGCTGCCTTGTTTTTTAAAAATGCCTTTCTCTACTCTCCTTTGTGCGTCTGATTCTCTCCGTGGCACCTGGCGGTCCTTCAGTGCTGGGATTTGACAAGGTACCTTGGTGGGGCACCCTGCTCATCTCGTTGGGCTTTTCTGTGCTGACCGCCCTTGTGGTCTGGTTCATTGTCTGCCCTCGCCTCAAGAAGAAGATTGAACGTAAGTCACATTTATGGTTTTTGATTATTCTTTTTTTGGCCACCTGATGATTCAGTTTTCAAATCCCTGTCACCAGTTTCTGCTTGCCACTGAAATTGTGGTTTTCCTCACCGCCTTTGGACAAGCGAGGGATTTCCGCATTGTACATGTAACCTCAACCTATTCACACTGAGGGCTCATTAATCCAGCAAATGGAGCTCAGGGATATTTTGTCATAATGGAGTCGCTCTAATGAAATCTGAAAATATTGTCACCAGTTTTTGTTCTATAATCCTGGATTAAAGCAAAAACCCCAAGAGCCTTCTGCATTTACACACCAATAGTGTGGCTCAAGTGTTGAAGAGGAACACCATTCATTTTAACCGTCATAAATGTTTTGTAGTTCCCTCAGTTGTTAACGATACAATGCTTTGTATTCAGTGCTCCCTCATAACAGGTTATGTCTTGCCTTCTTTGTTATTGCATTAACAATCAATTGGGGCAGATTGCAGAATAGCTGTATTACCGTGGCCCACACATTTAGTTCTCAATAGAATCTTTTACAAAACATAAAATCAAAACTTGATTTAAAAAAAAAAAAAAAAGGTCTTTTAGTTTTCGCTACTTGTAGCAATGTTGATAAACTCATTAATTGTCAGAGAGACCACTCTTAAAATATTTTTTTGGGTGATATTGTCTTTACCTGTTGAGTATCTCTTCTAGTAACCGAGAAACGGCAGGTTTATCTGACTAAGCACGACCTGTCTAGATCAGTCTCCAGCCTAATTGGGTCATAGTGATCCACTAATTGGTCTTTACCTCCTTGACTAAAATAAGCCTAGGTTCCTTAAGGTGTCGACATGGCATTTGCAGTGCATGTGTGGGTAGACGGCTGAGGGTGACTTGAGTGCTTCATGTACGGCTTTGACCAGTTTGGATGACGCAATGTGGCCAACTACTCAGAATACTCGTAGGATTATCACATAGAAAATATTGGCACAGAGTATCTGGTGCACTTTAAAACCACAAACAAATGTTATGTGAGCCACAGGCTGCGTTGAGTCTCATCGTCTTTCATAAGTTAAGCTGCTAGCGGTAGTTTAAATATGTTCCTTGTAAGGTCATAATCCATTTATCTGATCCTGTGAACACCGGGGCTCTCTTTTGGAACACGGCATTTGTAGGTCAAAGGGTTTTTTTCTTGACTCTGGTTATGCAATTCTTGCGATTCCCTACAGCTCGGGTTGAAAGGAAACGCATGTGATGTGCTAGTATTTCTCTTCTGTACAGTGTGTATGTTTGGACATGACCCAAGCAATACCTCACTCCAACTCCTCCCCTACTAGGCGATATCAAGTCTTCCAGCCCCTCTGAGAGCCCCCTGATGGAGAAAAGGGAGCTGAGAGAGGCCCAGTGTCCAATCCTGAAACAGACTGCCAAGGAGACTTCTACGCCTACCGACCCAGCTGACAATCAAAGCCCCTCTGCTCAGCCCCAGGCTGCCCCCGAGGAGCGCAGGGTGGCGTTTGACATCGGAGATTCTGACGATGTTGACAATAATAAGGAACGCAGGGTGGCGTTTGACATCGGAGATTCTGATGACACGGACTACAGCAATGCAAATGGTGGTAAGTTTGCCAAGAAACATCTTTTGCAGCTTAATGGTGTGTGATGTAACTGCTACATATATAATCGTGACATATCATACATGAAGTTGATACAACTTAAGACCTTTTTTTTCTTCTTCTTTTTTACCCCTTTCTGCAGCTCCCAAACCGGTTCAACCAAACAACCAGCATTCAGCCAATCAGGTCCAGTTCAACAACCAGGTTCAGTTCAACAACAGGCCAGCACAAGCTCCAAGTAACGGTTACAGCCAGTACCACACAGTCCACAAGGACTCGGGTCTCTACAAGGACCTCTTGCACAAGCTCCACCTGGCCAAAGTCGGCGACTGCATGGGAGAGGGGGGTGACCGACCCATCCGGCGCAACAACAGCTACACCTCCTACACCATGGCCATCATCGGCATGCACGGAGACTTCAAGCATAAGGAAGGGGACTACCGTGCCTACGAGGATGGCGACAAGGGCGCAGTGCCAGGGGGTCAGGAAAGGAAGCGCGTGCGTATGGACAGTTACACTAGCTACTGCAACGCTGTGGCCGAGCACACGACTCCCGAAGCTCTGGGAGAGGCTGATGTGACGCTAGAAATTGCGAAGGAGGATGCAGGTAGCAGCCAAAGCTCTCTGGATGATGACAGGCTCGAGGCAGACAAGCCAGAAGTCTCGACTCTCTTCCAGTTCCTCCAAATTCTCACCGCCTGCTTCGGATCCTTTGCCCATGGAGGAAACGACGTCAGGTAGGCAGATACCTTCATGAAGGTCATGTTAATATCAGTCATCAATGTCATGTTATAATCAGTCATTGATGTCATGTCATCAGCCTGATGGATGACACTTTTTTGTATGACATTTTGACTTATCAAGGTTGAACTCAGTCAGAATCTTTGACCCCTGTTGAAATAATGTCATTCTTTCCTCTGCAGTAATGCCATTGGACCACTTGTAGCTCTGTGGCTGGTTTACACATCCAGCAGTGTGTATTCAAATGAGCCCACACCCATTTGGCTGCTACTGTACGGCGGCGTGGGCATCTGCGCCGGACTCTGGGTGTGGGGTCGCAGAGTAATCCAGACCATGGGCAAGGACCTTACCCCCATCACCCCCTCAAGGTATAGACTCCACAAACATTCTTTTAGTCATAAAACCACATCCTCCTCAGACATTACCAGTCTTTTGAATTTAGCAAGCATGTTCAGACACATCCACCAGAGACATGAGTGTTGTTTTTATTTCCCCGCAGTGGTTTCAGCATCGAACTGGCCTCAGCCGTGACTGTCGTGGTAGCCTCTAACATTGGCCTGCCTGTTTCCACCACCCACTGCAAGGTAAGCTGGTCAAACACTGTGGTCTGGGAAATGGACTGAGACATGGGGGAAGAGCCTATTTAGTGTGAGGGAGGCTAAAGTAAACAGGAACAAAGTCTAGGAAACTGTCCAAATGTGGAGCAACTTTCTCCTCAATAAAATTTTACATTTTAGGTTTTCAGACAGATAATTAGAAGTCATAAGTATAAAGACCCAGATACACCAAACGGATATCGAAGAAGTAACGGTGATGAAGGCCAGCCATTTTGTTGCTTCACGTTGCCTGTGTCCTGGTCAAAAAGTTGCACTCGAACACACCGCAAAGTCTACAGCTGATGGCCAAATACCATGCATGTTCTGTGCCTGCGTAAAAGGAAATAGTTCTCCTAATCAGCAGGTGACAGTAGTCTGTATTTGTCAATCAAAAAGGGAAACTGGAAGACCAAGGACTATACGGATTAGGACTAGGACGGATATACAAGCCGCTATGATACGTACATGAAACAAAGCAGCGTTTTCCGACCATTTTCACACCACTATCGCTCGCCACTTAGCTTCATTCCAGATGGCCATGTTGTGAAAATATCCATGTATTGAAGTGATCAGGTGAGTTGAAGATGAAAAATGAGAAGAGCCTTCTGTGTTTATCCTCTTGACTTTACTCGTTGGCTTGCTGATTCATTTAAGCTGAACAGCCAATCGGAGTGATTTCTCTCACCGACGAGCTCCGCCGCCGATTCAACGTGCTGGTACAGCCAAAAAGCTTCCAACACGGGCAGATTAGAGCCGAGCGTGCGGGAGACACCGCAAAAACTAGGGCGGCAGATGCTCACAGACGGCCCGATAATAGCCGGCAGTCGGCTTGGTGTGTCAGGGCCTTAAGGAAGATGATGGGATTTATCTGACAACTGCTGTGTTTCCAGGTGGGCTCTGTGGTTGCAGTAGGATGGCTGCGCTCAAGGAAGGCAGTAGACTGGCGTCTCTTCAGAAACATCTTCATGGCGTGGTTTGTGACTGTGCCCATCTCTGGTCTGATCAGTGCCGCCATCATGGCCATCTTCATCTATGGCATCCTTTGAGCATTCGGGCTGCACCCCAAGCAGGGGAGGAGAAAGAAACCGCTCCATTGCGCACCAGGAGAAGAGGAGCAAAGTTGGAAGGCCAAAATATATCGCTTACCTCAAGCCGACAACTTTGGAAGAAAAAGGAAAAAAAAATAGAAATGTTTGAAAGGACTTGTGATATGGGCCTGTGGTTCTTGGCTGCATCATCTTCAACCTAGAATTTGCAGTTTGTTCCATTTGGGCCACATTACTTCTAGCGGGAAACTTGCATTTCTTTGTTCTGACTTGCTTTTTCATATCTCATCATTCTGTAACGAGTTAATCTAAAAGCATCAACTGATTTTTTTCTAATACTCATTCTTCCATATTTTTTTTTACTTTGCAACTATGTATATACAACCATGTTCTGTTTTACATGTTAGAAAGAAATGAACAATCGAAATGCAGTATAAGCCTTTTGCCGATGTAACTCTCCAGTCATAACACATGCTGAAAGTAACGTAGATGCAAAAGCAGTATTTTTAGGTGAAAACAAGTTTGTGTGTATGTGCGCGTTTTTTTTCCTCAATTCCAAGTAATTGTTATTAATGTTTTCCATCGGGCTTCATTGTATCCCCTAAACTGTTGGGACACTTGCTGTCCCCCCTCTTGTTATAGAACAAAATTGACTCTAAACTGACTGTAAATTCAGAGAGTTTCAGTGTTTTCTACCATACTTATGCGATCACATTCGTCTTTATGACAATTATCGGAATAATTGACTATGGTAGAGGCACTAATGGTACACACTGGATGACCACTTTCAGAATATATGAAATACTGTATCAAAAAATCAGCGCACCTCTGGCAGGAAATGAGAAAACCCTAATCGTTGAAGTCAGTGGATTATCTACAATCCAGCTCTTTCATCAGTATCTCCTGAGGCTCCTCCTTATCGATCAGCACAGAAATAACTGCCTGAAATTATCAGCCACTTGAATTTGAGAAATGTAACAGCAGAATGTCAACTAACAAACACATGCTGTCAAACAAGACCTCTTAAGTTTCCTGTTAAAACTTGATTGCATCATCTTTGATGGTTAAATGCTTTGGGCCTTCTTCAGCGTTGTTTTTCCAGTTCACCGTGTATCGGCTACTTCCCAGTATGTTTGCACCTGCCCAGTCGTTTGGGTAATTCTAGCTTTCCTCTTTCTTTCTCGGCCTGAAGGTTGTAAAAGAGGACGAACAGGAACCCCATACTGGAAGTCATCTTAACTAGGTGGTTTGGTGTTGAGCTGTTTGAATCAGGCAGACATATGTTGCATGCCACCAGTGTGTGGTCATTTGGCTGCAGTACTAAATGCATATCGGATCTATAGATGCTGTAGTTGCCTTAATTGTTTTGATTTTCCCTTTAGGTACCAAAGAATTTTTTTTTTTTTTTAATGCACATCAACATACTATAGTCCACACTTGTGGATGAAAAAAACAAATAAAAATGGGAAAATATACTGGTGTTAAACTTATTTTTGTCACTAATTTATAATATATAAAACCTTCTATATATAATAGTATATATCACAACAACCAACAAAGTATTGTACTTTAAACACTCAAAGTCAGGTTCTTGTGGTAAAATAATGCTGTATTATCTGAGTAAATATCCCAATAAGCAGCACTGAAATACTGCACAGAAGCATTTTGTCACATGAAACAAAAGAGGACAGAGGATGCACAGATAGGTGGAATAGTTCCCTTTTTATTGGCAGTAAGCTCAGTGCCGCTCAGACACCGGGTAATGAGAGAGCGCTGGGATCCACGTGCTGCTGCGCTTCCTCACTCCAGTACATCTGTGACGCAGGGACAGACAAGAAAGGATTCCTTTACGCTAGCTTTACATTGCAAACACACCACAATTCAGTAGTTTTCCAGGGCTTCACATCCAGGGCTTTCTGATATATGACTCACTAGCTCACTCCTGCGCATCTAGTGATGAATGATGACTGTACCAGTGTTATTTTACTGCCGTAGAGCACAAAGCGAGGCATAATCTATCCCCAAAGGGTTAGGATGTACTGCTACAGGCTGATTCTCTTTTTAACCCTCTGAGACCCACAACAGACCAGTTTTTGTCTTTTTTAGGGGGAGTACAGGGGGTCTTTAGGGGGAGATAGCAGGTCAACAGTAGATGTCCCATAGAAGTGGTGTAAATCATCTTAAAGTTTGGAACCTGAAGATTAATTTGAGATGCAGCTCAGCACTGTGTGTCAAAGTTGTTTAGTCATAAATCAGAAAAAAACATGAATTAATTATTTAAAATAAATTGTAAAAGTGAATAAAGGTTTAGAGCATTATGACGGAAATACATGAAGGTCATTCCTATGCTCTATTATGTCTATGTTGTTGCAGCAATTTGTGGGTTGATACTATTTGTTACACAGATTTGGTGCTAAATTTAACCTTTTTTTACCAATCGAGAATTGATAAATATGATCAATAATCCCACCAAAATACCAGATTAAGTCACCAAGACCTTGAGGAACACCATAGAAAAAGCCATGCTTGTGATTTGTAATAAAAAAAATTCACTTCTGTTCTGAAAACTGCTCTGAAACTGTGTTTTTGTCCATATACCTAGGAAAGCTACACATCCTCTGAATGCTCTAGGTCTCTAGTTTATGGCTGTGAAGTTTCATGAGGCAAACAAATGGTCTCGCTACAACGAAATGGCTGCTATGGGGACTAACATCATCACACATGAATACAATTGGGCTCATTGGATCCACAAGAGTCTCAGCTTTACAGTGATACCCAATTTATGCAATTCCACGACTATTTAGGGAGCTCAGTATGCAGAAATATGCAAACACATCATTTTAGAATAGGCGAAAATAACAAATTTGTACTGCATTAAAAAAGCTGGATGTTTTTTGCCCAGAACTAAAGGGGAGACTCGTGGGTACCCATAGAACCATTTTTATTCACATATCTTGCGGTCAGAGCTCAAGGGACCCCTTTGAAAATGGCCATGCCAGTTTTTCCTTGCTAAAATATAGCCCAAATGTGGAGCATTACTTTGTCTCCTTACCGACAAGCAACCATGACCTGGTTGGTACCGATGGATTTGTTAGGTTTTTTAGTTTCATATGATAGCTGTACCTTCACTCTACCTCTAAAACTGAACCTCCTGCTACAGCCTCTGAAAAATGGTAAAGTCGGTCGGGATTTTGCCCTCTCAGGAATTTGAATCTAAAAGATGACCCTTTATCGCCGCATCAATAACCTTGGACCAGAGGAATTTCATCAATTTTAAAACAATCCGTTTGGCATCTTTTAGGTTAGGGACAGTGCATCCTTGGTCTAAAAATAACCAGGAGCAGATGATACAGTATAAATCAAGGACAATAGCTACCTGGGGACAGACGTCTCAGACTGCCCTGGATTCTTGTCCTAGATTTACTCACATACAAGGAGGACTGTGTTCCAATAAACAATCTTATTTTGGAGGTCAAGCAGCCAACCGATCTCTGTGCTGACTCAAATATCTCTCTAGAACATTTGTTTTGACTCTTTTTACTCATTAAAACTGTTTTTACAAGCTGTGGAGCTGTGAATTTATAAGTGCTCTTGAGTCATTTTACAGTTGATTTTGAACCCGACCTATAAAGGCTTTTTAACACCATTTGAATCTAGCTGAGACCAGCTCTGACTGGCTCTGTTTTGCACATTCTGTTCATTGCATAACCTACAATTTGACTTTCACTGTGTTGCTCAAAACAGTTCACCACATCTTGCCTCAGCAGGTACTACGAGTCCGCCTAAAAAAAAAAAGTTAACCACCGTCTCTGGATAATACTAGTGAACAGATAAGGATACATTTATCATTACAGATGTATGTGTGTGTGGCATTTAGACGTTTTCACCTTGTTCCTTCTTGGTTGAATCCTGATTGGCTTCATCTGCAGAGGAGAAAATGGAGAGTCACAGCAAGTAGTTTTAGTGTGGGATTCATCAGTATGTGAGTGAGTCAGTGGCCATTTTACTTGATCTTACCCACACTGCTCACAGTCTCTGACACTGTCTCATGGTGCTCTGGGAAGACATGAAAATTAATTTGAGTTTAAAAAAACTAGAGACAGTAAAAAAACTCTTAAATCCTATTTGGACAAACTGCTGTGTACTATATATTGTTGTTTATCACTAAATAAAAGAAGTTTAACAACTAAAAATGTATTAGTTGTAGTGTTTTAGTGTAGATTTACATCACTTACCCCTCCTCTGTCTCCCTGTCAATAAATAATAGACACAAATTGTCATTGATAGAATGAAAGGAGCTGAAATTACAGTTTTAATGTGCTGAAATAAAAACTTAGTGTCGCAATCTCACCATCTGCTTCCTCAGAGGACTCAGACTGGGATTCTGTGGGCGAGATATCAGTCACAAGTTGTGATATTTTACATGTTAGTGTACTTTGAGGTACTGCAGACCTTTTTCTAATCTGTCCTTTATTACCATCTGCAGGCGGATACTTGAACAGTAAAACCTCTCTCACCCTCTTGAGCTGCTGCGTCAGAGTTCCCACCTCCCTCTGCTGGAGGAGGATTTCACAGTTACGTAATGTTGAGATATCAGGTACAGAAAGATCACATGTTGTCTTTTAATTCAAGCCAGCAGGATGCTGTTGTTTTTTTACACACCTGTGTTGTCATCCTGAGCTCCAGTTTGCTCCTCCACTGTTGGAAACAGGTGGCGTTTAACACACGATGAATATGTTCAAGTGTTCATCATAGTATATAAGTATAACTTACCAGATCCATCTTTAACGGCCTCTGCATGTAAAATGTTTGAAAGATTGCATTACAAACTGAGCCTGAATCAGCATTTATTAGTTTTGAATGTGGTCAGAACTCATGTAGTTCCTCTTACCAAGGTAGCGAGTTTCCTCATTCTGTTCCTCTGTAACTGCACAGGAAAGGGTTAAAAATAACACAATGAATGAAAGGTATATTTGCTTATGAAGTTGCCTCATTTTGGGTTTTGGGTCATTGCCCTGGACTTTGTCAAACTTACCATTCATCTGAGCGGCCTCACCCTTTTGAGCGGCCTCAAACTCCATCTGATCTGAGGACACAGAGTGATAGGATGACGCAATACAAGACAATGGGCAGTTTATGTAGTAATAAAAGTGAAGAAATGTAGTGTTACAGATCAAATAAAAGTGAGTCTGGTAGGTGGCTTTCACAAACCGATGAGTCTCCCTGTGTCATTATAAAGTAAGGCTGTCAATCTATTAAAATATTTAATCGTGATTGATCGCAAATTTTCAAAATGTACCTTAAAGGGAGATTTGTCAAGTATGTAATACTCTTATCAACATGGGAGTGGGCAAATATGCTTGCTTCATGCAAAGTATGTATATATTTATTATTGGAAATAAATTAACAACACAAAACAATGTCAAATATTGTCCAGAAACCCTCACAGGTACTGCATTTAGCATAAAAAATATACTCAAATCATAACATGGCAAACTGCAGCCCAACAGACAACAACAGCTGTCAGTGTGTCAGTGTGCTGACTTGACTATGACTTGCCCCAAACTGTATGTGATTATCATAAAGTGGGCATGTCTGTAAAGGGGAGACTCGTGGGTACCCATAGAACCCATTTTCATTCACATATTTTGAGGTCAGAGGTCAAGGGACCCCTTTGAAAATGGCCATGCCAGTTTTTCCAAGCCAAAATTTAACACAAGTTTGGAGCATTATTTAGCCTCCTTTGCGACAATCTAGTATGACATGACATGGATTCTACAGGTTTTCTAATATTC
Organism: Sebastes fasciatus; assembly: GCF_043250625.1. Lineage (NCBI taxonomy): Eukaryota > Metazoa > Chordata > Actinopteri > Perciformes > Sebastidae > Sebastes > Sebastes fasciatus. The sequence goes on from NC_133813.1 coordinate 20,704,303, forward strand.
ATATGATAGCAGTATCTTCACTTTTAACTTTTTGAGGCTGCTACAACCTAAAAATCGCAAGTGTGTTAAAGAAATTAGTGCCACAAATTTGCGTTAACACGGTATTATCGCGTTAACTTTGACAGCCCTGTTATTAAGCAAATGAAAAAGCTGCCACTCTTGCAGCCAGGTGAATTAATACACACAGACTTGAACATAAAGTACATAAAACACATCAAACATCAGTTTCACAGTACCTATCTTCTGCAGTTCACTTAGCCCTTCTGCATGAAAGACACAAGGCATTTGCATCAGTGTTGAAGCATGCAAGTATCATCACCCTTACATAACTAATTTTTATTATTGTTGATAATTGTATTATGACAATAATTCCTCACCGGGCTGAGCAACTACTTCCTCTTTCTCTGCAGATTCCAGAGAAGCTGAGAGAGCTAGAAGTCATCACAAGTACATAAAGACATCGGTCAGTAAGCACATCAGTAAGGCTTTAAATAAATACATAACTGAACATCTTCTGCAGTAAATAGGCATGAATGGGTTTTCTGTAGAAGCACATTATCAAGTGAACATACATAAAAACAAACAAGACTTGAATGTTTGTACCAGATTATACCCTCCCAGTCTCCATCAGTGGAGATCACCCCATTTTAAATCGTAGTCATATTCTAATTCCCTTAAAAATCATAACTATTTATTTTTCTTACCGGAGTGAAATGCTGCTACAGCGAGGAAAACGCATATTGGCACTAGAAATCTCATCTTGGCTGTTGGTCTGGGTAGTGGAAGATTTTGGGTTGTTGTCAGTCTCCAGCCTCTTATATCTTCAGTCACATCACATGCTCTGCATGGACAGGCGGCTCTGGTACCATTGTCCCTCCCTACCTGAGAGGACAGCTGGGTGGCACATCACCACACAGACGTAGCCTTATTCAGGCCGTCAATGCCGCCCATTGTTGGCCCCTCAGTCACACGGGCCTTTATTTAGGGTGTTACTGTGTCTGTGTCTGTACAAAAGAGAAAAAAACGGGAGTCCTTGCATCAGAGCTGAAAACAATGTTCATTTCCTTTTTGGGGGATGGAAATGGTGATTTCACCGCACGTCCATGTGCTTATGAATGATCGGTCACAATGTCGCTCAGTGAGACAATTCCTCAATTAATAGTGCAGATCAAAGAGAGGATGCAAATGGATTTTAAAAGTGAAACGAGATAGAAAGAAATAGTAAACAAGAGTACAAGTTGAGTCTAATACACAGGCGAGAATAAAATGGGCATCAATATCACCATTACACATCTAATTTGCAAATTGCTTCATAGAAAGTGAGATGTATGAGTGCAGAATGTCTTGAGAAGTGATTCAAACACAATTGAATCCGTCTTTTAATACATACCAGATATGGCTTTGGAGTAAAATGTCAAATAAGAGTACAAAGCAGACAAGGTCTCATCTCTTTATTGTGATTGTAAACACTTGCAAAACATACTGTTTAGTTTGGAAGGTTTCAGTATTGATTAAAATTATATTGTAATATAATAATTTTGTAAATAAGAGCCTCATTTTATTTGTGCAGAAGAAGCCAGACAAAATACTCCACATGGTTGTTTTTTTGGCATTTATAAAGAGAAGTGTAAACCTGAAACTTTTCCGTCAATTAAACAGCACTATTAACATTTTTGCTACAGTGTCTTGACTCACAACCAGAAAACTTCTTTCAAAAATCTAGAAATATACACCTTTAAAAGTGCTTTAAGAAACAATTAGCAAACTACAATTTTCTTCCCAAAGTAGCTAAAGAACGTGAAAGTGGTTTACATAGGTACAGTAGCATGACATCTGATAAACCACAGGCACAGGATACTTTAAAAAACAGATTCTCCTCCATGTTACAACAAAACACAGAAATGCATTGTGCTCTCTCAGTTTGGTCCCGGTGATCTGACTCACTTCATTAAAAATGACACAGGAAGACCCAAAGGACAAATGATTTCCAAAATTAAAGGGAGACTTATCATGTAATAAAGATGCAAGCCGATTACTCAGATATATTTAAGGCACAATCATAGTTTTAACAAGCTGAATTCATACACCTCGTCAGCGTGATTAGACTGTCCAAGTTATTAAATTTATCAGTAAACATGGACTTGTTAATACTTTTCTTAACTGAAATCAATGACATCCGATTTACAAAGACAACGTCTTAGTTGCACAAGTCTGTACTCACTGACAACATATGTCTGCTGAGGAGGTAGAGAGACAGAAGACATCAATAAAAGGGCAGTAACAAGCTGATTTGCAAGACGTTAGCTGTACCGTGTTCATACCTGCAGCAGTGCACATAAAAAAAATCAAAAAATTTGTTCAAGACACACTCTAAGACAGAGGAACACTTAAAAAGCGTGTGTCTACCCTGGAGTGCAGCGTGGTTCACAGTGATTTACAAAATTCAGCACAGTACATTGTTGACCCACCTTTAAGTGTGATTTGTGCTATTGTTGCTGCTGAATGATGAACCGTGGTGGCTATTGATTGGGTGATTAAAGGATCATTCCAGTTGGTCCTTTTTTTTTTTTTTTCGGTCAATATTCCTATTGGTAAGAATAACATTGTACTCACCAAGTTAACTTGTTGCTGAGATCTGGGAAAGCAGAGACAACGCTAAAAAAGAAGTGAGACGGGGCAAGAGACGGGTAGGCAGACAGGTTTAAAACAAACCCCCCAGGTTAGCCAGAAGCGTTTGGAAGAACAGCTGCTGGTTTAACTGTAAAACACCATATTTGTATGTGTGCACAAGGATTAGAAACGGTTTTACCTCCAAGTAAAGTAGTTTAGATAATCTGTTGACTCGTGTACAACCTGTCTGACTGTTTGACTGCTCGTGTTCTTTCCCCTGTCATTATAGCGACGTCACTGTATTTCCCAGATCTTAGCAACCACTTTGCTGAGCAAAAGATAGAAATGATGGCCAAAACTACAACAATAAGATCCAACTTGTAATAAACTGGAATTGTCCTTTGAGTTTAAAGGGGTCAGAGCACCCCAGATACCTGAAAGAGAGTTGCCCTGACAGGAGTGTATTTATAGTGCAGCAGGCGGTGTCCACGAGTATCTGTGCGGGTTTATACTGTACTTGATTGATCGTATTTTATTGCTTTTTCAGAGTTCCCCTCTTAGTCGGGTGTGCAGGTCTTCCTGGTCGATCTTGTCAACCTGTTGGTGCCAGCGGTGGTGCGCCAGCAGGGCCACGTTCCTGCCGGAGATGGCGCTGATCTCCATGGCGCTAGCCGCCCACTCCAGAGCGTTGAGGTAGTACAGCCGGTCGTGCAGGACGAAGGGAGGCGTCCTACGGTGCGGCGGGTGGTAAGAAGGATAAGCCAGCCACCGAGTCTCCGACACTGAATCCCAGGAGAGGAACATGTCCTGCAGCTGCTCTTGGGACAGCGGCTGTTGGGAGAACACCTTCCAGACTTTGGTCTGGCTGGCGGGGGGGCGTTTGTAACCCTCAGGGATGTGCACGGGGTCAAGAGAGCTCAGGCTGTTGATGAGGGAGCCCTCCGAGTCTTTGGTGAGGACGTCAGACACGGTGAACTTCGAGGCCAGTTCGGTGGTCCCGAGGTAGGACATGTTGAGCATGCCGTGGACCAAAGTGGCGACAGTCTGGTGGTAACGTCCGGGGTAGTGAGAGGGGATTGGAGGGGAGAAACCCGAGAAGGTGATGTCGGACTTTCCCTGGTGTAGCGGTGTTGCTATTACCACTATGTCGTACAGAGAGTGTGCTGAGCCTGATTCTCCGACATAGTTAACCTCGTAGAAACTGGCCACTGTGCCTGAAAATGGGAGACGGAGGGAAGTTAAGTATTTGACATTAAAAAAGTGTGAACATTAGAAATGCATCGGTGGGAGAAAATGGCCAGTTCTGCCAAACGAAGGAATGTGAAAGGTACCTGTCTTGGATGGTCGGACTTTTACTGAAATCGACGTCACTCTGGCAGGGATGAGCTCACTTTTGCTGTTGTACAGCAGTCCTGAGCACACCCTCTTATTGCCGCCGTCCACTGCCCACAGGCCTGAATCTGCTCCTGCTAATGACACTGCCCCTAGAAGACAACACATACAGTAAATGTTACCTCTATTTTACAGATTTTCAACAAAAACCTTGGGATACGCAATTCCAAACATACCAACAAAGCCATTGATGCGGACACTTTGGCCGTAGTTGACTCGAGCGATGGGTACGACAATATCGTTGAGGAAGGTCTGCGAAAATCCTTCGCCGATCATCGCTTCCTCCAGGGTCTGATTCCGCAGGGTAAGAAAACTATCGCCGCCCATGGCGTGAAGGAGCCGATCCACACTGGAGAATGAGTAACCAAACTGCTGATACTGGTAGATCCTGTGAATAAAAGGATTTACATGATCACCTGTGTTGATATTCGTGGATCTCATGTTGAGATTTAGGAGCCATGACAACTACTTTTCCTCCTCACCTCATGAATTTGTCCATAATACTCTCCACCCACATATGCATTCGGAGAAAGGTGAACCCGTATCGCCAGAGCATGCGCAAGAAATTTACTATAAACCAGTCGCTCTCTTCAAACGTGAGCTCCTTTCCATCAAAGATTGCCATTTTAGAGGGGACATCTGTCCTTGGAGGAATACCTGAACACAAACATATAGTAAGAGGGTTATTCTCTAAGTTTCAAATACAGTGGATTACATACCAATAATATTTTCAATTATTCATGTGTTTGTGCTGAATCTGTTTAAATTAGGATAAGTTACCTAGTTTTTCAATGAAGTGCTTCATATGCAGGTTCAGAGGATGGATCACGGAGCCTCCCGTCTCATACTCATACTCTCCGATCTTCACCGTCGCTAGTCGTCCGCCAACAACGCCGGGTTCGAACACATCGATCTTCACCCCGGCTCCAAACTCCTGCCTCAGGTAAAACGCTGCACTTGTGCCACCTATGCCTGCTCCGACCACAGCTTTAAAAGGAGCAATGACAACACAGTGAACCCACTTTGTAACAGCTGGAATCATTCTCTTGAGGTCACTTAAATATATGTATGTGAATATTTTCATTTGATTCATTAATTATTCTTCATTTGAATAATAGCGCTGGTTATACTGTTGGTCCATATGCACATTTATAAGATGAACTTTCCCCAGTTTTATTTTATTTGACACCTGCAGCTTTACTTTTGTGAGATTACTTATTTATATATTATTATTATTTTTGATCATTCAGTCTACAAAATGTCAATATATTCTTTGTTGCATTTAAAGAGATGTGGTTTTGTGATTTATTTAAGAGGGTGAAAATCAACCAGGTTATTTGAGTCTCATTGCAATGATTAAAAGGGTTCATGTGATTTATATGGTGTATTCTGATGCATGTACCCTTTGTAGCGTTTGACAAGACTCTGACTATAAAAATTGTCAGGCCCCGACCTGACTGGCCGACCAGCAACTTTAAGACAAACCGCTACAATATTTTCCCAGAGCTCAAGGTGACGTTTTGAGACGGCTTTTTTTTCTCAATAAATGACTAATAAATAAATGATTCATCTATTATCAGAATCGATCGAGTAACTGATTAATCGACTTTCATTCTGTTCCCTCTGATGAGGCCTCATAGTTTGGGCAACGGCAATATCCTCTTAGAAGTGACTTTACGAGTCCCTGATTCAGTTAAATCATAGGTAAAAAAAAAAGATCAGACTACTGTCTAATATATAAAATATCATCCCATTAAATTATTGGTGATCTTTCATATTGACTAACTGACTGATGAATTTGACAGGGCACTACAGGAGGGCAACTAATCAGCAGTTTAAGTATTGAGGGGATTTTATTGCAAATGCCATCTCACTGTAAACTCACATACTGAGTGTGCCACCAGATAGCAACCTTATTTGCACAAATTATACCATATGCAAATGATGATGTATGATAATCTATTTTTTCTTTAAGTTTTATGTACTTCAAGTATTTTTGTTTTAGTTTTTTTTACTTGCTCACATATGTCAATGCAACTGTATTGTGGGTAAGGTCACAGTGAGGTCTCGCCCACATAAATATAATATTATGAACCCTCTACTTTAAGCATCATAGGGAGGATAATGCTTGTCTATCCTCCAGTGTGTCAGACTTTAGAAGATGGAAGTATCAGAACAAATTGAGTAGGTATTCTAGTTATAGAAAGAATGATTGATGTGTTTTTTGGGACAGGCTTACCTATCTTTTTGGGCTGATCTTGCAGCTCTGGTGGGGCTGAGGCTAGACTTCTTCTCCCAGTGTGCCAAAGCCCCAGAAACAGCAGGGCTCTCAGTGGCAGGGTCCGTGGATTCATTGTGGTTTGTCTAGTTCTCTACTGCACTATTGGAGCATCTGTACAGAGAGGAGTAAGCATCAGCCATCATCAGTTCCGCATACACTCTTCTTACAGTATGGGTGAGTTCCTGAAGGCAACAGTCTTTATCAGTCCTGGTCAAAGGTCACACTCACAGGAGTTCACACTCACGCCAAGAATAACAACACTAACTTGTTATAAAGTCGAGGCTAACGCTATCAGGTCTGTCTAGTATAATATATATAGTATATATCTAATATTAAACACGTTATAAAGAGAAAGAGGTGCGTTTAAAGACTCACTATTCACACTGACACTAGAGGAGGGCTGCTGTTGATCCAGAAGTAGCTTCACAGTTATCCTCTCCGTTACAACTCAAGATAAATATAAAAGTAAAAGTAAATCTTCTCCCTGTCTACTTAAACAGACAACTTAACTGTTAACAAAAGCCACTATCGGACTAGAAAGTGTCAATAACTAACTAAACTAGTTTAAGGGTTGAATCATGTCGGAGCGCCGTGAACGTCTCTTACTGTTGACACACACTTCCGGGTACGCTTATATTTGAATTTCACAATAAAAGGTCGTAAAATCTTATTTTGAGATTTAAAAACTGAGATAAGTGTGAGCAATTTCTCTACAATTAATGAATAATATAATTAACCTTTTCACAAGATAAAAAAAATGATGTATAGGCAAGCCAACGCAAGGCAGCTTTATTTGTATAGCACATTTCAGCAACAGGGCAATTCAAAGTGCTTTACATAAACATTCAATAATTAAAACAGTTATAAAAACATTAAAGATTAGAAAATAAAAACAAGCTAAAAAAAAAGCTAGGATACAAGCTAAAATAGAGTATAACACACAAGAGTAAAAGCTCTAGTGCATTATAAGATCATTATCTGGTTTAATAAAAGGCAGCAGCAGCAAACAGGAAAGTTTGAAGCTTTGATTTAAAGGAACTCAGAGTTGGAGTTGGTCCTGCAGGTTTGTGGGAGCTTGTTCTAAATATTTGGTGCATAAAAACTGAAAACTGCTTCTTCTGCATGTTTAGTTCAGAGTCTGGGGACACTAAGCAGACCTGATCCAGATGACCTGAGAGGTCTGGATGGTTCATAACATAGAAGAAGATCAGAAATGTATTTTGGCCCTAAACCATTTAGTGCTTTGTAAACCAGCAGGAATATTTTTAAATCATTGCTCTGAGAGACATACAGTAAAGGCTAATTTGTAATTTAAAATCCAGTTATGATAACGTACTGTTCAATGATTTATACATGAAAAAGGGCTTGTGGACGTTTGAAGAACCTGAGCATCATTTCTCACGAGATAAATAAATAAATATTGAGAATAAAAAGGTAGTTTAGTTTATTTATTGACTACACTTAGGGCGTTTTATATTTTAATAATTTATTTATTTATTGTGTTGAGTTGAATGTGCTACTTATTTTGTACTGTTATTACCTTGTGCCTTTTCTACCTTTTTTCTTTTCTTAAAGCTGACTCGGTGTAAACTGCTCAGAATTCCAATGTACTTATAGGTGCAAATGGCAAATAAAACTCTTGAATCTTGAATAGTTCATCATCTCTGATAAGTCTGAATCAACTGGGACTCAATTTTGAAAAACAAAGCGGAAGTGGAGATTTTGTTTCTATAACCGGTTGCGGAAGTAAAGCGGAAGTAGCTGCCAATGTCTCCTCCTCATCTTGAACCATGCTTGAATGGAGGTGACCTTAGTAGTAAGTGTTTGTTATATTGTAGGCTAAAGGAACTTGCCGTGGACACATCGCGTCAGTCCGGTCTGGTTTAGATGCTAAGCTTGAATCTTAAATATCAGTTTAATCTTAAATATCAGTGAAGACTTGTTGGAGAGAGCAGCCCGGACAGAGATGGCAGAGGCACATCAGGCTCGAGTTCATGCTGCTGTAGAAGACATGGTCCAAAGCCTGGAGAGGGACCACATCCGTGTGATGCAGGCAGGTGTCTTATCTGTGCAAACATGAACTGTGCATGCAGTGCTTTATTGTTCTACCAGTCTGATTATGTGCAGCACATGTGTCTTATGTGTGTGTGTTGTTGCTGCAGGGTCGCATGTTCAGGTGCTCTGCAGACTGCTGTGATCGCTCCTCTGACTCCATGTCTGTGGTGCATCGGTGCATCGAGAGGTGTCACACTCCTCTGGCCCAGGCTCAGGGACTGGTCACTTCAGAGCTGGAGAAGTTTCAGGTGAGGCAACATTTCGATGAAATAAAGTTTTTTTTTTTTGTTTTTTTTTTAATAAATAAAATACTTTATTTCAAAAGCTCGATACAGTAGATTCATATACATGTTCAGATTGTTTTTTTCTTTGACTTTTGTATTTTTAATGACTTTTTTTATGACAAACTATACTATATTTTTATGACTTTTATATGACATACTATGTTTTTATTAATGACTTTATGACAAACTATAATATTACTTTTTATATGACTTTATTTTATGACATACTATACTATGATTTTTTAGTGACTTTTTAATGACATACTATTATATCACTTTTGTATGACATAATATATTATGATTTTTTATGACTTTTATATGACATACTATGATTTTATTCATGACTTTATGACAAACTATAATATTACTTTTTATATGACTTTATTTTATGACATACTATACTAGGTATAGTTAGGTTAGGTTTTTTTTTTTAATCAATAAAATACTTTATTTCAAAAGTTCAATACAGTAAATTCATATACATGTTCAGATTTTTCAGTACAATTCTGCAAATATATTTTACATTATAAAAATAATATAAAAATAAAATAAATTATACAACAAATAAAATGTAAGGAAAGGAAAAGATGAATAAAAACAAAATAATAAAACAAACAAAAAACAATCAGGGTCTGTTAAACAATTGGAATATATTTAAAATGTCTAAACAATCTAATAGTTTTTGCTAATTTAGAATTTTTGAGATTTAAGTTATCAATCAGACAAATATATTTTAAAATCAGTATCTTTAAAAATAAAAAAGGGTATTATTTTAAGCCATATCATTTTATGTATAATATTTGGTAAGATAATCATACAATTATGTAAATCTCATCTGCCGAAAAACTGGGATTGTTGACAGTGAGTAATATCTCAATCTTTGTTAGTATGATATCTTTTTCAAAATGTTTTGAGAGATTCTTCTGTAAATTTAACCAAAAAGAAGTAGCATGATCTACAAACACATGTTCAATAGGTTCCCCTTTTCAATTGCAAAAAGTGCTTATATTGTTAGCAGTTGCGAAGAACTTGCAAATAGTATCTTTAGCAGGGTAGTACCTGTGTACAATCTTAAATAGAAACTCCTTGATTTTATTTGGAATTATATATTTATGAGGTAACAGATATATAGTTTTTCATTGTTTTCTTTTTAAATATAGCCACCTATATTTACATATGGGGGGTAGTAATATGTTCAAGATGAACATGTTCAAGATGATTTCTAATAAAAGTGTTAGTACACTTTCTATCAGATATAGAAACCCCATTAATAGTAAGGGGATATACATTTGAACATTATATATGTCTGAGGAAACCTCATAACTATATTTAAAATAATGTATACACACACACAGTGAACCTGAGACTTTTGGGGCCCCTGAGTGCCCACTTTGCCTAGTTGGTACTGTAATTCAGCCTTGCAACATGCAGATATAATTGAGGTGCTGTTGAAACTACAGCATTACAATGATTATTAGAAAGATTAAGGGATTCTTATTACTGCGTTGCTTCTAACTGGAGTATTTTTTTAAAGTCAGTATTTAAGTAGGATTATACTAAAGTGAAAATACTTCAGTTCTCTTCATTTCAGCATAAGCTACAATGTCCCTAAATAACCGTTATGCTTGCAGCCAGGAAAAGCAGTAAACCAAATAATATCAAGTTAGGTTACAACAGCATTAGCAATACAACACACAGCTGAAATCATAGAGTTCAAAGGTTATGCGCTCTGATAAGCGTCCGAAATTGGGTGAAAACGAGGCCATTCATAGTAAACAGTCAGTGAACAAGAGAAGAGTAATCTGGTTCTGTTTTGTGCAGTACATTTTATAATTTTTCCAATTTCCTCTGCAAAGCGGTTGATTTTTGGAACCCGTTTTTCCTTTTTTTCTTGCACTAATGTATTCCTTTTTTCTCATGACTTGTAATTTTTATTTTGAAATATGACATTAGCACTGTAATTCAGGAAAACAATGTGTCTTTTTCCAAAAACAGAACTTTCAGACAGATCAAGGACGGTCAACCAAAATACAGTGTTTTTCTTAAAAAATAAAGAGAAAAAGAAACCATTCAAAATGCAATTCTGAGAGACGGTACAAAAGCATAACTCGCCTCACTGCCTATGTATTTATGAAAAGAAAGAAAAGCCCCACTTGAATAAATGTTTCCTGCCACACATCGTTTGTGAAAATCTTTCATATGCGGCGACTTCTTCTAACTCACCCTGTCCTGAAGAGGAGGTGTCTTCTAGTTCTTAGAAGAATTCACCTTCCAAACATTATTGTCGTCTGGGTCCAGTCCTCCAGTGTTTGTTGAAAAACAGACTAAACCTCAAAATCTCCTAAGATGTGAAGTTTTGGACAGAATACAAACGGAATGAATCATCATCCAGAATTGATGTATTTGGGGTCCATAGTGTGTGTACTAGTATACTCTTAGTCTTAAGGCTTTTTAAATGAAATTGCATACTATACTATGATTTTATATTACCTTTATGACATACTATAATATATTTTTTTTTATGACGTTTGATTACATGCTATGCTTTTATGACACACTATATTTTTATGACTTTTTTATGACACTATTGTTTTTGTAAGGAGTTTTTATGACACTATAATATGACTTTTTAATGACATACTGTGATTTTTTTATGACATACTATATTTATGACATGTATTTAAGACCTACTATAATTTGAATTTATGACTATTTTATCGCATACTATAGTATAATTTTTTATGATTTTATATAATATGACTTTTATGATGTTTTGACATACTGTACTGTATTTTTATGACTTTTTCATGATGTACTATGACTCTTTTATAACTTTTTTATAACATACTGTGATTTTATACTATATATATTATATTATATCACATTTAATACTATTAATATGACTTTTTATGACATACTATACTATATTTATGACATTTTTTACGACATACTTTAATGTGACTTTTTATATGACTATTTTATGGCATACTATGGTTTTTTTATAACTTTGTGACATGCAATTTTTTTTATGACATACTATACTATGATTTTTTTTGTGACTTTTTATTGACATACTATTATATCACTTTTGTATGACATACTATATTATGATTTTTTATGACATTTATATGACATACTATGATTTTATTAATAACTTTATGACAAACTATTATATTACTTTTTATGACGTTTTATGACGTATGCTTTTTTATGGCATACTATACTATGATTTTCTTATGACATAATATGACTTTTTTTAATGGCCTTTATGGCATGTTATACTATGATTTTTTTTTTTAATGACATTCATATATCATACTGTACTATGATTTATTTATGGCATGGACCAGGTGGTAGAGCAGTTGTCCAGAAATCAGAAGGTTGCTGGTTTGATACCCGGCTCGTTTTATGACATACTATACTATTTTTTCATGACATACTATGACTCTTTTATAACATACTGTGATTTTTTTTAAAGACGTACTATAATATGATTTTTATATGACTTTATTTTATGGCATACTATACTATGATTTTTATATTACTTTTATGAAATACTATAATATGACTTTTTTATGACATACTATATTTTGACTTTTAAATAACGTACTATGATTTTATTAGTGACTTTTAATGACTTTATGACAAACTATAATGTGACTATTTGTATAACATACTATGATTTATTTATGACATATTACTTTTTTTTAATGACTTTTATGACATGCTATTCTTAGATATTTTTTTTTAATGACTTTTGTGTCATACTACACAAGGATTTTTTTATGTCACGATCCAGGTGGTATTGAGGTTGTCCAGTAATCAGAAGGTTGTTGGTTAGATCCTAGGCTCATCTAGAGAGTGTTGAAGTTTCCTTGAGCAAGACACTGAACCCCTAACCGCTCCTGAAGAGCAGTATGGCAGCCTCTGCCATCAGTGTATAAATGTGTAAATGTATAAATATGGGCGCCAAAATAAAAAGCAACAGGTTCCACGACGCAAACGCACTGCTCATGTTCCCAATGTGTCCCGGCCAACTAGCTATCCTCTTTGCCCCCTCAGGACCGTCTGACCAGATGCACAATGCACTGCAACGATAAGGCGAAGGATCTTTTCGATTCCGGCGCTAAGGAGCCAGCTGTTCGATCACTGATGGACAGCTGTGTGGGCAGTTGTGTAGATGACCATGTGAACCTGATCCCCAGCATGACCCGAAGACTCAAAGACAATTTGGACTCTATACAACAGTAAGGAGCGGGATGGAAGACCGTAGTCCTTCCTGCGGTCATTGCACATACAGAGGTGCACGGTCACTCAACTCAGCCAGTTTGACCAGTAACAAGTGAAGAATAGAGGGCTGGAATACTATGAAAGGGCAGAGAGTGAAGTTTAAAATGCATTGTGTGATGCAAAAGAGTTTTGACTGGTTTTAGAGACGGATTCTGAATACTGGTGTTGTGGAGATTCAAAACGGCTCACGAGACTTGTTATTGTACTATGTGTAATCTACAAGCAGTAACCTCCCTGGAGACTGGGAGCTTGGAGTTTTGTCAGATTTTGGTTTATCTGCAACAAGAAAGAAATCCAGTGACGCATCTGGTGTCGCGTCATTAGGTGTTTTCGGACCAAACGGTTCTGGGGACTCACTGAGAGGAACTGCCCACTGAGAACTACATACTTTCAAGGGCTTTTTTCTGTTTGCACTCGCACCGCCAATTGGAACGCTGAAGTGACGTAAGCCGGCCAGCGCCGCACGCACACATCTCTAGCTGGGATATCAGCAAGCAGCTAGTTTGCTACATTTCACAAGCTCTCATAGCTTTTTTTAGTATAAGAATAAATAAACAACTTTGTTGCATGCCACAGTCATATAAACTCAAGCAAAATAGTTGTCACCAAAGTACCGTTTGCGATTTCAGTTTGAATCTGCTATCGTTTCTTCGGCTCAGTGGGTTAGCCTTTGAGCTACTGGGTTAACTCGCTAAGCAGCGGCTCTTGCATGTTCTTTGGCTCAGTGTTTTTGAAAAACATGGCTCATTGGCTCATGTGATCGACCAATCACCGCACACTTATGTCACTCACGGTTCCCATTGTGCTGGGAGAGTACCTACTCTGAAATAGGAGCTAAAAAAGTCCCTCAATCCGGCGTTCCAAGAACTACGATCGTTCCTAGTTCTTGCGGTGAAAAAGTTCCTCCGGTCCGAAAACGCCTATTGTGTGTGAACAAGATGCCAACTCAGACATGCATTGAAGAGAAGTGTGCATAGGAAACACTCACTCACAGTGCATATCTGAGTATCACATTTTAAAATACTGGTATAGAGTACACCACCCAATGAACATGATCCACATCTGCATCAATTCCTGCATAAAGTTTTGACTGTACGTTATGTTGAATTCTTCTTCTCAGTCATATTTAATTACTGAAGGTTTTCTCCAGTATGAGCCCTCATTCTTTTTTTTGTCATTTCATTGTTGTTGAGCTGTTCTGTGATTGTCTGACCTCTCGTGAGATATGTTCATATATCTGAATTAAAAGTACTGTACCTGTACCTTTTGGACTGCATTACTTCCACAATATCAACAACATGAGCTCTGCTTGCAAATAAAAATACAAGGCAATGATGAATGCCAGTGATGCTTTTCTTATTTCAAGGTCTGCAAAAATCTCAATTATATACAAATAATGGTACAAGAAAGGCAACACAGTAAGGTGGACGTCTGACTAACTGCAGGTGAATATTGTACATAAACAAATACAAGGAGCAGTTAACGCACTAGATCTGATTGATTTTTTTTACCCAAAATATTTCAGCAAAATATAGCAAGGGAAATTATATTCAAACTTTACTTCAGAAACCACAACAGACTCTGCAGAGGAGTCAACTGAAAACAAAAGTTGCACCACCTACACATTGATCGTTGAGTCACTGACAGAAAATACAGCGATGAGTCTCTTTCTGCTTCTTGCATAATTTAGTTTACACCTTATGGAATGAGGACGGAACCTGCCAAAATCAATATATAAATAAATTACTCTACAAACAAAAGTTATTAAATGTAGCTAAAATATTTAAAATATTATTTATTTTCCCAAACTTATTAATTTCTGTATTCTTTTCTTTATACATTTCTTAACAAATTTCTTTATGTATTTCTGCCTCATTATTTAAATGCGGGGGCTGTCATTCAACGTGTGTTGTCATGGGGTCAGCGTGCATAGATTGACTATAAGCTAGCTAATGGGGTCTGCTTCTGCTTGTCAAATCCAGTCTTCATTCCCAGCTCCATGCAGCGGGTCATCAGCCTGTTGCTGCTCCCCCCGCCGCTGCCCCGTACCGGTAAAGGTGTGCAGCTCAACCGTCTGCAGCTGAACTGTTTCGCAGACCCACCGCCAGTCACCTCCCCGAGATTGAGCTCGTTCAGAGTGTGGACCTCCAGGCCGAAGCCGCTGGAAATGCGCCGCGCCTCTTAGCGACAACGGCACCCTGATATCAGAGACTCTACTCGAGCCCGGAACAGTGGCACACACTGGACTGCTGGGCGCTGTACACAACCCCGCTTCCTATGATGGAGATAATGGGCACGGCAGCATGTCAGATATCAGAAAAAAAAAAAAGTCATAATATAGTGTGTCGTTAAAAAAGATCATACTATAGTATGTTGTTAAAAAAAGGTCAAGGTATAGTAAATTGTTGTTAAAAAAGACCATAGTACAGTATGTCGTTGAAATATCATTCACGACATACTATACTATGGCCTTTTTTTTAACGATATACTATACTATGGCCTTTTTTTCAGGACATACTATAGTATGACTTTTTTAATGACATACTGTACTATAGCCTTTTTTTAACGATAATTTACTACACCTTGACCTGTTTTTTAACGACATTGTGTACTATGACCTTTTTTTTAATGACATACTATACTATGACCTTTTTTGTCGTTGAAAAAAGGTCATAGTATAGCATGTCGTGGAAAAAAGGTCATAGTATAGTATGTCGTTAAAAAAAGGTCATAGTATGGTATGTCGTTAAAAAAAGGCCATAGTATAGTATGTCGTTAAAAAAAGGCCATAGTATAGTATGTCGTTAAAAAAAGGTCATACTATAGTATGTCGTTACAAAAAGGCCATAGTATAGTATGTCGTTAAAAAAAGGTCATAGTATAGTATGTTGTTAAAAAAAGGTCAAGGTATAGTAAATTGTTGTTAAAAGAGGCCATAGTACAGTATGTCGTTGAAATATCATTCACGACATACTATAGTATGACTTTTTTAATGGCATACTGTACTATGGCCTTTTTTTAACGATAATTTAGTATACCTTGACCTGTTTTTTAACGACATTGTATACTATGACCTTTTTTTTAATGACCTTTTTTAATGACCTTTTTAATGACCTTTTTTGTCGTTGAGAAAAAGTCATAGTATAGTATGTCGTTAAAAAGAGGCCTACTTTAGGCTTTTATGACTTTTAATGAAGTTTTTGGACATACTATACTATAACTTTTTAGACATACTATACTATGACTTTTTTCGACATACTGTACTATACTATGACTTTTTATGCATTTTGTCAACTACTATACCTATGACTTTTTTGACCTACTATACTATGGTTTTTTTAATGACTTTTTCAACTTGCTATACTATGGCTTTTTTAAATATACTATACAGTAATTATGACAATTTTACACAAATGTGTAACAGGATAAAATGATGAAGTGATGACATTTTGGACAGATCTAAACTGCAACTTGACTGATTGGCAGAGGCATAGAACCGCGAGGCAGTAACTAGTTTCTAATTAGTGCTGAGCCTAAGATCTCCTAGTTTCTTCATTCATTCTTCATCCAACCTTTTTCATTCGTTGCTCCTACTGAACAGAGATCAACCTGAATCTGGACCATTTTGCAGAGAATATGTTGTGTGGGACTGGTTGTTGAAGTTTTTCATCGATCATCTGATAAATGAAAATGATAAATGTATGCAATAAAGGCTTAGTCATCACATCAAGTGTTAAATCACTGACATAAATAGAATAAAATTGCTGGACAGCTTTGTCAAATATGTTACTGTAAGAGTGTGCCAGTGAACGTCAACTAGTAGGAAATCAGGCAAAAACTTTTGTAATATCTACCGAAGCATAAATACATGAATAACTGCAGCTGTAGTAAAGACCTACATTGAAAAAGAGATAGGATCATGTGATAGCACCACAGCCCATGTGAATGGGCAGTTTTATTGGCTGTCGAGAATTGTATTTTCTTTTGCAAAAAATAAATCCATACAAATACAAATGAAGTGAAAAAAATAAATAAAAACTGAACAAAAACACCTTAAAACTTCATGCCAGTTACAGTTGCAGCTATACAGGTGAGCAATACTGACTAGAATTAGTTAGCAGTACATGTTCGCTTTACAGATTTTCAAAACAGCATGAGGTAACTGATTGCCAAAATTGCCAAACAAATAGTGACCAAATCAATAGCACAAAAGTGTACAACGACGTAACTGCAAAGGTATTTTGTGTGGTGATGGGAGCAGTCTAAATAGCCTGCCTAAATGTGTCAAACAAGGAAGTAAAAGAGGAGCAGTGGGCTCCAGTAACAGCAGTAAATGGACATTTGACAGCGTAGCTGGTAAACACTGCAGACAGTCTCAAAATCTGAAGTCTGTCAACATTTCTGTTATGCTGTCAACATCAGAACGCTGGTGTCAATGATCGTACATCCAAGTGTAAACAGTGTAAATCAGGCCAATGAACAAAAACTCCTGAAGGCTAAAAAAAAAAGAAGGATTATTGGGTTTATATGGATTTTTTTTACCTCACGATGCAGGTTTACATTTAGGTATGTAACATCATGGTTACTTGGGCTTTGTGACTTTACTTTTATCACTTGAATGCAATGTTGTTTTATAATGTGAATACTGCAGTAAATGTTATTTACAAAGTACAAAGAATACTTGATATTGAGTATAATCTGGGAGAGGGGGTGGTGGACTTTCCAATCCGAAAGCCTTAACAGAAGCTACTCTGGTGTAGAACCGCACAGATACATGTCCAATTTAAGACTGAGTGAGATGGACCTCAAGGGATTAAAGAGTGATAAAAACACAGGCTGAAACTCCTGCTTTTACTGCATCTATCAGTTAGTTTTCACAATTCAAAAAGGGATGTCTGTTGAATGTCGTCATCAGCTACGCTACATTTGACCGTACAACTTTTCACAGGCGTGGAAGGTTGCTTACGTTACGTCTTACGAGTGGTAGAGATGCTGTGTCAAGATTTAATTTACTCTTTTTGCACCTTTTAAGTGTTGGCAGAGATTGTACAGCATCTTTCCCATTTGGATTCAGCCAAAACAAGTCATGTGAAATGTGTGCCAAGTTTGTTTACGACACTGTTGGTATACGTGGTGTTTTGCGTGCTTGCTGCAATGCACAGAGCAGTTGATTCAAGTCAGTGCAAACAACAGGTGAGTTTTTGAGCGCACCCATCAGTGGAGGGAAGGGGACACATCTCTGACCAAATCCCACAGTCAGTTTACATAATGGTCAAAACGAGCAACAGACTTGAAACTTCCCATACAAGTCAGTAAAGGTCCAGTTTCACCCTCTGAAGCTGTTCCCTGATGATGTTCCCATATTCCAGGATGATAAACAAATTCCTGGTGGTTGATAGAAGTAACTCGGGGGGGTTCCCATCTTGAGAAATGGTCCGACATCCCAGTGCAGACAGTTCATGGCAGAGGTCCAAAGTTTGAAGCTGCTCTGAAGTCAAAGGTGGCCGAATCCCTCCTGGCCACTGCCTCTGCCACGCCGTAAATCCTATTTATGCGTGGCTGACCCCCAATGTGCCAAAACACTGAATACACAGATACAAAACATTTTCGCGAAACACCTCACTGTGTTACATAGCATGCTGATGGTATGTCCAATGTCGAAGTGATGTTAAATGTGGCGGTGGATTGTACGTACAAGCTTGTGTCAGTGTCTCAGCTTTACCAGAGTGAAAGGACCAGTTAAATGCTGAACGGGCATCAAGACACGCAGCGAGCAGTGCTTTCTTGTTCTGAGGAGTCTGGACGGTGGTCCGAGTGAGGCGACGTATACAGGAAGTTACAGCACACGTAGAGGGGGAATGTTAACAACCGGCTGTCCAGGTTCATCACCACATACTCCTGTAGTCATTGGAGGGACAGTAAGAATATTTAACAAGTCAAGAAGAGCATCTTATACAAGGTAATGAATAAATTGAGCCATCTATTAGGTTAACAGTGCTCACTGACCTGGTCTTTCTCAAGGGTGAGAAGCTGGTAACCTGTTGAGCGACTGCAGACCAGCTTTCCACGGCTATCGAAGGAGGCAAGACGTAGCCTGAACAGATAAAAAGTGTCAGGTAGGTTAAAGACTTTCCAAGATTAAAGCTGCAGACACATACACATTGTTTTAAAAGGAATTTGTCTGTTTATACTTTATTTCGAACATGTAAAAACAAAACTAGATAACAGTAAAAATTTAATTATTGATAAACCTATACACATACTCAGTAAATGTTTATCATAAACGACACAATTTACATCTGACATGTTCGAAGAGTAGGAGGAAGTATGCGCTTATTTATTCCTACTCCTTATTCGCTAATAATCCATTAATTCATAAACTTTATCTCATATATATATATATATATATATATATATATATATATATATGTATGTAACATTTTGGGAAACACGCTTATTTACTCTCTTACCGAGAGCTAGAGAAGATCGATACCACTCACATGTCTGCACGATAAATATGAAGCTACCACCGGTAGATGGCTAACGTAGCTTAGCATAAAGACTGCAAACAGGTGGAAACAGCTAGCCTGGCTCTGTCCAAGAATAACATCTAACTCTCGCGAAAAAAGTGAATGTATTTCCCAAAATGTCAAAATATTCCTTTAAACAAACATCAGACACCTAGTTTCAATACATGACTATTATTTACAACAGCTAAATAAGCTCAGTTGTACAAATGTGAATGAGAAATGTGATAGAGAAGTGTAACAACTACTCATCATATTAAATAGGTACACAATACATTAGTAAAAGGTTCCCAATTCTGTTGCAGTTGAACTCCAATACGTATCCCCAACTTACAATGTAGTACAACTTTACTGCTATATCACTACATATGTGTTTGGTTTGAGACAATTCTTCCAGATGAGTTACTATGTTCTTTCCAGATTATACCTTTATCAAGTTTATAAAATGATCATCTTAGTTTTCTTATTAAATCCACAGTTTAGATGAATATTCAAAGGTTGGCTGCACTACACACCTGAATGCCAGATGCCTTCGAGGTTGCAGACTCACGGCGCCCCCACATGGCTGACTCAGAGTATTTCTTTTGAAGACTATGAAACGGTTTGTGTAGGTCACCAGCAGGTCAAAACCAAAGTTGAAACCTGTCCACCGCCAGCAGTACTGAGGAAAGGAAAATATTTGTTTTTTTTTACTGTAAAAATTAAGTCAAATACAGGAGAAAAAGTTTGATTGACCGACTCACATCTCCATCTTTAGTCAGTTTCCTGCCGCACCTCATGCTGCTCAGCTCAAATTCATCTTTGTTAGCTTCCTGGGGACTAATGACAGAAAGGTGCCTTTGTCATCCCAACAGCATTAAAATCATATTATGCATACAGTATAAAGGTTGTATAAAGATGCCGCAGCAGCTGAAAGATACAGGTGAAATTAAACAGTCTAATGACATTACAATTGTTCGGTCTCAGGTTCTCACCCATTATCATTGTCAAATTCTGTCCGGAGCATAGCAAACCACTGGTTTTTGTACACCGACGTTAACCAATCTGGAATAAGTTGAAAAATAGAAAATATCAGCAGCTCATAAACACATGCAAAGAGATGTAAACATTAGGATGAACGATGGTAAAACTGCTTTACAATTTGTCTTAAAGTTTTTGTTAAATTCAGTAAAATGTATGTATGCAAGTTTGATTCTTTAAACCACTTACAATGAAATGAGACAACTTAAGCAACTGAATTGCGTACAAAGATGGAAATAGCACATTGATCAAATAACTGGGCTTATTTGTCCTAGAATAATCAGTCAAGTAACAAGAAATCCAATGAAAACTGAATTTAAATCAAATCCTTCACTGTATTCAAAACCACTTTATAGGGGTGTAAATCACAGGTTTCATCACAATACGATATTATATAGATTATTTGAACAACAATACGTTATTTGCAGATATCACAAAGTCTGCTACGATGCAATTTAGATTTGATTCAATTCAGGGGCCTGCGATCAATATGAGATAATATCATATGGCCATTTAGAACAATCAGTTAAATTTATATTAACTCACGAAAAGCAAGTTAATTATGTTTTGACAATGTTATTACTGAGCTCTTCTAGATATCTTAATGAGAAACAATCTATTCTTTTAATAAAAAGAATAAATATAAAGTGGGAATTTCAAAAATAAAGATTTATCTTAAAGATGAAAATATGTATTGAAGTTTTCACTTTGCATCAATGATATTGGATCGTTGAATCAATCGATCCAGATCAATGTATCTTTACACTCTTACCGCTTTACGGCTTTGATACTAGATAATGAAATTAAAGATTTATTTTTCCAGAGCATAGAAGAAGCATATTCATGAAATTAGGTCAGACAGAGCCACATCTTACCAGGGGGCAAAATATTGTCTCTCTCCAGGATGCGTGCAGATGCGAGGTCGTTGATGATGTACTGGAGACGAACGTATTTGAACACTGAACGAAAAGGTTCGCCCTCCTCTGTGATCAAGAAGGGCTCTTTCTCACACAGGTCTGTGGAATGAAGTCAATTGGAAACAATGTCAAACATCTGTGTGTGGCTGCCAACGAAAAAGATTGCATATGAAGATCACTCTTTCATAAGATGTGGCCTTACTGTACCTGTCCTGCGTTTGCAAAGCCAGGCATCGGCGTCAGCCAGAAGCTGCTTGATTGGGCCGTCCCATGACGGATTGATCTGCAGAAACATCCACTGCAGAGAGAGGAAATGACAAAGAGAGCTCTTAGGAACAGGTCTGATGCTACAGCGAGTGTATCTGGGAGTTGTAAAGCTAAACGTCTTCATGTACCTTTTTCAGAGCAGTGTATACATCCATCTCCACCTGCATGACAAACAGGTCTGAGGACTGGATGAGCTGCTCCATCATATCTGCCCTGTGAATGCAGGGCAGAGACAAATGGTGAGTATGATCAAAGACAATATTTTCACACCATGGTTCGAAACATAATTTAACAACACATTTCATTGTCCTTATTAAAAAGGTCACAGCGCTAAAACTTTTTGAGAACATTTTAATTAAGTAGCACATTGTAATCAGATTAATCAGTAATCAGAAAATTTGAGTTGATACCTTCATTATCAGAAAAGTTACGATGATACCTAAAGAGAGGATAAGGGCTAGAAGAAAAACTAAAAAACTGTGAGCTGAGCACACTCACCCAAGTTCCTTCATCAGGTCGACGTTTTGGTGGGTCATCAGGTTGTTCAGAAGCCACTCAAGACACCTGCAGAAAGAGATGCACAAACACATATACAGTGTGATATGAGAACACAGCATAAAACAGTTTTACCCTTTAGTCGCTGCAATTTGCAATAATTAAAATCTGACTTTTTCATGACTAAATCCAAGCCATAGATGCTGGCACAAGCATAGTAGCCGCACACGGTCTTCGCACTGATGTTTTCCTTCATGGTCTCTCCGCACTGCTGGATCAAGCCGTCCTGTAGACAACAGCAAACCACGAGACTTGATTCGATTTTGTATCATATGACTGCGTGTACAAAAGTCAAGATGGTCATTTTGCGTTTGAGACAATGTACTGACCAGCTGTAGCATACAAGCAGCTGCAAGAATACTGACAACTCTGCTGGGCTTGATCAGAACATCATCCCGGTACAGGGATCCAAACACGACTTGTAGAGCTACACACACACACACAAAACAGTAAAGCACTATCAGTAAAACACATAAACAAACACAATCGACTGCTGCTCTCTGAGACTGAAGGCTTCTCACCTTCAGTGTCGATGTTCTGGTCGGGGATCTCTAAGTTGATTTCCATCATGTTGGACTCCTTCCAAGAGCCGCTGAACATGCTGGAGAAATATCCTGACTGCAACATGCAAGAAGGAGGGAGAGAAACAAGAAAAAGAAAGAGTATTAAAGGATAGACAATGATAACCCACATCAATATAGCACTGATTGTCTTTGTGTTGTTTTTGCATTGATGTTTTACCTGGCACAGGTACACTTTGTGGAGGTTCCACTCCTGTCCCAGAGCACTGATGCGGATGTCACTGTTTTCCCCATTCAGGAACAAAGTCTGATAAATGTATCGTGATGTGCTTTTCAATTTCTTCCTGCTCAAGTTTGGAAAACACAACCAAACAACAGACAAGAGACAAAAACAAATTAAAACAAAATATTGATGACTTAAAAATATTTGACACTGAATTGCTTTTTCTTTTTTTTTTTTAAACCAGACTTGCCTGCGAGGTGTATCTAGTATGCTGTCGTCCTCCTCTTGTTCACTGTCACAGTCACACTGGGCATTTCGTTTCCTCTTCTTACACTCACATCCATGCTTGTGGCTGGTACTTGTGCCCTCTGCGACCTCCTCTGGTTCCTGAGAGGGCGACTGGAACCTGCTGCCCAGACTTCCCATCTCTACACTTTCAAAGAGACGTGAGATAAACAAAACAAGTCAGCTGCACATTGATCTTGACATTGCAACAGAGCTGCATAGATCAATATAATATCAAAATCATTAGAGCAGATACTGTTGGGGACTTTGCTTTTGCAGTATCGTGATATAGCTTGTGTTGGGAGTTTTTTGTTACTTTTCTTTAGGGTTTTAACTAACAATTAGTTTAATTCCTAATTATTTTGTCGATTAATTTTTCGATTAATTGACTGTTCAGTCTATAAAATGTCAGAAGACAATGAAAAATGGCTATTACAAATTCACAGAACCAAGGTGACGTCTTTGAATTACTTATTTTGTCCAACCAATAGCTGAAAAAACTGCAAATTCACACATTTGTGAGGCTGAAACAAGCAAATGTTTGTCATTTTTGCTCGATTAATGACTTGAAATTGATTGATTATCAAAATTGTTGCTGATTAATTATCTGTTGATTCACTTTTCCTAAAGGCTACATTACAGTTCAGCGATGCAATTGCATTAACTTATTTGAATGTCTTGTGAAATTAATTAAATATATTCCACATTTTGATAATAAATAGTAAGACTCTCCAAAATATAAGCACTTCTGATCACATACAGGGTATATGTATTTGGTAAAATAAACATTGAGAATGTAGTATACATCTTCATAAAAAAAGTTAATGTTCAAGAATGAAGCAAATGACATTAAAACATATATTAGGACTATAATAATCTACCTATTAAACTAAAAGAAAGGTAAACATTTGGCCCAAAAGGCTTAGAGATTTACATATGCTTGTATTTGTATGAAGTAGCTCCACTTGTGCATAACACAGTCTGATGCAAGGGGCTCCCTCCTGCAGCCTATATGCAAACCAGATGTAACATTACAGTGTGTTCAACACAAACAACCACAAAGCTAACTCACCTGATGATCAGCACCGGGCAGGCTGAGGGAGAGGTGTAGGGTTAATGTGGACGGTAAACACCGGCTGATTATCTCTGGGTCAGACAGTCTGTCAGACAAACAAACCTGAGGGGAGCTAGTCAGAGCTAGTCTCAGAGATAGCCTCAGAGCCTCACAGCTAGCTTAGCTGCAGGATTCACCAACGAAAACAGGTCTGAAAACAATAACAGAGATGTCTCTGACAAGCTGCTGCTCCACACAAGCCTCCAGACCGCCAAACTCTCTCTGGTTCCAGTCACATGTTTCTAAATTACAGCTTTAATGAACCAGGAGGCAGGATATGATGAGGTGTTGTTTCTGCCTCAGAAGAGCTGTGGCTGCTTTTGTTACTCTTCTTCTCTCGCTGAATAGTGGTAGCTTTCTACGTCACAGGCGGCTTCTCTGCTCAATGGCACCACCTACTGGTAGACGGACGGTATTGCACAAACCTGGAAAATGGCCTTCAAATCTATCAAAACACTGTTTGTCTGCATATGTCTGCCTAATTGTGGTGGCTTTTTTTTTAACTTTGATATTTATTTTGCATTTCCAGCTCTGGGTTGAACATCATGAGCATCCATACAGAATTCAGCAAACAATACAACACTTAACAAATTGAGCAAACAGTACAACATTTAACAAAAACAGTTGTCAGGGGCAGTCAAACATGTATATATTCTCCAACAACACATGCATCATGTTTCATGTTCCGTGTAAATCATCCATTTTTCCCAGTTCTTGTTAAAGATATTGCTTTAAATTTTTAGTTGGTATGTCAGCTTTTCCATTGAAAAAATATCACGGACAATCTCAAACCAGTGATCTTTCCCTGGAGGTTACACTTTATTCCAGTCTCTTGTTATAGCTTTTTTGCTGGCTATAAGCAGAATTTTTGCCAGATATCTATCTGATCCATGCAACTCTTCAATGTTCCCTATAGGTACATGACAGCACAATTGTTTGGAATAGCATATCCCATAATGTCATTAATAGTTACATTTACATTATTCCAGAAAGGCTTTAGTTTAGTGCACCTCCAGAAAACATAGGTATGGTTGGCCTCCAGATTGCCACAGATTGCTGGGTCTTTAGCTGTCTGCTTTTGATTTGCGGTGTTATGAAGAACCTAGTAAGATTTTTCCATCCAAATTCTCTCCATACTCGCGAACTAGTAGTGGTACACTGTGTCATACACATTTTATAATAATTATTTAATACTGCACCCATTAATGTAATTCACCATACAAGTCTAAAACAGATAAATATGATAATGATAAAGTAAAAAAATAACAACATGAAAACTTGATAACCAGAGCTGAACCTTACTGACCAGTCCATCTGGCTCCTTTTGAGTCCAAAGGGCACTGCAAAACCAACAGTGTTTAGTCATTTAGGTTAACCCTGATGCCTTTGCCAAATTCAGACTTTAATTAAGACTGCACTGAAACCTTTGAGAGGAAGATTATGATTTAATCATTTATATTGAGGAAAAAATGGCCCAAAAATTTATATTTAGGCTATTAATTATATTTTCTTTTTTTTGTTTTCATTGATTTGATAGGCTAACTTTAGAATATGTTTGAATCAATACTGAAAGCAGAAAGCAGGGTGGAAGGGTGGAACAGCCACCATTTCTTTTTGTGTGAAAAGCCTGCTCAATATCATGTTAAAAAAAGGTGTCATCTCCTGCTTTCTGTTGGTTAATTCAGAGGGTAAAAACAACAACAAAAGCAGCTTTTATTTTATTATACATTACACAAATAGCCTATAATTCAAACAGTAAATTTCAAGGAGAAAAGATATTATGTAATTTGTCACCAATTATAGGTAAAATACTGTATATTTAACCTTACTTATACCCCTATTTTTTCACTACTTGTGTACATAGCAGTCCTGTCTATTCCTCACCTTTATGTGTCCAGCTTTGTTGTACTTGTCCTTGCTGTTTTTTCTGTTTCTGTGTAAGTACATTTAGACAGATGCATAAAAACCGGAGTCAAATCCTTGTATGTATGTACTTGGCAAATAAAACTAATTCAGATTCTTTATTTAATCAGGTTGTCTCATTGAGATCAGGATCTCTTTTGTAACATTTCCAATAACTAATGAATAATGTGTGATTTTTTACATGGGTTTAAATGGAGAAGGGAGTTAAACGGAGGAAGTCTGGGAGTTCAAAAATGCTTGGAAACACAACTAACTAAATCGTAACTAAGCAAGCAAAGAGCTTTGTCTCTATTTCCCCTATAATTAGGGCCAAATTACACAGTCTTTGATGAAAGCACTGCCTGAAACAACACGCTTTCTTGTAATGTTGACAGGTTTTATTATGTACACTTGAGTTGTCTGTGTGAGACAGTGTCAGTGCATCCAAGGCAACCAGTGCACAAAGTCCTTTCTTGTTTTGCCCATTCAGACCACTTCAAAACCTCTCACACCCTTAACCACTCACATTATAAATACACACCCAGAAAGACCAAGACCACACTGAATGGAGGCTAAGCTAATACCTGAGTATGATGAAGTGTTTAGTCTACAATCATCTGCAGTGTGGTCAAAACATACCACCAGTTTTTACAGACAATTGAGATTCAGTCGACGATCACCTTCCAAACCCTTAAAGAAATAATTAAAAACTTGACTCCACCTGCCACTGTGAAAGAAGGGATACATCAAATTGGAAATGATTCTGCACTATTAATCAGCCTCCAAAAACTATATTCAATGAGGACTTATCCATACACAAAAGCCAGATCCAAATATATAAAACTGATTAATGATTTATGCAACAACAGCGATTTTGTGAAGGGTTACTGTATTCTAGTAGCGCGTAAAAAGTTTTCCTTGGGTCGTACTATTCTAGGGAGAAAGTCAAGTCTATAGTTATTTTCTTCTGTGAAGATATACACACAATATCTGATATGGTGATCTGTGTTTAATTCAAAACAAGGCATTAAACACTTCACTCCCTCTTTCTTTTAGATGCAGAGTAAATAGCATTTAGCATCAACAACTCTGACATTGCCACCTGTCTTTAATAATGTGACTGGCCTCTTCCTTAAATCCTGAGATTAAATCCCTCATAGCACTATCTTTACTCCAAAACCTCTGGGTCGATAAACACAATGCAGGCAAACAGATATGATTATACAACACATGACTGCCCTCCAGTGGTATCCTGTGGTATTCTAGTCATGACAGTAGCTTCACATATTGAAGGAAAAGGAGTCACAAGAAGAGTCACAAGATGTATATGTGTGGTAAACTATGAAAACACAACATGTAGCAAAGAGCACAGATGTTTGTCAGTGTGACTTGTTGACCAGGGTTTGCCCTCCTCTTGAGTACACATGCAGTTGTTGTACAATAAGAAGAAAAATGTATTGATGCAAAGAAAAATAAGGGGGGCTAGCGAGTCATAAGGGGGCGCTGGCGAGTCATTTTGCAACGGCGAGTCCGAGACCTTTAAAATATCAAATTTTTCACCGCGTCTGATAAGTCTGCCAAGTTAAGCAACTTTTTGAGATGGCTAAGGTCGTCAAAAAGGCGATTCATTTCGGAGGAGAAAAATAATAAGAACCCTTACAGTTTCAATAGGGCCTTCGCTGGCGCGACGTTGTCGGTGCTCGGGCCCTAAATATAATATTATATATAATGTAATAAATACATATGAATATCTATTTTTCAATTTAAATAATTATTTTATTGTATTTTTCTTCTTTTTTAAAAGGGAGGAAAATGTGGTACAAAATGTTTAAGTGTGACCTGATTTTCTTTTTTTTTTTTTATTGTTTTTCCAAGAGAGGTTACATTACACAACAAATACATCAGAAACAAAAAAGAAAACAATAATAACAATAAAACCAATAAGACTGCAGAAATAAATAAACAAATATATATACTCTACATAATATACAAAAGATAAATGTTTATTTTTTTAAGATTATTCTAAATTTATCAGTTTTTGAAAATTAATGACAAATAATACACAAATCTTTTGTTTTTGTTGATGTAAGGAAAAATATTGTATCTTCTAAAACAGAGCTACTGTCGACCGGATATGACGTACGGTGTGTTCCCTTAATGGGCATGGCCACATGAAGAATCAGCCAATGAACGACATTCCAATCCCTCCGAACCTCCCATCATGCTCCCTCCTCTCCCTGCCCGGACTCGCAAGTGTGTGTGGGACTGTGACACGTAACTTTGTCCCCTTTCAGAGACGTGACCAGGCAGCAAACCTCCACCTGGGGCAGGGAGAGAAGAGACGGGACCTTTCTGACCCCCTGTCCCCAAACAAAACCCGTTTTTACCGTTTATACTGAACATTTTGCACCATGGAGGCGAGAGACGCAGCTGCAGGTGAGTTTTTTATTACCAGTGAGAATCAATGTGGCGTTGTGTTGTTGTTTAGCCAGTGTAATAACAGCATTTAACCAAGCAGAAGCTGTAATTTAAACCATAGTTTGGTGTATAGATAAGAGCTGCATGTTTTGTAAATCATGCAAGGATTAGCATGCTACATGTTGACTATGTTGACATAGTGTTCAAAACACAATATATTGCTTAGTCTTAAAAACATTGTACCTTGTATCACGTTTATGGTCCTGTTCAACGTCCAGGTGCTCTTGTGAGCAGTGATGGAGAGGAACAAACTGCACAGGAGGATGCAGCTTCTAAAAAAGATGCACAAACACAGACCAAAAGCAAGATGGAGATGATCTTTGGGTTCAGGAAGGAGGACCTGACCTCCTGGCACAGCCTGGTGACCCTCCTGAACCGCCCCACTGACCCTGCATCCCTGGGCATCTTCCGCTGCTTGTTTGGTAAATTGCTCAGACCAAGACTGCCTGCAGGGTTTAAGGGATTTTGCAACATGGTTGAGATTGCTCCTAGAGGAGCTAATAAAACAACTTCATCATGTGTCTTTCATGCAGGTTTGCTGATGGTTATCGACATCACGCAGGAACGTGGCCTAAGTCACCTGGACTATAAGTACCTGGATGGGGCCCCCGTGTGCCGCTTTCCCCTCTTCAATTTCCTACAGCCACTGCCGCTGGATTTGATGTATCTGGTGTATGTGGTGATGTTCTTCGGTGGGTCACACTCCTTTTTTTTAAAGTTAGAAGCTTGTGTCCAAAAGGTTACAGGTTGTTTTCTCACACTTCAGTGTTCCCTGTGGCTTGGTGAGGGAAGGGGACCCCAGTCCTTTTGAGTCTAAGCGGATGCAAATGTTTAATAGGAGACGGTCTCTGTGGGGTGGCTGTCTGGGAAAGATGAAAGCACATATACCAGACCTGCAGTTTTCCCTCCAAGCCAACTAAACCATGCAAGATTTAGTTTGAGTCTTACAAAGATTTTGACAACTAATGCAAATGTGGCATTCACTAGTTTATGCAAGAATGCAAACTGAAAGCAGAACACTGTAAATAAATACTGATAAATAAAATAATTGGGGTTACAAACCTGGTACTTTACCAAGCGGATACACCAGCCTGGGTACAAATACATGTTCTGCTCTTAATCTCAACACTTCACCTCTCAAATTGGTTTCTCCTAAAAAATCACGTTGATTTAACACCAGAGAGGAATTTCAAACCCACTTAATAACTGACATTTCCAACATTAAAACCATCTGTTAAAATATATTGTTTTGTATGTAGTACTTAAGTACTCCATTTGTATATGATATTTGTCATATTATACAACTTTTAACGTAGATTATTTACATACAACATACATTATAATGCACAAATTGTGTGGCAAAAAAGTGGCAAGAATTATCTCAGTCAAAATAAATACATTGTATGTTCATATCCAAATCATGTTATGGCACATGTTACTATGTCAATTATTCTCACTGATTCTCTATTTAGTGGCAAGTAAATTCATTATAAATTGTAATCATTTTGCATGTTTTATTTAACTGTCTTGATTTTGTCCAAATTTCTCCAGCAAATTTAGTATTGCACTGCCATAAAGTTGGGGGACTTGTAAGAGTCCCTAGCATTGGTCAAACTTCAAACTCCTATATTGCCCATAATGCAACACTCTATAGCATCTAGAAATACCCACGTCTGTGAAACTCTACACCTCCATTTTTTAACGCACGCTTTCGGTTTAAAGTTTGTACCCTCCAATCCCAAAGAACTACAGAAGACATTAAACAACTGTATTCACCAGCTGAGTAGCACTCCCCATGGACTAGTTAACAGATATTTATGTGTAAAAATAGATAAATTAATAGTAACAACTGTATTTTATTATTAACAAGGGGTGTAAGAAATTACCGATACACGCGAGTATCACAATATTATGTTTTGTGATACTGTATTGATTCTCAAAAACACTCGACTTTTAAGTAATAGTTTATATGCAAATATTTGTGGCAGACCGTGGCTCAGATTGCACAAAAAGTAGTGCTATATGATGCAGGATGTGACAGGGACTGTGGCAAATGCAAATGCAGGTCCCACTGTTCTGATTGCATAAAAAGCAAACTTTTTTTTCCTCAGATTTTATGCATATGGTGGTGTGTTCTTTTTACAATGAATTGTCCTAAAATTAGATAAAAAAAAAAGAAATTGCATTATATCGCCTTGCTTACCAGTATCGCGATATATTGAATGGTAACCCTGTATCATGATACGCATCGTATCGTCAGCTTCTTGCCAATACACAGCCCTAATGTTAACTAAAGTTGTGTGTATGTTTCTCATTCAAGGCGCTTTGGGCATCATGCTTGGCTGTTTCTACCGTCTCTCCTGCCTCATGTTCATCTCGACGTACTGGTACATCTTCTTCCTGGACAAAACGGCGTGGAACAATCACTCGTACCTGTACGGCCTCATTGGGTTTCAGCTCACATTCATGGACGCCAACAGATACTGGTGAGATGATGGTTATAGGTGTGTGTCTGTACGTCTATATATGTGCGAGCTCAACTTAGCTGATGCCTGTGTCTTATTTGTAGGTCAATCGATGGATTGCGGAGGCCTTCTATAAGAAATGCTCACGTGCCTCTGTGGAATTACACCATGTTGAGGACGCAGGTTTGTGCACTCGTTTAACAGATAATACTGCATATATTTCCAATTATTTATAAACATGGCTTTGGTACAGGTGATCTAATGATGCTTTTTGCTCCTCAAAGATATTTATTGTATACTTCCTCGCTGGAATCAAAAAGTTGGATGCTGATTGGGTGGAGGGATACTCGATGTCATACCTGGCTCACCATTGGCTGTTTGATCCTTTCAAGTAGGTGTTATTTAGCAGCCTTCGATCACTGACTGTTGTATCTCAGTACCCTCTCGCTGATCTACCACACATTATTTTTCAGAGTGATCCTTCCTGTGGAGTTAATTAATCTGCTGGTGGTGCACGGAGGCGGTCTCTTTCTCGATCTGACGGCCGGCTACCTACTGTTTTTTGATGTCACACGACCGTATGGGATATTCTTCGTCTCCTACTTTCACTGCATGAACTCTCAGCTCTTCAGCATCGGTGAGTCGTCATTAAAAACACTTCTCTCGTTGCCGTGGATACTTTAAATTCTGCCTTTAATTTGTATAATCTTATTGCGAATGTTAATCCTCCACAGGGATGTTTTCCTACACAATGCTCGCCACCAGTCCCCTCTTCTGCTACACCGACTGGCCAAGAAAATTCTTCGCCCGTTTCCCAGCGTTCCTCGGGGCTGTCCTGCCGTTCACCTCGCCGGACCCTCAGCCCAGTACTTCCTGTGTTTACAACGAGATCCAAAGCACCAGCACCGAACGCCAGGAGACCCTGCCTGTCGCCAAAGTTTCCAAACTGAGACTAAAGCACAAGCTGGCCTCCATTTTCACTATTCTCTACATAATGGAACAGTTCTTCCTGCCTTACTCCCACTTCATCACACAGGTACGTCTAAGATCCTGTCTTTTTCAACATTGAAGATCCTAAAAGACTTTTACAGCTGACTTGATCTAAAGAACCAATTAGTAAATTGTTGCATAACGTTCTTCCGGCACTTTTTTCTACACAGAGAAATTCTGTTTAATAAGATTGTACTTTGCTGTCAGCAAAAGCCATTTAAACCTTCTCTGAGTCACCAGACTGATAGTTGCTCAATCAGAGTCAACAGTCATTGATCCACAGCAAACAACAGCTCAGACCGGTGTTGTCAGCAGGAGGGTGAAAGCTTACTCAAAGAGAAAGATACTCATCATCCAGTCTCTGATATGAACATTTTGCATTTTCTCTTGATTCTTTATTAATTTAAAGGTGCTAAATGCAAGATTGGGAGCATTTCTATTGCCTCTGCACAGCTCTCAACATGGCGACAGATTAGCTTGTAGCTAATAGTGAAAACAAAGGTAACACAGCTGACAGAGCTAACAGTGTTAACCTGGGGGGGAACCAGAGGGTGGGTGCTACACTTCCACAACAACAGCGGCGCCGGTCGGTACGGCGTTATCAGCTGTAACTGCAGTATGAGAGCAGTGCAGAGCGGTGGCGCTCACATGCACTAAAAGCATGTGCGGTTGGCCCAGCGATGTCAACAAAACAGATAGAAGCTTGAGGAAGAGAGACTTCATTCTCTGCTCAGGTAGACATTACTCCTCTATATTTTTACATAGCAAATAGTTGTTTGCTGCTATATTAATACTCTGAATATTGTATAGAGCACCTTTAAAAAAAGTCTTGGTTTATATATAACTTAAATAAAAACTGGTAAAAGGGTGAGAAATATTTTAATGTGTGATTTCTATTAGTATCCTAATATTTTTGTTTTTCTGCAGGGTTACAACAACTGGACCAATGGCTTGTACGGCTACTCGTGGGACATGATGGTTCACTCCCGCAGCCATCAGCATGTTAAGATCACCTACAAAGACGGAAAAACTGGAGATATAGGATATCTGAACCCGGGGGTGAGTTACAGGGAAAAACACTGTCAGACACAGAGTATGAGAGCAGTACAGTTTGTCTTAACGGTATATCAGTGCAGCATAGACGATCATGATGTAGAGTACGTATGTACGCAAGTAGAGCTGCACGATTATGGCCAAAATGATAATTATGATTATTTTGATCAATATTGAGATCACAATTATTTATCACGATTATTCATTGATTTTAAGGACAACATATTTGTATTGCACTTTCACATTTAAATAAACAGAGTGCTTTTACTTCCATGTTGTGCTACATTCCTGCTAACGTACAAGTCTTTGCGTCAAAATAAGACTTAAAAAAAGTTCGTTGCATTTTCGTTTTGTCGGGCAAAGCGAGTAATATACAGTATATTACTCTCCTACTCTGGACTGCACTGGAGATTTTCACAGGCTGCAGCTGTAGCACTTGATTTGATATGCAGCAGAGTTTTCTATGAGTGGAGCGCACTTTTTAAACGTCAATATCGCAGTCGATCATGTTCATTTAATTCAAAATCGTGATAGCGGTTAATATTCGATTAATTGTGCAGCCCATGAGTCACATTGCAAATCATGTACTGTAAGGTAAATAGGGCCCTTCAGTCATGTCATGATAACACGCTTTAAAGTTTAGATGGCAAAAACAAGTTTTGCTTGTTTAAGAAAAAATATTAGCACTATTTAAACCACTTTTGAGAATGTAATTTTCTCTTAAGTTCAGTTTAGCCGACTACTAATTAAGTATATAATTACACCGTCTGTATACTGAAGGTGTTCACACAAAGCCGTCGCTGGAAAGACCACGGAGACATGCTGAAGCAGTACTCCACGTGCCTCAATCACTTCCTGCCCCGCTATAACATCTCTGATCCTGAAATCTACTTTGACATCTGGGTGTCCATCAACGAACGCTTCCAGCAAAGGTATGAGAGAAAAAAGATGCTATTAATGTAATTACTTCAAATGTATCAAATAAATAATGTTTTTTTTTCCTCTAAGGATCTTTGATCCCCGTGTGGACGTTGTGAAGGCAGATTGGTCACCTTTCCGACCAAACTCATGGCTGATGCCTCTACTGGTAGACCTCTCACCGTGGAGGACCAAGTTCCAGGAGATTGAGGGCAGTTTGGACAATCAGACTGAGATCGTCTTTATCGCCGATTTCCCAGGTTGCAAATCTCTCCTGGTCCTTTTTATTTAGATGGAACATTTTGTTGTTGCGTTTACCTTTTATTAATTCTTGTTGCTACATGGGTTGCCTTTGTGCTAACTGACAGTGTGTTAACTTTTAGGTCTCCACTTAGAAAACTTTGTAAGTGAAGATCTGGGCAACACCAGCATCAGTGTACTGCAGGGCAAAGTGAGCGTTGAGATAGTGGAGGAGAAGAAGAACTACACTCTTCAGCCTGGCGAACAGATAAAAGTAAAGTAACACGCCATCATCGCCATTACTGTTTAACCTGGACACACAAGCAAGCATTCACCATAATGTGTGTGTGTGTGTGTGTGTAGGTACCTGCTGGGGCTTACCATAAGGTGTACACAGTGTCTGAAGACCCGTCTTGCTACATGTACATATACGTCAACACCACAGAGGCGGCGCTACAGGAGAACTTCACCAAGCTGCATGATCTTCAGGAGCGTGTTCGCAACGGGACAGGTAAATGAGAATATAAATATAAGAATATAATAGCAAGTGGATGTAGTCACCATGACGTCACCCATTGGTTTGTGGACTACCGTTTTGAAGCCTCGAGTTTGGCATTTTGGCCTTCGCCATCTTGGTTATTTGCAACCAGGAGTGACATGGGAGGGTGGCCAGCGATTGAGACCATAAACTCATGTTTACAATATTTACTGAGGTAATAAATCAAGTGAGAAGTAGGGTCATTTTCTCATAGACTTCTGTACAATCACACTTCTTTTTGCAACGAGAGGAGTCGCCCCCTGCTGGCTATTAGAAAGAATGCAAGTTTAAGACACTTCTGCATTGGCTTCACTTTACAGACCCGGAGGTTGCCACCTGGTTAACACCATGAAGCGCAGCGTTTAATAATGGAATTATTGTATGAGGAAAAATAGAGTCCAATGCAAAATTTATAAAAAATGTGCTAAAGAAAATCACCAGACTGGACGGTCTCTTCCAACAGAAACCGAGCCCCTTCCTCCTGAGCTGCAGCCTCTTATTGACGATGAAGGGTCAGAGGTCAACGCCACTGACCCGATTGTGCGAATGTTCCTGAAGAGGCAACGCCGTATGAAGGAGGTGAAGAAGCGCAGGGAGGCCGGTGCACTGGAGCGACTGGAGCGCTTTGCAGTGAAGAAGTACTATACGCTAAGGAGGGGGTGAGTGTTGTCCTCTAACGGCGCACTAACATGCCAAAAACATCCGTGAATGTGTCTCATTAACTCCGTCCCTTTCTCCGTTAGATTCTTGATGACAGCCATCGCTATGAGAAACCTGGCGGTGGGTCTCCCTCCTCTGGAACAGCTATCAAGAGAAGTTGCCTTCGCCAACATGAAAGAACCTCAGGCAGAGGCCAACCAGGACGAACGGCTGAAAGATGAAGTCGGTCACGGAGAACTTTAAAGCCGTCGTTGGGACCAAAGATGCTGTGTTGAAGTGCTGGATCACACATCAGATCATAAAACAGATGTGTGTTGTTACTACTGGACTGTTACTGGGGCATCGCTGCCCAGAAAATCAAAGGATTTTTAATTTTCTATGCCTCTGAAATATTCTGCGTTTCAGATTATTTCTAAATGTAAAGCCAGTATTTTGTTTACGAACCTGAATTTATTCAGCAGCACATGTTTCTGTTATAGCTGCAGCAAAAGCAGAATACTTTATGTCAACAGATGTGCACTACTTTGCTGTGCAATATTACATTTCCTATTTGTTAAATTTTGTTAATTTTATAATTGCAATTACGGCTCGGTGACATGACCAAAAAGAAATATCAAGACAACACAGTGACAATTAATTAAAAGTGCTCCATGACAGATGCATTACATGATCTGCTGGAGGATCCTAATTTAAATACGCTAAATGCTTCTTTGTTTTGAATTAAAACCAACAAGCATGTTACTGAACCGTTTTGAGTTTTAAGGGGACAGATTTTGGCAAACATACTGACATGAACAGGATCAGGTTGGGTGATAACTCCTCCTGTTGGCTTGAATTTCAATAATTCTGGTCAGTTTTTAGGGAATATAATTCTCTGATCTTTTATGCTAACCCTACAATGTGATAAAAACTGACTGATTGAAGTACAGAGCAATTGTTAATGTGTCAATCGACAGCCTTTTCTAGTCACTTTTCTAATAAAGAGCTTGTGTCAATACATTTGATGTTATTTTAATTAAGAATCAACTTGAAGACTTGCAGTCCGACAAACGAGGTTTGTGGAAATAATGAGTTTTATTGGTGTCAGTAACATGTCGCCCATCTTAAAGTGCTACAGTAGAAATCCAGTGTTCACTGTAGGTTGACATTATGGCACATAAATGACACTTTTCACATATAGTCAGAGCACAAACGGTAAAACGTTACACAATATAAATACATTTATAAATCTACAAGATGGATCTCTAGGAAATGATTGTTAAAACATAAAATCATGATGTATTTAGTTGAGGTTAAGAATTCATTTGATTCAGTATAAATATGTAGTCGTCACTGTGCTGTAGTTGAGGTCCAGTCACATAAAACAGACAAGTGTCATTAATTACTGCCCAAAAAGTGACATGCAACATATTGTTTCACAAGAGCTACAAGTCATTTCAAGTGTCCACATCAGGAGATGGTTTGTACTTAACAAGGAACAATATAAAGACAATATATATATGTATTTTATTTCATATTGCACAGTGTTTTACTGGTTCTAAGTCTTTTAAATTACCATCCCTTATTTTAAAAATGCTCTGTAAAACAAAACACACGTTGCATCCCTTTAAATGATGGATGACTATACCTATAATCACCACAAGTGAAAAACTCACCTTCTATATTATGTGTAAATTCAACATTAAACTTAACAGGACTGGTATTAGTGTTAGATACTGGCCTTTAGTGAGTGTTATCAGAGGCATTTTTTTCCTACTTGTGTACGCAAATCAAACATGATCCTCATTTTCATGCGAAAATAATG
This sequence comes from Sebastes fasciatus, assembly GCF_043250625.1. Lineage (NCBI taxonomy): Eukaryota > Metazoa > Chordata > Actinopteri > Perciformes > Sebastidae > Sebastes > Sebastes fasciatus. The sequence goes on from NC_133813.1 coordinate 20,741,692, forward strand.
TGAAAATCTACTTGCACCAAAATCTACCAAACGTGTGTTTTTATTTTTGGGACAATATAACAGGAACAGGCCTGTGCCAGCTCTAGTCCGAGATTTCTGCTTTGATTTAATGATTATAATATCCTTTTGTTTTCTTGCGTTAAAGGGTAACTTCTGTATTTGTCAACCTGGATCCTATTTCCCCATGTTTTTGTGTCTAACTGACTAATGGGGACAATTTCGTTCCAGTATTGAGGGAGAGTGCTGTAGACGGCAGCTGCTCATGGGGTGCAAATTAATCCTATTGGGGCAAGCTGGCACCGCTATTTACAGTACAACCACTAAAAGTGTTTGTTTTTGCCACAACAGGCTCTGATTGTTATTATAAGTGTCTGACATTATGGAAAGAGTCTCGCTCAAAGAGAAGTCTCGTTCTGAAATCTGGCGAGGTGACGTGTTGCTGGAAGACAACGGTGGAATAGTGGTATACATCCATGGTGGAAATGCAAGGGCCAGACGGGCAGTTTGTTGTGTTTGAGTACAGAGAGGGTAGCTTAGTGTTATCTAAAAGATTTTCAATGTCATGGCTGAATATTTAGATGATTTCCACGATGAGGTCTTTGAATTCGATGGCCGACAATATTTATTTAAGCCAGAGTATACGGATATTCAGATTTCACAACGAGACTTCTCCTTGAGCGGGACTTGGACACAAGAACAAACAGACCGGATCAAGCGAAAGGTAAGAAAATGCTATATTTCTTTGTAGGTTTCTTTCCATAATGTTGTCAGCCACTTATCATAACAATCTGAGCCTGTCCGTGGCAAAAACAAGCACTTTTAGTGAACATAGCGTTACAATGACGTTGCTCACTTGCCCTCGCAGCTTGTTTTGTGGCTGCCGTCTACAGCGTTATCCCTCAATACTGGACCAATTTCAAAAATTGTTGTCCCCATTAGTCACTTAGACACAAAAACATGGAGAAATAGGGTCCAAGTTGAAAAAAAGCTAAGTTACCCTTTAATGTTATTTTGAACAAACTATAACTATTTTCAAATGTTGTACTTAGATTTAGCATGTGCTGTGGGACATCAACAAACAGGCTCATTCTTCTGCTATGCTATCAGCTGTCAGTCCTCATATCTCATCATTGCATCTTTCGTTGAACATCTGTCAAAATGCAAATGAAGGAAGCAAGAAGGCATAGATAACAAATGGAGAAGTGCCCTTGAGTTTGACCTTATCCTCTCTTAAAGGGGAACTCCACCAATTTTACATTGGGGGGGGGGGTACTACTGCATATGTGAAAAAAGTTCCAGAGCTCCAGACGGAGCTGCACCAAATCTGATAAATTGCCTCAATTGTCAATTGAGTCAGCATCAGTTGGGGCTGAAAACAACAAGTCTGATAACTAAAAAATCTGGGAGTGTGGAGTTTGAAAGAGTTTAACAGACCTCTGTAGGCCGCTCCTAATCTTAACTTGAGGCTAGAAGCTTGAGGCTACATTAGCCACTACTAGGAATACGTGAAATAAAATGTGTTTAACTACAACTCTGATGACATCACTCTTTGCTCACAGGTTGTGCCACATATTTCCGTCTGTCTTAGGTTACATTTCAAATTCCTCAAGCTCATCACCTCCCCAAACTGAGCTACTGCTCCTCCAGTAGCGCCACTGTAAACACTACAGTACTCCTTCACAGACATCTGATGCTCAATAAAAAGAGCTCCACATCCCAACTCTCATTTCACTTCCACCCTAACATGTGGCACATAGCTGTCAACTCCACCAGAATGCACAAAACACACTCAAAATTGTTCCACGCTGTCCCACTGCTCTCCTTCAGATGGCTAGATTTGGCAGCTCAGAAGAAACCACAGTAGTTGTGCTACAAAGAGAGAGGGCACCTCCCTGTTTGCAGGCCAACATCCAGCTCCGCTCTTAAAGGCGTGCTCTGTGTCTGGCAAACTAACCTTCAGTCCAGCTGGCATCAGCATTTCCTTTCTGGTTCCCCAGAGTTTCAACTTCTGCTATTTACGTACTAAAAGCTCTCAAAACAACACTTCAGTTCTCACGTACTTTGATCTGCCTCTTATCTCTATTTCCAGTTGATCCTGTGTGTTAATTTCACTCATTACTTTCTTAAGAAAGAAGGAAAATATAAGTTAATTTATTTGCTATAATCTGAAAATAATCTTTGTAGTCTTTACTTAATTATTTAGATTCTAATGCCTCGAAACATCCAAGTTAAGTTGCCAAACTGTTTCGCATGTAGTTACATTTTATAGCTGACTATTTCTTTCCATTGAAATATGGGTCAATATTGCTTCTTTTAAAAACAACTGATGGTGACGGTGCCAGTCGTTTATCGAGAGAAGAAAATAAATGTATGGGTTTTTTGTTTTATGCTTTGGAAAATGTAAATGAGGCTCAGTGTAACATGCCACGCCCTTCCTGATGCACACCTAAAAAGGTGTGAAAACACGAAGCGTCCGTTTGTAGTGACGTGCCCGTAGATTCAGCTCTGCAGCTCTACCTTGGTTGAAGATCTGGGTAGAAAATTCCATGAACCACACCTTCAATCACAACATTTGAAAATGCATCTGAAAGGAAAGAAGAAAAGAAAGTAGGGCGATTAAAATAGTTCATCACAATTAATCGCACAATTCTTATCTGTTCAAAATGTACTTTAAAGGGAGATTTGTCAAGTATTTAATACTCTTATCAACATGCAAGTGGGCAAATATGCTGCTTTACGCAAATGTGTGTATATATTTATTATTGGAAATCAACTAACATCACAAAACAATGACAAATATTGTCCAGAAACCCTCACAGGTACTGCATTTTGCATAACAAATATGCTCAAATCATAACATGGCAAACTCAAGCCCAACAGGCAACAACAGCTGCCAGTGTGCTGACTTGACTATGACTTGCCCCAAACTGCATGTGATTATCATAAAGTGGGCATGTCTGTAAAGGGGAGATTCGTGGGTACCCATAGAACCCATTTTCATTCACATATGTTGAGGTCAGAGGTCAAGGGACCCCTTTGAAAATGGCTATGCCAGTTTTTCCTCGCAAACATTTAGCGCAAGTTTGGAGCGTTATTTAACCTCCTTTGCGACAAGCTAATTTGACATGGTTTTCTAGTTTCATATGATGCCAGTATCTTCACTCTAGCTTTAAAACTGAGCCCGCTACAACCTAAAAATCACAAGTTGCATTCAAGAAATTAGTGGCATTAAAAACCAATTTGCGTTAAGGCATTATTATCCCGTTAACTTTAACAGCCCTAAAAGAAAGTTTTTCAAATTAAAGATAAGATGAGTAAGAAGTTCATGCCTATTTTTTGCCTGAAAAGGATATGTACAATAGTACATATAATAGTACAATTTACCATAAAGCACAGAGACATTACGATATAGACGTAGGTAGCCTGAACTCACCGTGAGCAGAGGGCAGCAGGTAGGGGTCTCTCAGAAACAGCAAGACCGGCTGATGTGAAAGTTTACTGAGACGAGACAAAAAAGGAGAAATCAGAGGGTTTGTGGGAGGCAACATGCTGCATATGAATTAACAGGATGAAGAAACGTAGGTGGTGTCACTGACATGCTGCTGGGTGAAGCTCAAGAGCAGAGCAAATAGTGACTCACCGGTTCAAAATGGTGCAAAACCAGAATCTGACGTGCTGTTTTCATACTCTAGTTTTTAAAATATTCACTGAAACAAATCGACTCACCTTGATTCTTCTGATTCTGTATCAAACGACCTGAGAGAAGAAAAATAAAAGTTAAGTCTTCTAGTAGCCTGGCAACAAACAGATAAAAAAAAGAAAAAGCCATGAAATTGAGTTTCAACTCACCCACAGCTTTCTGTTTTTGGCACTGAAGGAAAATGGCGGATGTTCAGGAAATCCAGGAATATCTTTGGAAGAACTCCGTTTTCCATAATTATAGACTGACAAAACAGACAAGAACAAAAGCAAATTGCAACGTGCACATGAAGCAGCGGCACACAACTGCAGTGACCTGCATGACCTTTTGGGTGAACGGTTTGTTTAATCTGCCTACATCTGTACTGGGAGCTTTGTGTGTTTGCTTTGGGACAGCTGTGGCTCAAGAGAAAGAGCGGCGGTTCGATCCCCGGCTCCTCCAGTCCGCATGTTGAAGTGTCCTTGGGAAAGATACTGAACCCAAAAATTGCTCCTGAAGGCTGTGTGTGAGTGAGTACTTAGATTAGATCCTGATGTGCAGGTTTGCACCTTGCATGGCAGCCTCTGCCATCAGTGTGTGTCTGTGTGTGTGTGTTGTAAAGCGCTTTAAGTGGACTAGAAAGGTGCTATATAAATACAAGACCATTTACTTTGAGTTAGACAAAATCTGTATTTGGTGAAATAAATAAAGTTCACACGTTCACGATACTGACTTCATATACATAAAGAAATGTTTTGTTTCTTTATTTTCAGCAGGTGGGGTGGAGGTGTGTCACAGTACCTGCAGGTAGAGCTCCAGACCTTGCCTCCTCTGCTCCAGGACTTTGGGAACCCAGTTTCTAACATGTTTGGAAGGGATCTCAGGAGGCTTTATGCTCTTCTTTAGCTGGAAGGATTCAAAAACATCATTAAACTAGGGACCATCTTTCGATGGGATCACACCCCTTCCACACTTCCTACTACCCCCCTACTTCAGGCGGCCTTGCTTGGACCACATCCATCTTCAAACTCAGCCTTCATCTTGATGTCAACTACACTCCTGTAAAGTTTCGTGACTGCATCTTGCACGGTTGTGACGCTATCGCAGTGACAAATCTGTCCATAGACAGAACTAAAAAACATCTTGTCAAAGTGCTCAAAACTTCTTCTGTGGTAGTTCCTGCTACAGTAAGTGTCTCCAGGACCACATATTTACATGATGATACACACAGACTGACAAGGTGAAAACAACACAGCGTCACTCTCACAGATGGTAAAAATAAACAGGACAAACAAGAGTCTATAGCCATACTAGCAGCATTTTAGCATGCTGACTTTTGTTAATTACCAGGAGCACAATACCAGGACCCTGAAACTGAGGCAGCTAAATGAAACTAAGCCATCATTACTTTATTATGATGGCTTACACCTGTGCTTTGAATACTGTGACAGTTTTCAGTGGAAACAGGCCTGTACAGAAAGCGGCCTTCCAATCCAACTAAATGCTGAATGCTATTGAGCAGGACAGGAAGAGGAACTCAGCTGTAAACCTACGACCTCAAACAAACTGGTATGGTGAACGTGGTTAACCGCCAGGAAGCACATTAATCATTTATTCATTTGTTGCTGTGATTTCCTGAGTGTGACTACACACTTAGGAATTTTGCGCTAGTAAATAAATAGTAAATGTTATGTTTAATGTTCACATTTCTTGCATCTTTCTTTTTATGTTTGTTTATTTGTTTTCATGTTTTTATGAAGCCCTCTGCATTGCATATTTTTTAATGAAATGGGCTAAATAAATAAAGTTGTATTTGTTTCATTTATTAGTTTTTGATCACCCAATTCATCGTTTACTCTCTAAAATGTCAGACATTGAAGATGGGGCACATAGAGCCTCAGTTAATAATAATATGAGAAAAGCTTGCATTGAAGAAACTGCAACCTACAAATGTCAGACATTTTTGTTTGATGAATTCCTTAAAATTATAAACGATGATTAAACTGGTTGTCGTTCAATTTTCAATAGTTTGACGAATTGATTCATTGATTAATCCTTTTGGCACATTATGCCATAAATCGCAGACATTCAAATGTTTCTGCTGGTCAAATATAAACTATAGTGAAAAGTGGTGGTTAATCATAAGATCTCCACTTATTGAAGGTTAAGGACTTGAACACTATGAACTCATGAGATAGGAGGACTCTGTTAATACTCAACACCAGATCAGAAACTTTGGGGATGCATTGAAGCTCACCATTTTATGCAACGCGTGGAATTCACTGTAGCGTTTCTCAACAGCATGTTGTCTGCCGTTCATCAACACGTCAATTCTAAAGACCTGAAAGAAAGAAAAGAAAGAAAAACGTTAGTATCACTCTTGCCAAAAAGGGCTAATTCTGTTGTTGAGATTCAGTTAAGGGAATCATGATTTATCACCATCAGCCAAACGCGACCCCTCCCAGTGCTGACTGACCACAGTGACCAGCTGACTGCAGAGCTGCCAGTTACTGTCTATGTCAGCTAGTTACCAAAAGGAAACATCTGGCTGCTGTGAAAAATGTGATCTGTCAGAGTAACTGTCATTCTAACATCCCTAAACAGACATCTACTTCCCTCACTCTGCTGGATTCTTCCGTAAAACGGCCGCTCTTTTCGCCAACATTATGTAAATGAAGAAATCCACTCTTAAATGACGGCAGTGTTGTTACTGCAGTTCTGTACTGGCAACGTCAATGCATACTGCATCTCCCATGACAGAGAGCTGACAAGTAAGAATTATTAACAAATCCTGGGAGGTTTTAAATGAGACAACAGCACAGCAAAAAAATTATGTCTTCACTGTGGACAAAAAAACTGCAAAAAAAGTGAAAAACAGCCCAAAGAGACCGATTACGGCAGTCTCAGGAATAGTTCGACATTTTTGGAAACGTAGTTATTCGCTTTCCTACCAGGTGTTAGATGTAGGGATGCATCGATAGAGATATCGGATATTGGACCGATACTGACGGATCGTGATATCGTTGAAGTTCGTATAAGTTTGGACCAATTTGTTGCTGCATTAAAAGGTTTACACTTAAATGGAAATTCCTGTTGATTGTGAAGACTTCTTTTTACCAAGCTGCTGGTGTAAGAGTTGATATTTTAATAATAAATAACAAAAAAATACTGGTTACTAATTCAAACAGGAGTATACAAAAATAGGCTTTACCATGTGGTTATTTCATATGGACTATTTATTTATTGAATTACCAGAAAACATGCTATATAGATAAGATGAACATTTATTAATCCCTCCAGGGAAATTCAAGTGTCAAAGCAGCAAGAACAGCAAACAGAGTGAATTGAAAAGAAAATGAATTATATATATATATATATATATTTTGGCCAAAATGCCTCGCCCTAGGCTATTGAATGCATTATGGGAAATGTAGGCTCCAATGATTTTGGAGGTTTACCTCCACTAATAAGGACTAAAAGTCAGTATATCTCAGCCTCTGTTGCTGTATTGTGACTACTAGTCTATTTAAAAAAAAGTCTTATTGCAACATTATATATCTGGTATGCCCCTTTAAGGTGAAATTTAAGGGGGATTAAAGGGTTCATCAACACATAATATGAGGTTCCCTGTTTATTCTAATCAGTCTTTATTTATGTCAAACAGCTGGGGAGGTTTACTATTAGTATAGACACAAATTCTTGCTAAAACAAACATTAAAATATAGAGCTAACATTTTCTCTGTTTTGACATGTTTATATAATGTATAAAAACAAGCTGCATTCAAGACAACCAACCAGACAGCAAACGTTGTATTAACAGCGACATGTTGATGTTAAACAGACGATGGTTTATTATTTCAAGGGTCCATAAATAGCATCAGAGTGAGAAACTGATGAGAGCAGCAGAGCAGACGACACACAGAGGTTATTATTATTATACAGCAGCTTACCGTGAATCCTTTCTCCATCGGGTTGGTCTCTGAACGAAACGACGGGATCGACACTCTGACTGGATGCATTTTAACATGAAAAACTAACAGATTAACTAGGTAATATATATATCTGATCCACACACACATACACACTCACACTGCTGGTGGTTGACTCCACTTTCTCCAACAGCCTGATAATAATCACTGGATTCAAACAACATGGACATTGAAGTCTCTGTGTTGCCTCCTGCTGGACTGGAGGACACACACAGGACAGGTTGTGATTTATTATAGGAGCCCCAATTTGTTAGATATTAAAACAATTAAATTAAATCAGTAATTATTTAATAAAATCATCTCATGAATAAATTGTGTAACTGACCAAATAAGTTATTAATAATAAAATAATAATGATTTGATATTTTATAATTATTAGTCATATTATGTACACACATACAGATGATTTGGGCATGTATATATTTTACACAATTATTCATGTGATATTGATATACATTAGGGCTGGCAAATCAAAATATTTAATCATGATTAATCGCATGATTGTCCATAGTTAATCCCGATTAAAGGGACTGTTTGTGAGAATCAGAAATGCTTGTTAACAGCAACACCTGTGGCCATTAAGTCAACGAAAGTCAGCGTCGGGCTCGCGCTTGTGCTCGCTCTACATAGACATTAACGAGCATCGCTCAAAACAGTGAGGCGACACACGTCAGCTAAAACCACAATATCACTCTATATTTCACCTGCTTGGCAGTAATGTTAGCTGACCAGACGAAGGTCTCTCCATGAATCAATGCTGATCCTAGTGTTGGCTCCGAGGCCGGAGGAAACAGGGAAAACACCGGCACCCGGTCGGAGACGATAACGTTTCTCGCTGCGGAGCCCCGTCACTTCACAAGACACGGAAAACCTCTGTTGGTTTGGAGGAGCTGCAGCAGTTATTTCTGCACAAACATCCACTGTACATTCACTAGATATTCTCAGAGCTACTAACTCCTCTACAGTGTGGAGTGTGCGCGCATGCATGTGAGGTGGAGCGAGCTGAGTGAAGGCAAGCAGGCAGGCAGAGGAACAGAGGAGCAGAGACTCCAGTCCTGGAGACCAAAGCTAGGGTCTCCCCTGTGTCCTCCGACCGCGACCAACACTGTTTTGCAAGACGGGCTTCACTAGATATAACTTTGGTGCTTCCGTGTAGTTTATGTTGTAGTCTGAGTCTGAACAGCGTAGCCACATGCGAGCGCGAATGGGACACCGACCCGGATCAAGAAGTTACAAACAGTCCCTTTAATTCATCACGCAATTTAATCACATATTTTTTATCTGTTCAAAATGTACCTTAAAGGGAGATTTGTCAAGTATTTGATATTCTTTTCAACATGGGAGTGGGCAAATATGCTTGCTTTATGCAAATGTATATATATATATTTATTATGGAAATCAATTAACAATAAAAAAAGACAAATATTGCATGTGATTTTATTATCAGTAGGTTGCAGCCCTAATTTTGACCTTTTGTATCTGGCCTTTTTATAGGTGTGTGTGTGTGTGTGTGTGTGGAAAACACAACGAGACGTAGAAAAAGGTAAGAAACAAAGGCAAGACAGGGACGTCACTTCAAGTGATACAATATCACAAAGTTTTATTCAACTCAGTTTCAACAAAAGCTTTGAAGTAAAGTGAGTTTCTCCCGTTGCATATAAATATAACAAATACAGTTTCCTTTACAGCTGGTTCATTTTAAAATTGGGATATAATTGATATTGATTTAACAAGGAGGGTAAGATGGTTTACATTTCTAACTTGCCAAGATTAAAAATGTCATGGATTTTATTCTTGAACTATCTTACAAGTGGTATAAAAGGCAAGCATACAGTACAATGCAATAGAAGTAAAAAAAAAATAAAAAATATTCTAAAGAAAAGAAGAGATAAGAATATATCAGTATGGAGAAAAACAAGCAAAGAAATTAGACATAATCCGTCACTATGACGTCAAATGATTCCTACTTTTTCTTTCTAAATTGGGAGTATTTTAAATTTACAATTCAACATTTATTTCCTGATGTTTCATAAGCTTTCATATGCAGTCCTCTGCATTGTCATTTACATCTTCTCTGAGTTGCTTAATACCTGAAAAAAGGAATAAAAACAGCATGAGGATTAATGGAGGATGCCAGAAAATATCAAAGAAATATTTGTCACCTGAGACCTGATACTCACGATGACAGTTGACAACCTGACACGTAGGCGTAGTTGCCAGTGTAGCGAACGTCACAGCGCACAACGTTGTTGCTGTAGTCTGATTCTGGGACGTGATAGGACGGATTTACACTGATCTGTAGAGAACAATATAATATACGAAATGTAAGAATCAAAAAACACAGCAACAAATGGGATTGCACACAGTGTAACTTTTTAAAAGGGTTTTTAGTGTCTCATGAGGAAGACAAATGTCATCTGGTATTTCTAACAAACCTTGAGGATATAGTTTCCAGGTTTCACATCTGTGATGTCAATCCACTGGCAGTCGATGTCTGCGTTGTAGGTATCATAACATCCTGGGCTCAGGCCCTGCACATTGGACAGCATCCACATGAAACATTATATAAACAAACTACTTATGAAACAATATAAGGCCCTTTACATATATTATATTACAGTATGATATCTAATAGGAAGTCTAAAACGCTTATAATAAAAAAGAACAACAATTATAAGAAAGAGAAGAAAAAACAGCCAGTCAAAATTAAAAAAAAACGAAAAAAAGAAAAGAGGATGGAAAAAGAAATCATATGCCAAACAACTGATCACAGACATTCAGGAAGGTGGGATCATCTGACAGGAGAAACAGGAAATCATTAAATCACCACTGGCTCATGCAAAAAGGAAATACTAAAGTTGTTCTCTAAAGGACATCTGCCTCAGTAAAAGAGCACTTGTTTTTCTTAGTTCCACTCTCCTTTATCGAAATTTAGGAACCAAAATCCAGTCAGTGAAGTCGTTATCCTCTATTTTGGTTTAATGAAACTAAATCATTATAATGTGAATATGTAACAAGGTATCATTGCAGTTTTTAGTTATCTTTATAGCTATATTTCTCGAGGTGAACTGGCTTTTATTTTGCAACCACGATAATTCATTCAATCTTTTTCACTGGAGACATTTTGACATGTCACAGTAGGAAACGCACAAGTGTAAATAATAAAATGAATGGTGGCCGAATTCCATTTAGCTGCTTCAGTTTCAGGGTCTTGGTATTGATGAAACTGTATCAACAGATTAGCCTCGTCTTTTTGGTTATTGTGGTCATTTTCAAAAAGAATGCCCAATCGTAAAAAATAATCCAGACACAATGAGGGCAGAGTATACAAGTGTAACCATTAAAATATGGTATCTCCAGGGGTGTGTATAAAAAGTTTAAACCTGCAATAAATGTTTTTTTGGTTAGTTAGATGTAACTGTGTCTGTGCGCTGTGTTTATTTACAGCAGCAGCTAGTTGGTAGATTCAGAATGACTTTGACATTGTTGCTGCAGTAGCTAACAGGACCTAGCTGGCTAAATGTTGTGTTAGCTTGTGAGCTTAAACCTGAATTAACTGATTTTTTTGCCCACTTGGGGGCAGCGGAAACAAGCTGTAAACAGAAGACTGATATATTATAACCTTATAAAGTAGATGTGGCTAATTTCTTTGCAAAAAGTTGCTTATTTACTCATCCAGCAAACACAGAGCAACATTCATTTGGAGTCGTGTCTCTGGCCACCTGATGAATAGAAGTCCAATATCAACTGTCCTTTTAGCTCTATTTTTGGTCTCCACCAACTCCTGAGGGAAATATCTGTCTCTTTAGCTGCTAAATGATCCACTATGTTCACCAGCTAGTTGCTGACTTTGTCTGTCTGCTTTGGTGCTGTGCAGTTAGCGTACAGTGGATTCATCAGAGGTTTTACTGCCTGCTGTGGTCAACACATTCTCACTCTCAACTCCTAAAATACCGTTGTTTGGTCAGTGCCCCTCGGCATTGGAGACCGACACACTGGGTACCCCTCTTACGTTACTTTTGGACGGACCAGGGAGGGTGTGTCAATATATGCTCCTACATGCATAGTGTCCTTTCAAAATAAACCTTTTCACAGGATGTTAGGTTTAGGCAACACAACCACTTAGTTAGGGTTAGGAAATGGTCACAGTCGACGGTAACTTCACTGACTAGCGACTCATGTGACTCATGGGACTGACGATACTAACGAGTCATGTGACTAACAACTGACGTGACAAAATAAGACAACATTACTTTTAGTTTCAAACGGGACACGAACAACGGTCTCCTGGTTGAAAGTCTTGTGTGTGTTTGGCCCAAAAAAACATCCCACCCGCCCTTTGCGGACTCTCACGCTATTAATACCACGTCACTTGCTCCGACTGTCGGATAATGCCGTGGGTGGGTTTATATTGCAGTTAGTTGAAAACCTAGTTCGTCACATACTGTCGCTAAAGAGTGCCTCCGTGCGTCGGTATCCGATGGCGAGGGGCGCTGCCCAATCGGCACTATTTGACGAATTGGGAGTGAGACCCGGTTGCTGCGGCAGGAAAGGAGCAGATGAGAGCGGTGAGAGTGAACCAAAACAGTAAAGTTGTGGGCAGTAAAAACAAAACAATGCTGAAAAGAGCTTAAAAAAACAAGAGCTGAAAAATGCATAACGCAGAGGAGAGGAAAAGTTTAGAGTTGGGTGATAATTCTCTGTGGGTTTGTCACTATGAACAACCATTTTCACATACAAGTACTAATCCATTGTTAATATTTAAACATTGATAAGAGCAGCTTTAAAGTCAGTAATAGCAACATTTCAACAGTTTCAGCAGGTATCTGTGAGACCTGGGTATGTGAGGTGCAGGCAAATCGTCTGTAGTAGCCGTAGTCACAGGAAGTGTCCTCCAGGCAGAAGCTGGCTTTGTGGCCCTCGGCCACTGAGTGGTGAGAGGAGGCGTCCAGCAGGTCGTAGTGGCTGAACTCATCCATGCTGTGGAAGTGCCTGTGGATCAGCAGCAGCAATGTTCAACAATTCAATGAATCTGGGACTTATTAAAACAACCAGACACTATTTAACATGTTGAAACACACCAGGGACTGTTTTGTTCCTGAGCCACATTCACGTAGTTACTGATTAATACTTAAATACATTCTGTTGGACATTTCCCGGCGTTCATTCAAATGACTGCAAGTCACTGTGACTGCAAACATCAGAGGTGTTTATCATGTACATGTAGTACTAAAGCGAATCTGAATCCAATTTCACTCCATTATCTTAAAGGCCGTTTGTGACAAAAGCCGTCTGGATTTTAACACAAGTAGACTTTCAAAACAAATCTATACAGTCTACAGCAACAGTGTGCTGGATCTCTGCCACATGTGCTCCATCTTGGGGGTTAGCACAGTGGACTGGTTGTTTCACAACATAGCTATGGGCTGAGGTAGTTTCTGTGGAATCAAGGAAAACTGGCACTTTTCCCACAAGCTCAATAAAGGAACAAACACACCAGAGGTTTTCCTTTCTTGCTCATTATCCTCATCACACAACTTTATTTTACAACGTCTGGCTTTGCTGCTGTAAATTAACTGAATTCAAAGGTCAGGTGAAGTTCAGTCATATCCCTAAAGCGAGTTTTACTGCCTTTATGCTTAGATTGTAAAAATACAAAATGACATCTTTAAAAGCCTAAAAATACAAATAAACCTCATGTTAAGATGTCAGTCGTGGTATCACAATCTCAGCAAAGCTATAACACAGCCAACAAAAGCTATAAAACAGCCAAAAGTAACACGACTGTGGTTCAACAGGGGGTGCCATACCACAACGACAGACTGGAAAAGACAAAAGCAACAAATACTAGGTATCTCTTGGAAACAATTGATGTGCAAAGCAACTACACAGAGTTACAATGTGTGAAGAAATTGTTCTGTCTCCACTTCAAACACTTAAAAACATGTGAATAATGCACTAGTTAAATGGTTTAGGTTTATATCTGCTTCAGAAACGTCTCACCAAAACTGGATCCAGGCCTGGTTTATGTTTTCGTGCATGAAATCTTCCTGTGAATGCCTCTAATTGGTGTCAGCTTTTTGGCCCGTGAGAACAAATGATGCAGGAGAGCAGCCACAAGTCACAGAGACGTCCTATTTCTGTCTGTGATGGTGAGGTGGTGAGTTGACATGACATTATACTCACTGATGACAGCTGTGCCACTCCCAGGAGTAACGTGGCCTGCTGGGGAGGAAGTCCGCCGTCCCCTGGTTCTTGACTCTCTGAGGAAACCTCAGCAGCATACGGGTGTCATAGTCTCTAATGCTAGATGTATAGGCTGAGCTGCAGGCACAAAGCAAAGGAAGAGCATAAGGGGAAAAAAACGCAGGTCATATGTGGACACAATTACGTCACTGAGATTGTTTTTCCTGCTAGACCCCCTCCTCTGAGTGGAGCAGATCCTCAGTGTCTGAGTGAAAGCAGTCTGTGTGTAACTGGTGGGTGGAAAAATAGTTTGGAGGCAAGTGGTTGTTTGGGTTAGTTTTCAATAATGTGTTTACCAGTCGGGCTTTCTCTCCCTGGGCAAACTATGATTAAGCTTTACAGAAATCCACCACTCCACCCGTCGCCACCATCAGAGGCAGGATTCGGTTAATTTGACCTCATCTCATGGTTCCACTGGGCAGCCCTCACCCACAAACACTTTAGGAGGTTGTTATGGCTCAAAGCTCTCTGAATCACACTCAGACTTGGACGCAAACCCTGTGTTTTCTCTCTTTCCTCTGTGGATAAAGTCCTGACAGCAGTCTACCTACCTTGACAAACAGTTCTCCTCAGCTGCACATCTCAGGTTGTACATTGGGACTCTCTGGGCATAAGCGGAAGCTTGAATGTAGTACGGGTCAGGTACGAGATCAGGCAGACCTAAAACAACAAACAACATTATAATAATGACAATAGCTATATTAAAAATGAAAATAAAAGTGGCACATAAAACATGAATCAATCAGTAAATTAATGTTGCATATACAAACAAACACTTTAACAACTACAGGAGCTTCTGCTCTATCGGTATTTTCAAAACCAACTTAAAACGTCTGTTGAAAGCTGCTCAGCTCTGTACTCACTGATTTTTATTCCATGGTCTTCATGACTCGCTTTTACTTGACAAGCATACTTGGTGATGTGCTATTGCGTGTAGCTGTGTATTGTGCGTTTTGTATATTCTTTCTTGTATGACTGTAGTATGTTCCTTTGTTTTGACCTGCCAAGGGACTACAGATGTGAATTAGCTTAAAGCTATAATCTGGTACGGTGCATCAAATGGGGACATTTATGTTTTAAACTGTACATGGTCCCTTTTAAATAATATAAAATAAAATAAAACAAAATAACAGATGGCAAATAGATATACACATGCAGACATTTATAGACAAAGTGAGACAAGATATAGAGAAACAAACTGATTAATAGTTTAAGTCATTGGTCATTTGATAGATTGATCATAAACACCACTTTATGGGTCATATGTATATCCCATTAATGTTTTATTTTAAGAACCCCACTCTCTTACCGTACTGATGGTACCCTGTGCCATATCCGGGTCTCGATCTCTGCCTCGGTCTCTCGTAAACGTCATAATGATTGTAATATGGGTTATCATCGCTGGACTTATAGGGGTCGTTATAGGGGTCATCACCGACCATCATGTCATCTCTCCTGGGCACAGGTGGACTGACCGTGACCTTGGTCTCATTGTTGCTCGTCTGCGTCCCCGTGCGCTCATTGTGATGCTGGCGGTGCTCGTGTCCTCTCACGAGCCTTTGGAGCAGAGGCCGAGGAGGCTGCTGCTGCTGCTGAAGCTGCTGCTGCCTGGTCTGGTGCTGCTCCTGAAGCTGCTGCTGCTGCCTGGACTGGTGGTGCGGCTGGGGCTGCTGCTGCGGCTGGCTCGAGGTGTCCGGTTGTTTCACGTCCACATCCCGGATGATGGTGACAGGTCTCGCCTGCACTTGCTCCTGCGTCGGTGCGCCCCTGCGCCTCGGCGGCTGGTACTCCGAGCCCTGGCTTAAAATGCTAAAAACCTTGCCGTTGTGTGACCACTGTAGCGTCTGCCGGAGTGCAGCTCTTTGGTTAGTCTCCGGATTCGTCTGAGACTGAGCAGCTTGCAGGATGAAAACAAAAGAATAGACGCACGCATATGCGTAAAGTGGCGTGCCAAATGTGCGTAATGCCATTATGAACTCAACTAAAAGGGGATTTAATGCGACAAAGCGAATGTTTCAAATGTGCCACTTGTCTTTAGCTCAAATACCCTTCATCTCTATTTGAAGGATATCCAAATGAGCAGAGAGGAAAAGTTTAAATGAATCCGTGTAAACTCATATCGCTCTGCTCCTGCAGCCTGCAGATGCGCCCAGTGAGATGATGATGGTGGTGATGGTGAGGAG
The DNA here is from genome assembly GCF_043250625.1 of Sebastes fasciatus. Taxonomy (NCBI): domain Eukaryota; kingdom Metazoa; phylum Chordata; class Actinopteri; order Perciformes; family Sebastidae; genus Sebastes; species Sebastes fasciatus. The sequence goes on from NC_133813.1 coordinate 20,757,789, forward strand.
GAGGAGGAGGAGTTCAGCATTTGTAGTTTTTGAATCTGTTACACAAGTCTGGTGCTGCTGCTCATATAACCACTGGTTGGATACGTGTATGTGCGATCATGCCCAGCCAAGCGTTTGATAACTTGCTCAGTCTGGCCCCTTTGAAAGGTGGCTGATGTGGGTCAAAACAACCAGTGACTTATTTTCTTCCTCACAAAGAAAATATGCACATTTTGAATCATAAAAAAACAGATGCAAACTTTCTTCTTACTTCGTTAGGATGGGTTTCATATGAATAATACGACCCAATTCCAGGAACTACTGTATATTGTCCTCATTTTTTTCTTTCTCTGCCAGATCAACAGAATGTCATGATAAATAGCCTTTTCCCTGACTGTTGGATGAACTCCCAACCAAATTGCAACACACTCTGCCAGAAGTCTCTGCAACTGCACTTTCTCTTAGGAGGATCTCAGAAACCTAAACACTGTTTGATGGCCTTGCAACATCTACCATTTTTTTCTGGGAAACCATCTCCCACAAACCCCCCTCCACCCAGTCCTTGGAGCTTTGCTGACAACGTGAAAGACTCATCACACATGCATCTCACAGTAATCTTCTATAAAGTCATAATTAGTCTATTCTGAGCAATAATCAAAATGAGGCTGTGGTGACACCTGATATCTGCATTACTGCATCTGGTGGCAGACCGGTGACCCCACGCTCCTCTCCTGAAGTCATTTGCAGCAGTCCAGTCAAATCACCGCCCTGCCGTTAACACCAGAGGTATAATACATAGCTTGGGTAACTTAATCCACGGTTTTCATTTTCCTCCGTCTAGCCAACTAGGAAATTCTTTCTAGCATCTACACAACTGACCGCAGCATGGCTGCTGTGAAACCACAGCGAATACTCACAGGCATTTTACAGCTTCTCAAATCACAAAGTTTTAGAGAGCTTCAAAGCAAAAAAAAATGATTGGATTATATGAGAAGAAGTTTGTTCAACACAACAAGAGATTGATTATTAGCTGTTCTGTATCTTTAAAAAACAACTACTAGAAGTGCACAAGCAACAAATAACCAAATACAATAAAGATCCCCTGATCTAATAATTCATTAATCACAGTGTCCCATATCCTGACACTAGGGGGCAGATGATTGCAAATAACACTGGAGTGCTGCATGCCATTTTCTTATCTGTACCTGAGGGAGTTGATTAGGAAGTGGGGGATTGTAGACAAACTCTACAAACAGAAATAGTGCTAAAAGTAGTTGCTGGTAGCACCTATAGAGACAGTGAATCAAGTGGTTCTGCCATTTACTAGAATCATGGGAAAAAGTATGTAATATAGAGTAATAAACCTGTATTTATCCAAAAGAGTTGAGAGCAATGCTCTCTTTTTCAGGAGCATTATGTTCACACTCACACAGTTACCCACATTTGCACCTGGAACCTGCCAGTACAACGGTAGTCTGATCTGTATTTGCAGCAACACTGGAGCTACATCAATTTGTATGTAATCCACGTAATCATGAACAAGGAAGTATAAAGAGCGACAAACGCCATGTAGGGAGGATGTCGGGGTGGATGGGTGGGTTCCCACCCCGAGTGAAACCAGAAGCCAACGTTGATTTATTTGTCACGTAACTTCCGTACTTAAAGCAGCAGTGGGTAGAATTGGAGGATATATGACTAAAAAAAGTTATTTTTATAAAACAGTCAGTATACCCTGACTGTAGTGCATGAGACATGTAATCTGAAAAAAATCATGGGCCTCTGTGTCCTCTGATGCTCCTAATGGCATCTGCAAGATTTCACAGACCGGAGGAAAACAACCAATCAGAGCTGAGCTGGAGCCTTAACGTCTCTGAGCAGCTGTCAATCACTCGCGAACTCCGATCAAACGGTCAAACTAAGCAGCGCTGATCAAATATGAATCAATATTCTTTTACTGTGTTGCCTATTTCTCGCCTCAAATGTTTTCAGAAACCATGAGGAGGTGCAGGAGTCTAGTTATCTCTCAGAATACTTGAATTACAATATGCTGAAAGGTTATTATGGAATTTTTTCCCAATGATGCCAAAAATATTCTGCCAACTGCAGGTTTAAGTAACACCACTTCAGGTGTTACTTTAACCCAAACCGCAATCTTTTCCTAAACCTAACTAAGTAGTTTTGTTGCCTAAACGTAACCAAGTTGTTTCCTTTAAAGACAGAAGTTTATTTTGAAAAGACTGGAGCGGAAATTGACATCACGTGTTGCTGGACATTCGTAGGAAAAAAAAATTTGCATAATTTTTCGTAGGATATCATAAGAGCCGTTGTATAAGGATACATTGGAAACCGCTAGGTCGGCTCTGTTCAATGGTAATAAAACTACCGATTGTCGTTTTTTCCTTTCAGATTTTGTACAGATTAATCAAACAAGAAAAATCATGTTTAGTTTGTTTTGATTCAGCTTCGCTGTAAGTCAAGTTGCTTTGAGTCAGGTTCGCTGTAAACAGCGAACCTGACTCTAAGCTAACCGTCTGCTGGCTGTAGCTTCATATTTAACAGACAGATGGTCGATCGATCAAACTCATCTAACTCTACGCCAGAAAGTGAATAAGCATATTTCCCAAAATGTCAAACTATTCCTTTAAGGTGTCAGTATGCTTCAACTGAAGTGTTTGTCAGACTGTTCATGCTGTTCGTGCATCACCTGAAACCAACCAAAAGCAATACTGAATCAACATCTGATGAGATGTGGGGCTATTTCCACACAGTTATGAAGAAGCAGATCATTTAAATCTTTGAGTGTTAAACTCTTAATAGATAATAACGATTTTTTGTAAACAAAATGATGCTTGCATTTGTTACTCATCAAAATGTGCGTATCCTTGAGGTCTAACAAAACGGGGTTGAATGCATTTCCTTCCTCACAAAACATTTGCAAAGCCAATTTTTATAAAAATGTTGAAACCTCTATTGCTTACACCCATGTTTACTTGTTAGCAGTCTTTCTTGGGCACATTGCTGCATTTCTTGGTGCGTTACCGCCACCTGTAGCTCACATCAGTGGAGTAATGTTAAACCATTGGCAGGAATGTGTATCATGTCACCTGCTTGCTCGTGCGAGTTCATGCTTGAGAACAAACACAACAGGGGCCCGCTCCATAACACTACTAGTGGCCAACAACTCCGCAGGGTACCTTTTACTTTGATTGTTCTTTGTTTGATTTAATTATGAATATTTAACATTACATAACATTCATGATTCCAGTGAAAATCTATTCTGCACAAACAGTAGCAGAGAAAGAGACCAGGAACCAAGGGCGGACTAAAATACTTTATAGTCTGAGAATGGGTTTGATTTAATGGGTATTTAATGATAGAGTAAACTGATTAAATCATGCTGTAAATTACAGTTAAGCCAGTTGTATTGTTCTTGGATAACGGAGGGCGCACATCATCTCACAGTCATGTGACGTTACATATCAGCTTGTGTAAGCTGTGAGGGCCAATCAGAGCCAAGAGGACTTATATGAGCTACTGAAAATGTATCCCCCCTGCAGACTTGTTCAAGAGTTAAAGATAAGTGTGAAATGTTCGATGCAGAAACAGGATTCCTGTGACTCACTAAGGAGGATTAAAAAGTGAAAAGAGTACAAACATCAGAAGTGAATGTGGCTGCTCTTTTGTAAATGTTTTGTCTTCAGAGATGCCCTCTAGCAGTTTTATTTTCATTCATCTATGTAGGATTTGTCTCCAGTATAAAACACCTACACATGCACTTTTTTTTTTTTAACCAACATGTGATTTTGTTTTTTTGATTAGAGGATGATTAACATTGCCTACATTTCTCGGAATCTGCACACATAGAGTGAAAACTATGTGTCCCTGGGATTCCTCCTTTCTCTTCCCTGGAACACCAGACAGTCAGGACCAGCTGTACCGGGTCGCTGGTGTTGTTTTCGCTCATAATTCATTGAACTTTCTCCATGCAGAGTCCTTTTTCTCTCCAGTGAGGGCAGCACAGTGTTCCCCCAACACAGCTCAAGAAGAGACACATCTGCAAGGAATTAGCCGAGTTCTTTTGTCCACGTTGCTGGAATTCACCCCCCATTCCTGATGCTTTTGGGCACTCGGCTGAGCTAAAAGAATTCAAATAAATTCACGTCTGGGTTGCAGAATACGTAAGGAAAATAGTGACAAGGCCTCCCGCATAAGACACGTCATTGAGCAAAGAGGGGAAAAAAAGATCTCCATCCTTTCATGATGCTAAATTTACCATAAAACCAGCACCAATTATTCAGTGCCATCACTGAGTCAACATCTGGCAGACATCAGCCACTTCGCTTGAGACGTGAACCCTACATTTAAGCATTTGCAGCAGCCAAACTAAGGCATATTTTATTAAATATCCTTTTGCATATGATAGAAAACCACAGCACTTTTGGTGGCTTCGATTTATCAAATGAGGGCTGTTAAAAATCCAGCTGCAGAAGTATCAGTTTGAAAAAAAGTATTTTTTTCCGGATTTTTTTCAACATTTGCATTGAATCATCCATTATCATTATGATCTCATCACAGTCAAACAGGACCACACACATCTCTCAAAACATACACATCAAGTCTCACTTCCTCTGGTCTCTTCTATCACATCCCTCTATTTTAACCCCACAACTTCTATCCCATAACATCCCTGCTTCTGTTAATTTACAGCTTTTTACACATTTCTTTCCAGTAGTAGCTTCCCCCCCATTCAGCCTATTCAAATAAGCTCAGGTTCATCTCAGCTCAAAACTCTACGACAGAAACAGACAATTCAAATATTTTCTTCTCCTTCATAAATACTGGGTTTCCATTACTCCTGGAGCACCACACACACACACAGTCTGGTGGACTACGTGGCACTCTGCACATGCACTGTGGACTCTGCAACCAGGAGGAGGAGCGCTTTATCAGGACACAGCCCAGAAAACTTTACATTGTGCAATAATTCATGCAGATGTACTCTTTTTTTTACTCCCAGTATGTCCTCCCATTCCACAACCACAGAGAAGGGAGAAATTCCAGTAAATCCAATGATAAAGATATTTGTTCTATTGTATTAGTAATTTTCAGCAGTGATTTATGTGTCACTCTATTTGCCAAGACAATAGCAGACTAAACTTTGGGGATAACTTAATAAGACATTAATCACACTAGAAGTCAGTGTTGTTTGGTGGATGCCTTGAAACTCATGACTGAACTTTGGTAGTAGTTAAAATGTCAAAGTTACCATGTGAAATGGTGATGATTTTCAGTCAAAATCAAACCTGCAGTAACTGATTCTTTTGGCCACTTGGCGGCAGCAGAAACAAGCTGTGAACACACTGATAAATTATCACCCTTTAAAGGAATAGTTTGACCTTTTGGGAAATATGTGTATTGGCTTTCTGGCGGAGTGTTAGATAAGAGGATTGAAAACCACTCTCATATCTGTCAGTCAAACATGGATGGATCTATAGCCAGCAGCCGGTTAGCTTAGCTTAGCAAAAGACTGGAAGCAGGAGGGAAACAGCTAGCCTGGCTCTGTCAGAAGGTTAAAAAAGATTAACGTGTTGCAGCTCCATACCTAGACTATTTCTTGAATGGGCACAGTAACTTCCTGAAGTCTCAGAGCCAAGAAATAGTCCGGCACATAGCACCCCGTAAAAACGGCTCACAGTTTACTGGTGAGGTTTTTGTTTAGTAGTGAGCATTACAGGTGCTGGTACGGAGATTATTGCGATTTTTCCAAATTGCATACTTTTTCTTTTTTTCTTCTAATTTTTCTTCCTTAAAAAGTATGTACTGTTGCATCAGTATGCATACAGTTTGGGATATACTACTTTATCATAACATTACGCCTTGAACTTTGACCCTCTTGCTCATATATCCCCTGCGCAGAGGATTGTGGGTCAGAATAGCCAGAAAAGCATGCTGGCCTGCATACTGCAAAATATGACCGGGTGTAGTAGGACATCCTGGTATTTTTGGCATACTGCATTTGAAATACTAAGTATTGGGACATATGGTGCCTTCAAATGAAACTCGTGAGCTCGTGTTTATGACATGGGAAGTCGTGTACACGATATGCGTGGCGTTCAAGTGGTTAAGTCGTGAGAACACCGCTGCTAAGCAACAGCAATATTAACGTTACTGTCTGCGTCTAGAAGCCACAGAAGCTAACAATTTAGCAAGCTAGAAAGTGGGTAACATAATGCAGGAAATGCAAAGGAATAATGACAGAGGAAAAAGATGAGGCCGTTATTTACATTTTCCTCAGACATATTATAAAATTACAAAGAAAAACAATATACGACTAAAATTACAATATTACAATTAACTTATTATGTGCCGAAAAGTTAACTTCCATGGCTTCCGCCATTTCTGACAACGTCGACAAACACTTCACAACTCGTAAACTCGGAGCCGTCAGAAACTTTCCACTTACGAGGTTCTGAATATATACTAAATAAACTGGGAAACAAACATTCGGAAACTTGTGTTTGGTGGATTATTTCTCTGTTGTTACAATGCTAATTGGCATTGTATTTTACATCGTTGGAAAGCCTGTTTATTTACCTTCACAATGATGTCCAACTTGTAAGGATCATGCATTTGTGGGATGAGCAGCACAGCTGATTATGTGGGTAGCGCCCAAGAAAAATTTGCCAAAATGCTCTGCCAATGGTAAACAGTGTATTCTCATGTTGGAATTGACTCTTGTTTTGATCTCCAGGTGCTGCCAATCAGTCAGCTGATTGGCAGCACCTGTGTGCATGGAGCCTGCTGGGTACTGCGCCCTACTAAAGTGATCATTTGGTGTCTGCTCCAAGCATCGACATACCACGTTTATCTAATCTGGATAAGGCCCGTGCGATAGGGCAAGTTGAAGCTGGTGTTCCTCAAAACCAAGTTGCAGCATTATTTGGAGTCAGCCCTGGTACCATTTCCAAACTGAAGGCCAAGTTCCGTGAAACCGGTGATGTAAAAGACAGACCGTGAAGTGGGCGTCCCAGGAAGACAACACCCCAGGAAGACCGGTTCATCACCCTGACAGCACTGAGGAACCGTAGGCTGTCTTCTAGAGATTTGCAGGCAAGGTTTGCTGGACGTTATGGCATACGGTCAGGAACAGAATGCACACAGCCAATCTCAGAGCTCATAAGGCTGCCAGGAAGCCTACAATGACTGCCCTTCACCGTCAGGCCCGTTTGCGCTGGTGTCGACAACACAGACAATGGAACCTGAACATGTGGGGGAATGTCATGTTCAGTGATGAGTCCAGGTTCTGTGTGTTCGAATGTCAAACACGGTCACCTCTCAGTAAGAGGGTGCTGAATCTAAATCTCAGCACAGAACCTTCCTGTATAAAGTTTGCATGTTCACCTCTAGTTTCCTCTCGATGCAGTTTCCCTCAGTATGAACACATGCAGCCCAGGTGGGCTGGAGAATATACAATAAGCTAACCACAGGTGTAAATGTTTGTCTACCCTTCCCCCCATATGCAGTTCATGGTGGGTAAAGTCCAGCCTCCAGTAACCTTTATAACTTGGTTGAAATGGGGAAGACAATAAGGAATGAATGTCTTTTCCCCTATATCTTATGAATAAAATGTGATATTTTGAAGATGTAGGCAAGTATGTAAGTTTCTCACACGGCAACAGAAATATGGAAAAAAAGGGAACACATTTATATTTTTTGCCAACATTTTGTTGTGTTTAGATGGAGGAAGGTTGCTTAAGAATTAACTAAAGAGATGGAAATAGGATAACTGTGACTTTGATGGAAATATTATTTTTTCAGATACATGCATTGCTGAATCATACATTTATTTTGTTAAAAAAGAACAATGGCTCCATCTACAGGAGACATGCCGTACATTAAAATGATGACTGCACTTAGGTATTTGTTGTTCCATTCAGATAACGTAAATTAAAATTAAGATTATTGCTTTGTTGATGCTTGAAAGAAATATATTCTATGATTCAAAGTATCCAATCTTGATCTATTTTTAGTGTTTTTAGGCAAACATGCAATTTCTATATTTTGAAATAGTTCCATTATATATTTATATATATATTTCCAATATTTCTATTTTGTTTTCAGTGTCTTTCTTGCACAAATGGAGCTTATGTCATAATACTCTGTATCGCAATTGCATGTTGGCCTGAAAAAAACTAAAACAAAATACAGTTTTTCTCATTCGCTTTGGCTCAATTCTCAAATGAGAATTATGTTTTCAAACCAATAACCTCAAATCTCTGAACAATTAGTTTGTTGTTCACAAAAGATGCCAATTTTCCATTCATTCAAGCAAATTGCACGTGTTTTGGCACATGTGTGCAAAAGAGTCAGTTCAATTGTCGACAATTTGCACAATAACCACTTGCACACGTCTTGCTGATCAAAACCGATGAGTTTACTCTCAGCGAGATTGTTATCCTGTGCACGACTTCGGAACATTCTTTCATCTTTTAAGCCATCACATGCAAAATGATCCATTCAATTATCAAAATCTCTCACATGCATGTATATTGCATAAATATCTATGACATGGTGTTACCTATAGTGAGGAAGTACAATTATTTTTTTTTTTTTTTACTGAACTACAGCAGGTTCTTTCATTGTTGCAGGGTTTATTATTTTGGCATGGATATCATTTTGTGGCAAATTTTCAGTTCTCTGTATATGACTTTACATGAAAGAATGAATTTCCTATTTACAATATATGTAACACATTGCTAAACAAATACATTTTCTGTATAACACACATGTAAATATCTGTGTACTACAGTAATGTACATTATTAACTTTTCCCAGTAAATGTTGATGCTGTTGAAACAGGAATCTAAAAAACTCTTCGTGGTACACAGCCTTCAGCTAGACAGAACTGACAATCTGGTACAGTACAGTAAGCAGTCACTGTCAACAAAAAGTGGAACAAAACAGAGATTTGCATATAAGACACAATTCCAGGATTGACTGCCGTGGTGAAAAAACATCAAAATATTTTCTCACACAATGAAAAAACAACTTTTCATTTTGGTGCCATTGGCCAATTTACTGACACAATAACTAAGTTTTGAAGCATAAATTAATTGTAGAGTTGTGATGTCCCGTCAAACAGTTATGACAACTACACTTACTGCCCTGCTCTCCTTGTGTGCATAGGTACACAATTCAGCAGTAAGCCAAGCTCCATTCAAATGAATACGGTAGTCAGGATATAGAATCCAAGCTCCTGGTGCTTTATTGGGCGGCACCCTCATATACAGTATGAATAGGAGTGAAACTGAAGAACATAAACAAAGAATACAATCAGCAAATGCATAATCAAATTATTCATTACAGTATAAACTTCACATAGCTTCTCTAACTGTATGATACTGTATGTAATGATAATAGTCAATATATGACAATGACATGTGGTTAAACTAACAAGTATAAAAATTAGGCTTTATAAAATATACTTTACATAAATACAATCAAGATACTGTTCTATGGTCTATACTAAACTAATACTTCTGACACTAAAATGGCCGACTACCTATTCGAGTCAAAGTGCATGTCAAACTTAAAGAAAAAGAAAAAGGCCCAGGAGGGGGCGCTACTTCACCAAACCTGAAGGCACAACACTTACAGTTTAGAGAATGTTAAGACTGTTTCAAAAGCGATAGAGAACAACTGTAAACAGGATATGCACATTTGTGTTTACAGTAAATATATTTGTGTAGCAATGTTTTACATGTACTGTAAAGATAAAGTTAACCTAAAATTTGTCACAAAATGACATCCATGCCAATAAAAAAAAAGTTAAATACCCTGCAATGATGAAGAAAACTGCAGGAGTTCAGTAAGAAAAACAACTAATTGTACCTCCCCACAGTAAGTAACACCATGTCATGATAGTTATGGAATATACATGTATGTCTGACAGGTTTTGATAATTGAATGGATCATTACCTCCGCCAAGGCCGAAGGCCTACGAAGGAGGATATGTTTTCACCGGCGTTGGTTTGTTGGTTTGTCTGTTAGCAGGATTACTCCAAAAGTCTGTGATGGATTTAAATGAACGTTTTTGGAGGGGTGGGGTGTGGCACAATGAACAATCCCCTAGATTTTTGTGGCGATCCAGATCATGATCCAGATTCAGGAATTTTTTTAAGGATTCCGATCAGCCAGAACATTAAGACCTCTGGGTATAACACATGCGCAGTGTCACTGATTACGCGTTGATGAAGCATGACCCCACCTCTTTCCTTCAGAGAGAGAGCGGGTGTAGATTCTGGGTTTTTTCATATTAAGCTCGGTGGAATTACAGTTGAGTTCGACCAAAGCACACTTGATTGTTGGAAAGAGTAACGACGACGGTTTAGGTGAGTTTTATTTTGTTTCTGTCCAGTTTGAATGAAGTGCTTTACGATGCTCCGCTACGTACAGCTGATCTCAACATAAACAAAAATACACGTGGACGATGGCGCAAGCTGAACGGGGGGGGGGCAATCGTACTCGGGCACCTTGGCGGAGGTCTGCGCTCTCCGAGTGCCATTCTAGTTTTACATGTGATGGTTCAAACGATGAAAGGATATTTAGTTGTGAAGAGGATGACAATCTCACTGTGAGTCAAATCATCGGTTTTGATCAGCAGCCATGTGCAAGTGGTTATTGTGCAAATTGTAGACAATTGTACCGACTCTTTTGCACACATGTGCCAAAACTAGTGCAATTTGCTTGAATGAATGAGAAATTCTAATCTGTTGTGAACAACAAACTAAATGTTCAGAGATTTGAGCTCACTGTTTTGAAAAAAAATATTCTCACTCGAGGATTGAGCCAAAGCAAATGAGAAAAACTGTAAATTACGTTTTGGCAGTGGCGGCTGGCCAATAGAGGGCGCTAGGGTGCCGCCCCCCTCTGAGCCAGACAGCCACACACAAAAAAAACATTACTACTACTACTACTAATAATAATAAGAAATTATACAAATTTTCAATATTTGTGTGTTTAAAATATGGAATGCACCCAGTCATCTGTGCAAAATATATGGTTTTCCTACACTTCCCTGACTCCTCTCTGCCTGTCTGACTCCCCTCTGCCTGTCTGACTCCCCTCTGCCTGTCTGACTCCCCTCTGCCTGTCTTACTCCCCTCTGCCTGTCTGTATGTCTGAAGTTCAGCTCTGGGGCGACGGAGAAATCGCCCCAGAGTGAATTATATAAACATACTGTAGTCAACAGTGAGTATATTGCACACAATGAATATAATTGCACATTAAAGAGTCTGATGGCAAATTAGCAACTCAAACTATATTTTTTGGACCAGGGCCTCCATTTCCTCTCTGTATGAGGACAGTGAACCTGACCAGCAGCACCAGAACCATGAAGTGACGAAGCATGCAGGCTTTCTCCCCACATTGACTTGTCTTGTACATAGTTGTCCTCAGTCTCATTTGCTTAAATTGGTCATGGAGGCATCACAATTTAATAGAGACCGGTAAATTAATTGTATTGTTTTTGTTAACTGTATTTTATGTAGTATTAATATCTGTGGATGTGTTGTGGTTGTGCCTTTTGAGAAAGGAGAGCACTTGAGTCCATGTTTATGTATATTCAGGTGTCTGAGTAACTTCAGGACTTAACACCACTATTACTATCTCTACACCTCAGGGCACTTGAGTCCCATGCTTATGTACATTCAGGTGTCTGAGTATCTTCAGGACTTAACACCACTATTACTATCTCTACACCTCAGGGCACTTGAGTCCCATGCTTATGTACATTCAGGTGTCTGCATAGCTTCAGGATTTAACAGCAGTTTTCCTGATTACACTTCATGTTTACTTCCCCTGATGTTTACCTCACTATTTGTTTACCAAACAAAGCAAGGTCAATAGAGGCATCACATTAAGTGAACATTTCTATTACATGTTATATTGTTATATTACATTAGTGTTGTATTTCATGTTTATTATTGTATTATAGTACATGCAGTGGTGGAAGTACTAAGATCTTGTACTTCAGTAAAAGTAGCAATACTACCATGTAGAAATACTCTGTTACAAGTAACATTCAAAATCATACTTAAGTAAAAGTGCAAAAAATATTAGCATATGAATATACTTAAAGGGACTGTTTGTAATTTTTTAAGCGTATAAATGTAGCGGGTCGGCACACATGCGCGTTCGCATATGCGCGCTCGCGTGTGGCCGGAGCCTCGTCTCCGCTGCCTGCTCTCCTTCACTCAGACAGAGCGCGCGTCCTCGCTGTCTCGCTCCACCTCTAGACGTGAACGTGCGCTCACTACACACTGCAGAAGAGTTAGTTTAGCTCTGAGAATATCTAGTGAATGCACAGGGGACGTTTGTGCAGAAAAAAATGCTGCAGCTCCTCCAGACCAACAGAGGTTTTCCGTGTCTTGTGAAGTGACGGGGCTCCGCAGAGAGTAACGTTGTCGTCTCGTTACCGACCGGGTGCCGGTTTCACTCCTGCTCACTCCAGCTGCGTGCGGAGGCGATAACGTTACTCGCTGCGGAGCCCTGCTGCCTCAGCCTGCGCTGAGGCAGGAAAAGCCAACACTAGGATCAGCAGTGATTCATGGAGAGACCTCCGTCTGGTCAGCTAACATTACTGAGAAGCAGGTGAAATATAGAGTGATATTGTGGTTTTAGCTGACGTGTGTCGCCTCACTGTTTTGAACAATGCTCGTTCATGTCTATTTAGAGCGAGCAAAGCGTGAGCTCGACGCTGACTTTCGTTGATTTCACGGCCACAGGTGTCGCTGTTAACAAGCATTTCTGAAATTTACAAACAGTCCCTTTAAAGTACCAAACATAAAAGTACACATTATGCAGAATAATGTATATTATTGGATTATACTTATTGATGCATTAATGTGTTCATCACTTTAATGTTGCAGCTGGTTAAGGTGGAGCTCATTTTAATGACTTTATATGCTGCTGGGTAGTTTAATATATAATAATACATCATTTATTCATTGATTATATTTTGTATTAATAATCTGAATCTGTAAGGTAACTAAAGTGGTCAGATAAATGTAGTGGAGTTGAAAGTCTAATAAATCCCTCTGAGATGTAGTGGAGTAGAAGTAGAAAGTATCAGAACATGAAAATACTCAAGTAAAGTACAAGTACCTCAAAACTGTACTTAAGTACAGTACTTGAGTAAATGTACTTAGTTACTTTCCACCCCCGAGTACATGTTATACTGTTGTGTTTTTCTAAGCATTCTTTAGTGCTCCCGTTGGAATAAAATAATTGTTGATTACTTAAATGCAAAGTAGTAATGTGTTTTTGATACCTTCACTTTTTTGCATTAAATCACACTGGGATGTTTCCTAAAATTGATTGGATGTGGCACAGCTCTACCTAGAAAAATGTCCACCCGCCTCCACTGCATTTTGGGTAGTCTTCTGTCTTTTTGTGATTCACACAAGGAGCCCATGAAATATCTCCTAATGTCTCAGAAATATGAACACATGAACACAACGCTTAATATGGCTCAGTTTCTTTGGTTTATTTATAGAATGGAAAATACAACAGATAAAGTTACAGTGAAACTCTGAAGTCTGTTCCATCAACCCAAAAGAGAAAAAAGGCAGATTGTGGCTGAGTAGCATTGGTGTTGAAAGCTGGCGGTCCAGGGGGTCCTGGGGGTCCTAAGGGATCTGCAGAGGAAAAAAAGTATAGATTACATATTTGCTTTGAATCTACTGATCTGCTGCTACAATATGAATGATCTAGACGTGAAAGTTACACATTTATTCAATTTCTTTACTTAAGTACACTTTTGAGATACTACTCCACTACATTTTAGATGGAAATATTGCACTTTTTACTCCATTATATAATTACTAGTTATTTTGAAGATCATTTTTATAAAAAATATATGATAATCTTCTATAACATGATACATTGTAGAGCTGTTGCGATTAGTCGACTAATCGATTAGTCGCCAACTTTTTTGATAATCGATTAATCGTTAAAGTAATTTTCTTCCAAAAATGGCAGAAAATGCTGTTTTCAGCCTCTCAAGTACGGAGATTTCCTGCTTTTCTCTGTTTTATACAAATATCTTTGTGTTTTGGACAAACAGGACAAGACATTTAAAGACATGAGATGGACATTTTTCACTATTTTATGACATTTTATATGAAAATAGTTGTTAGTTGCAGCCCTAATGCATTGTTCAGTTAAAGAAATCTCTCATAAAATCATCATGAAAATGTTATTTTTTTTTTTGAGAATGTAGGAAAGGTGGACAATAATCACATCTAAGACATGATAATAAAGTGGTCAGAATCTAAAGGTCCTGATTGCACTGTGGAAGTTTCAATTAGGATAAAAGATGGGTGTACTCAACAGAGATGAACTGTATTTGAAGATTAACTGTATATAGGATGTATATTTATGTTCATCTATATTTCACATACTTCATTTAAATTGACCAGATATGAAGACACTGAGGTTGTTTGTTTTATATGTGGGGTAAAGTTGTTGTCTTGATAAATATGAAAATAAATATAAATACATAAATATGAAAATTGAACAATCTGTGACTTTCAGCACTATATACGATGTACAAAAGGAAGAAGAGACAATAAATGAATAGATTACCTCGTTGTCCTCGAGGCCCTGGGGGGCCGGGGAGGCCGTGGGGGCCGGGGAGGCTGGTGGGGTCTGGTCGTCCTGGGCGGCCTGGTCGCTTGCAGTCTGTATATCAAGATGTAGAAGTTAAATTTATTTATCCTCGTAATTTAAGAATTTTTTCAAAATGTGCTAGTATTAGTAAATTCTGAATGGAGTTAGGAAAACCTTCACCAAGATGACAAAAAGTTGAGAACAGGTGTTATATGATCTGAATGTGAACATTTTAAGAAGTATTCATCATTGTGCTCTTAAAATATGACTACCACAAGTTAAAACCGACCTCGTTTCCGACTTCATTACAGCTTGCGCCTGCAAGATCAAACACCACATATGAAGAACGATTTTTACACAAGTGATTAGAGAAAACATAAACACACCAGGTTAAAAACAGAATGAAACAATTCATTAGGTGACAAGTTATTTTGAATTTGGATCTGAGAGTCTGGTCAAAAAGTTTGGTCCAGTGTTGTTTTACCTCTGCAGGGTCTCTCCCTCCAGGATGACAGGTTCAAGCTTCGGAGGGTTCTGCATCTGACGAGCTGGTTACTGTTTGAGATGACGCTTAAGGCTTCAGTGGGGATAGTTTTTATGCCGGTGTTATCACAGATGATCTTGGATAAGGTGACCCTGGACAGAGCAGCTCTCTGAGCCGCGGTGAAGACGCCCGGGTTCTCGTACCACAGCCTGATTATTTCAAACAAGAAATTAGTATCAACAAAGATTGTGTTTGAAATGCATTTGTTTTGTGATTGTGTTATTATCACTGTATGTATCCACACACACCTGTCACCCTGGCGGATCTTCTGGAACTGTGTTGCAATAAGGCAGGCGAACAGAGGCCCCACACGGCCGCCACGGACAAACGGCTCTGCAACGCCTCCCATCCAGACGTCGATGTTGTCGGCCGTACCGTAGAGCTGCAGCAGCCTGCGGGCCAGGTCTGCGTTATTCAGGACCTGAGCGAGCTCCGCCTGATTCCTGGGCTCAGACAGGCCACACAACTTGCGATAGGCGTTGTAGCCTAGAGGAGTAAACAACAAGTAAGCAAAGAGCGGATGACAACAAAATATTAGAAAAGGCTGAAAATCAGGGTGAGGGATGTACCAGGCAAGCCGTGGTCGCGTCCCCTCGCCATGTTGAGAGAGCCCAAGTCCAAAGCCAGATGCACCACAAACTGGAACAACCTCTCCCTCAGAGCATCCACCATCATGTTATCCTGAGTGTTCAGTTTAGCAGGACGGCCGACCAAACCACGGAGCAGAGAGTCAACGCCACCTGGAGAGATCAAATAAAAGTTAGGGTGACAGTTTGAGGAAGAGTGATTGATAAGTTACTAGTGATTGATAAGTTACTAGCCTTCTCTCTGTACAACTCACCCTCAAAGATGATCCTCCAGGGGGCGAAGAAGGCCTTGAACAAGGGGACATTGGGGAAATTAGCGTTCTCCCTGTAGTTTGCATCCAGACGGGATAAGACTGGCTGTACCGCCAAGTGGGCAAAGCGGTAAGCTGCTGTTGCAAAGACGTTGGAGATGCTGGGGTCAACGCTAGCGTCGTAGCCGGGGTAACGGCCGAGCTGTGTACGCATTGCGACGTCACCTACAATGTGAGGCAGATAGTCCCTGAACACAATCACCTGAGAGAGAGAGACAGAGATCTATTTTGAGTAAAAGACAGTGGAGTGTATGACATCTGCTTTGGAGATGTAAAAATATAATCGTGAATGCTGACTGACTCTCAGGTTTACCCACCTGTGTGTAAGCACCCAAGATCTTGCGGGACTCTTGGTAGAGTGTCTCACTGTCCCACTGTGGGTTCAATCTCTTCAGGGCACGAGCCACACGGTTATGCTCACGCATAAACAGTGTGTGAATGGAGGTCAGAGCTATGTTCTCGTCCACGCGGACATCACCTTAAGGACACAATGTACATAATAGCTGATCAGAAGTGTTCGTTTCCTCTTTAGATGGCAGCTCTTTCATTAAGATAACTGGTTACACTAACTAATAACTACTAAACCCCCTATTAATCATTTATAAGTAGAATATATATTGAATAAATGGTTTATAACACACTATTATGTGGTGTATTTTTAAGTGTTTATTATTCTTCAGTATTTCTCAACAATTATATCTTCTCCTGTGAGAACATATTTGACATTATTACAACTTTGTTATATCATATTCTTATTCATCATGTGTGTACATCATCATTATAGTGTCATCAGAGTTATAGTTATACTTATTGCTGCTTATAAATATCAAATAGTGGGATTTAAAATAAAGTGTTACCAGATAGTTTAGACAGAGGCTAGAGCAGGATAAAGGATTTTCACAACCTGGCAACCCAAAATTAGTTATTTAATAAATTATTAACTATTTATTGATGACTAACCTGCAATGAAACACGGCACCTCTGTGGCGTTTGAGTCGTTGGTGGATCTTCCGCGACTGGCACACATGTTCCCCGTGAGAGGGTTGAATGGCAGCAGCTCACGCCCGTTGTCTTTGAACTCTGTGTTCACGCGCAGCAGGCCGCCATCACTCTGATGGTCGCGAAGAAACAGGGCAAGCTTCTCCTCAGAGCCATACACCTGGCCGAGATCCAGGAAGGCTGTGAGGGTGTTGATCTGCTCTCTCTTGTTGGCTTCTCCTCCAAAATTGTAGGCCGAGTATCCCGTTCCGCAAACTGGGGCGGATCTGAACGCAGGGATGCACTCTTCTGTCTGAGAGCGGGGGTCGCCGGGAGGAATCTGTTTGTAGGAAAGAGACCAAAGGTTATGAAGAGAATATTTTTGTTAAAACAACATCACAATGTGTGGGTTTGAGCTTTCACACCAACCGGGATGGGGATGCAAGGCTCAGTGTTCTCACAGCTGTCGTCACAGTTGATCCCATTGCTGAAGGAGCGGATGCTGGGGGAGAAGGGCGTGAAGGTGAGATCGTGGTCGTTCCACTGCCCAAACAAGGTCACCATGTGAGAGAATTCTTCGTCGTTGACCACGCCTGTGTCTGTTGTGCTTAGGATGTTGTTGGACACCTGACGCACCTGAGAGTGGAGTAGAAGTGTTTTAGTGCTTTATGTATATTAATCAAGTGTCTGGGATTTCGAGGTCGTACCATTGGGAGGAAGAAGTTGTTTATTGTTTGGTTGTTGAAGCCTTTTGGTTGGGAGATGCCGTCGTTATATTCGGCAGGCAGCCAGCGGGCGAAGGGGGTGTTTGAAGATCCAAGGCGAGTGTTCTTTCTAAAAGCAAACAGAAGATGTCCATGTTTGGAAACGCTGCTTGAGAATTTTCAGGGAAGTGAACACATCTTCTGCGGTGTATGGCCTAAGAAGTTTCAAGTGTATTTCACAAACATTTCCGCTGAATGTAATCGACACTCAAACTCACAGAACTGACCAGTTTCCATTAATTCAACACATTTTGCTTTTTAGAGAGAAAGCACACAATTGCTTTTTACCTACATGTATGTGGGAAACTGATATTCTGGAGCCAAAATAGGTAAACAAAGTAGTTAATAAAGACATTTTATAATGTCAAAAAGTTGATCTATGTTTTTTATGTCCAAGATGGTGTTAAGTGAGATTTGAACCAGCATTTTATCACACTTGAATGTTTCTCTTACAAGTTGTTGCAGACGCTGGTGGCTGTCCGATACTTGTTAATGTTTGGTGTGGTGCGGCATGATGGAAGGCTGACTCGAGCTGCACATCCAGTTATTCTGGCAAGATTCATCAGATCCTCTTCAGAGAGCAAATCTGAAAAATGTGAAAGACATTTCATGGATTAACCGTGTGTGTGTGTGTGTGTGTGTGTGTGTGTGTGTGTGTGTGTGCATGTCTGTCAACTTCATATTTTCTAGTCCTTAATTACAGCTTTGAAGTGCTCCACTATGCCCAACATTACAAAACAGTAAACCTCAGACCCTCACCCAAGACCAGGAAATGTTGTCAGAAAAACAATGTGAGCACTGTGTGTGTGTGTGTGTGTGTGTATGTGTGTGTGTGTGTGTGTGTGTGTGTGTGTGTGTGTGTGTGTGTGTGTGTGTGTGTGTGTGTTTGTGTGTGTGCATGCCTGTCAACTTCATATTGTCTAGTCCTTAATTACAGCTTTGAAGTGCTCCACTATGCCCAACATTACAAAACAGTAAACCTCAGACCCTCACCCAAGACCAGGAAATGTTGGCAGAAAAACAATGTGAGCACTGTGTGTGTGTGTGTGTGTGTTTGTGTGCGTGTGTGTGTTTGTTTGTTTGTTTGCTGCATGTCTGACCTGTTGCATTGAGTGAGCGTTTGTGCACATGATGCGCCCTCTCCTGCAGCAGACGGAGGGTTTGTGCCATGTAGTCTGCAGATCTCACGGCTGAGCGTGTGTCACCACGAGGCTGCTTCACGAGACGGAGAGTATCGTGAGGACTCACCACCTCCTTGCGGACTCGTCTCAGACTCCTGGAGAAGGAAAAAGTCACACAGTCGAACAATGAAGTGTGAATTGTGGTATTCTTTGCAGCTTCTGTAAGTTGTAACTAACAGTGTAAATTTATGCTGAATTAATTTGAAAGATAATCTTCTATTTCACTCTGTGAGATGAAATAACCGCAATAATGAACTCACTCTTCTCTGGAGTACTTGTACGCATCGTCAACGAGCTTCTTTGCCTCCTCAAAACATTGTTGAAGGAGAGAACTATCCAGATGTTCTCCTGCAAAGTAACAACACACTCATCAAATTCTTCATCATGACAAAATTATTTTAATCTCAACCAGTGATGTAACACAGACAAATTCAGGTGTGGATTAGAAACGTGTCCACAGAGTGAGGGATGTCGCCTACCTGTTTGTTTGGAGAGAGCAGGAACCAGGCAGACGCCCAGAACAAGAAGGGCAGAGAAAATCATCTCTAAAACACATAAATACAAGTCAGTATAAAAAATAAATTCAGAACCATGTAACATAAAAAATATCTAAGCATCCAAACCAAAAAAAAAATGTATATTTCATTATATAAAATATAAAAATATATATATAAAACTATATAAAGAAATATCTGAGCAAAAAACAAATGTATATATATATAACTATATAAAATATATCTAAGAAAAAAACAAATCTATATATATATATAACTATTTAAAATATAAAAAATATTTAAAACAAAACAAATCTCGTTACCTGTTTCTGTGAAGATTTCAGGTGCTCTTGGAGATGTGGAGTTTACAGTGTTGTCACCTTCTTTATATTCAGTGTGCGGCCCTGAGGCCCCGCCCCCTGGGGTTGTACAGGTATATTCTTCCTTCTCTCTCTCTGCTCAAGGAATTCCTTCATTCTTATCAGTAATTGTTTCTGGCAAACTGATAGGTGTGATGTTCTCAATTAAGAAACGCACACAATAAGTAGCAGTGGTGGGAGTGATTGTGGTCATTAGGGGAGAGTGGGGTAAAATGAGCCAGTGAGTAAGTTGACCCACCCCCTGTATCTTGGCAACTGTGATTATGTTTTGTCATGTGACCATAAATTCAGGAAGTACCCATCATTTCTATCTTGCTGTGATGGAGTTAAGCACATGGGAGAAGTAGTAAGTACTTTTTTACACCAAAAACTGTTTTTTCCCAGTCAAAGTAAATTTTCTGCATGTCAGGAATAATGAATGTTAGGTCAAAGCAAACTTATCCAGGTCTAAAAAAATATATTATACACGTTGGTGATTTACTAAAGGTATAACACCATGTTAATCACTTCGCTAAAGATTAGCCTGAATTGCTAAACTGGGCCATTTTTTCCAAAATGGTAGCTATGGGGCAAAGTGAGCCAAAGGCTATGGGGTAAGTTGAGCCACTGGCTCACTAATATTCTACTATTATTCCGAGCCACTGGCTCAATTTACCCCACCATAAATTAACCAAATTAATTCTCTGATGTATAAAATGGTATTACTGTTGAGTGTTACATAACTTGGTTTGATTTTTTATATGTTAACCTTTATAGAAGAGGGAGATAAAGGAAGTTAAAACAGTTGGTTACAGTGGAACAGCAGAGGCAAAGAGGGTCCTCACAGAGGTGGTAGAGAAGGAGCTTACAGACCATATCAAGAAGCTGGCTGAACAGTTCCACGGCCTTACTCCAAAGAAATGCTGTGAACTGGCATTGGAATTGGCAGAAAGAACAACCTTCCTGTCCCCAACAACTGGAAAGAGCAGGGTTTAGCAGGTAGGCCTAGGTCAAACCAAAGACCAAGACGAAAATCACAGCGTACAGCAGTTCTGAGGAGAGTGTGATGCCATCCCATTTGATGACACTTCTGAGCATGAGAGTTCTAATGATGAGAGAAGTGAATCAGACATCTCAGATCTGTCAGTTGGTGACTTTGTCATAGTAAACTTTGTATCCAAAGGCAGAAGCTACCATTACATTGGCTTGGTTGAGAGCCTGGAGGGCAACGAAGTGAGTGCAAGATTTCTCAGAAGAATCCGGGGGAACACTTGACGTGAGAAGCCCACCTTTGTATTCAAGGAAAAGGATGAGGCATCTTTTCCACTGAGTGATGTGCTGAAGAAGCTACCTCAACCTCAAAAGGCTGGAGGAACTGCAAGGAGGGAGCAACAGTTCATATTTCACTGCAACCTTGACGACTGGAATATTGTCGAATATTGAATGATATTTTGATTGTTCAATGGTCTTGAAACTCACAGGTGGTTTGTTCTCACAAGTTCATAACTGTGAAACTGTTTGTTAACACACTTATGCTGAGGTTTAAACTTAAAAACTCAGATGTTCAGTTTACCCCACGATGGCTCAACTTACCCACTGACTCGGATCAACTTACCCCTTACCTGGGGCAAGTTGAGCCACAGGAGCACTTTTTTTGGGAAGGTCATTTTTTCCAGACAGCTTTGTGATGGATGCATGCTGATCATTTCATTTGATAGGAGAGATCCTGAATTTAAGGTTCAAGTTTTCATTCTGCTTCTGTCTCATTTTTCCTAACCTCGAGGACAGCATAAGTAAAAATTGGCTCATCTTACCCCACTCTCCCCTATATAATACTACAGGTAGCATTGTCAGTAACTGTAGGTGGCTTTTAAGTATTTTAGTATGAATTTATTTGAATAAATAATCTTCTTATTGTGGGAATGCTGATTCAGCACTTAAACCCCAGTATTGTTCTTCTAAGGTTTATTCAACTTCAATCATTTCTTCCGTACGTTTTTTGCAGTTTAACTTCTCCTGCATATTTTCAGCTACAGAAAACGTTCAACTATCAAAATATTCAGCTCTTTAAGGACATTAGTGCTATGACTTTTCTTGTTTCAATTATTTATACTTTTAAAAATGTTAAGCTTTTTCCAAAATTACAGTGTAACTCAATGGAGAAAATCTTCAAATCGTCTTAAACCTACTCCACTTTGAAATGCTACTGCTTCCGCATACTTTCAGCTACAGACTTCATTTAAACTTTAAACGGGTTACAAGTCTTTGAACTATTAAGCTATGTTTCAGCTTTTTGATAACTTTTACAGTTTTTGATTTATCACAGTTTATGTTTTATTACATTTTCAGACCATTTCAGATTTTATAATGGGTGTGTTAGCGTGGATCGTTAAAAGCCAGAGCGCGTGACATCACAGCTAGAGTGGAGGAAAGCTTTAAAATCTTTTGAAAATGTTCCAAACAAATTGCTCTCTAACCACATCTTCCACTCCTCATACACAATTAATACATCAAAACGTAGGTATTTTTGTCTTCTTTCAGATGATGTGCCCATTTAAGCAATAGGTCTTACAACTTGGGATTTATCTGCTTCAAAGCACCAAGAGATCACTTCCTCTCTCATCCGCTGCAATGTTAATTCATCTCTAAAAGTCTGGAACAAAAATTCAACTGTGGAGACTTTTTAAACTGCCAGTTCTCTACAGAGTAACTCTATCTACTATATTCTGGCTAATAACTTACAGTTTTAAAGGTTGTAGCTACTACTACTACTACTACAACTATTACTAATACTACTACTGTTGCTGCTGCTGCTACTACTACTACTACTACTGCTTCTGTTCCTACTGCTTCTACTGCTGCTACTACTACTACTACTACTACTACTACAGCTGCTGCTCCTTCTGCTACTACTGCTAATACTACTAGGATTACTACTACTATTGCTACTACTACTGTTACCACTGCTTTTGCTACTAATACTACTACTACCACTACTGCTACTACTACTACTGTTACTGCTACTGCTACTACTACTACTAGTGATGTTACTGCTACCACTACTGCTACTACTACTACTGTTACTGCTACTGCTACTACTACTACTAGTGATGTTACTGCTACCACTACTGCTACTATTACTACAGCTCCTGCTCCTTCTGCTACTACTACTACTACTACTACTACTACTACAACTACTACTACTTTCCACCCAAATACCACTTTCTGTGTAACAACTTATAGTTTTTAAGGTTCATTCAGTGAAAATACTATTTCTGTCCAAGCACTTATAGTTTTAAAGGTTTATTTCACCCAAAGACTACTCTCTCTCTCTCTCTCTCTCTCTCTCTCTCTCTCTCTCTCTCTCTCTCTCTCTCTCTCTCTCTCTCTTTGTGTTTAGCAATGCAGTTCATCTGTCTGATATACATACAAAGCATTTCTTCTTTCCGCCTATTCAGGAAAATTCTAATTTACCACTTTTGACACAATTACAGTTTGGCTTCCAGCTTTTCTAGCAATGTATTTCAGCTCTTAGCTTCTTTAGGTAATGCAGTTCAGTTTCCAACTCTGTCAGTTGTACATTTCAATTTCTAGGGTTTTCAGCAGTGCAGTGCAATGCATTTGAGCTTTAACATTTTTAGGAAAATCATTTCACATTTCTGCATTTTCAGCAATGCTTTGCAATAAATTTCAGCTGTCAGCATTCCCACGCATTTTCAGCAGGAAATGCATTTTCTAGTTCACTATTATAATTGTAATGTTAATGAGGTGTGAAGATTATTTCAGACAAATTTTAGAAAATGTTTTTTGTCTACTTTTTGACCTTCTTCTTTGTGTAAATCATACTGTCCTTTTTCATGATATTATTTGACATAACCGGATCCAGTCTTTTCTCACTGGATTTTTGTATGAATTTTTTACCTCATTTGACTCTATATTGATAGCCAACAGCAAAGAGATTTGCAACATTTGGACAGTTTTTTTTTAATTTTTTTAATCTAATTGTTTACTGATGTTGCCATGTTGTGGCTGTTGGCCTTCAGTGTTGCCACACAGAAACTGATGCACTTGAGAAAGTATCTGAAAAGAGGAAGGGGTGCACACTTATCCATCTTTAGCCTCTGCATGACTTTTTTTTGTCAGGTTGAGGTACAGCGCAGCAGTATCAATTGAAGGTGTTAACCCCAGAGAATAACAGGTAAATACATATTGGTTGCATGTGTGAGACATTGTTGTGGACTTTGAAAAAGTAGAGTCAAACAGAAGTTTACTTTGTATATTGTATGTGTTTGTGTTTGTGTGTGTGTGTGTGTGTTTGGGTGGGGAGCCCTATGGCTGCTGTGGATACAAAGGCGTTTTCAAAGTTGTCATGCAAAATTTTCACTGATAACAAAACAAAGAACAGAGGTTTGAGAAAAGTTCATCGGCCGTGAAAAGCCTGGCTTACAGTAATGTCACTGATAACATGAATAAGAGGCTTTATTACATAATGTACTATCTGAGCCCAAAACACACTAGAAGACCTTGAAAATTTTAATTGTCTATATAAAAAAACAGCATCCAATATTTAATGACAGATTACAGCTGTCGACAAACACATAGCTCAGACTACAAGATCTTGTTGGATGTTGGATTTAATTATTCCGACTGCATGTTTTGACTCAGGAGGCGAGAGATTTGAATCCTAAACTCCCTGCAAATTGATCCGTTATCCCACCGATCCTTGGCCTTCGTTTCAACCAAGTCAGGTGTGAACATTATTGAAATCAAAAGAAAAACATCAATTTGTAGGCTCCCCGAAAAATGTATTGATGCAACGCTTTGACCTACAAGGTCGTAGTCAGGAATACATTGAAAATTTCAGTGTGGCCAACCTCTCCAGTTGTTTTTGTCCTGTACCTGTGAAAACGGTTCAGTTTACTGGTGAGGTTTTATTTAGTGGTGAGAGTTACAGGTGCTGGTAGGGAGATTATTGCTACGTTCCAAATCACGTACTTTTTCTTTTTACTTCTAGCACATACTGCAGCTGCCCTTACAAAGTATGTACTGTTGCATCAGTATGCATACAATTTGGGACATACTACTTCATCATAACATTGATCCTTTGAACTTTGACCCTCTTGCTCATATATCCCCTGCGCAGAGGATTGTGGGTCAGAATAGCCAGAAAAGCATGCTGGCCTGCATACTGCAAAATATGACCGGGTGTAGTAGGACATCCTGGTACTTTTGACATACTGCATTTGACAAATACTAAGTATTGGGACATACAGTATGGTGCCTTCAAATGAAACTCGTGAGCTCGTGTTTACGACATGGGAAGTCGTGTACACAATATGCTTGGCATTCAAGTGGTTAACTCGCGAGAACACCACTGCTAAGCAACGGCAATATTAACGTCACTGTCGGCGTCTAGAAGCCACAGAGGCTAACAATTTAGCAAGCGGGTAACATAATGCAGGAAATGCAAAGGCATAATGACAGAGGAAAAAGATGAGGGAATCTCAACATTTTCCTCAGACATATTATAAAATTACAAAGAAAAACAATATATGACTTAAATAACAATATATTAACTTATTATGTACCGAAAAATGAACTTCCATGGCCTCCGCCGTTTCTGACAACGTCAACAAACACTTCACAACTCGTAAACTCGGAGCTGTCAGAAACTTTCCTCTTACGAGGTTCTGAATATATACTAAATACATACTAAATAGTATGGTAGTATGGGTATTGGAACGCACAGTGTGTCATCATTGGAGAGAGGCTAGCTGTTTCCTGTTTTTGTGCTAAGCTAAGCTAACCGGCTGCTAGCTGTAGTTTCATATTTCATAGACAGACATGAGAGTATTATCAATCATCTCATCTAACTCTCCGCCAGAAAGCCAATCAGCATATTTCCGAAAATGTCGAACATGCTCAGTGGTTAACACGGTCACCTCTCAGTAAGAACGTGCTGAATTTCAGCACAGAACCTTCCTGTATAACGTTTGCATGTTCACCTCTAGTTTCCTTTCGATGCAGTTTCCCTCAGTATGAACACATGCAGCCCAGGTGGGCTGGAGAATATACAATAAGATAACCACAGGTGTAAATGTTAGTTTGTCTATCCTTCCCAGCTGCATTGCTGAAGCATACATTTATTTTGTTAAAAAGGAACAATGGCTCCATCTACAGGAGACATGCAGTACATTAAAATGATGACTGCACTTAGGTATTTGTTGTTCCATTTAGATAACTTAAGTCAAAATTAAGATTATTGTTTTGTTAATGCTTGAAAGAAATATATTCTATGATTCAAAGTATCCAAGCTTGATCTATTTTTTAGTGTTTTTAGGTAAACATGCAATTTCTATATTTTGAAATATTTAAATGATATATTTATATATATATTTCCAATATTTCTATTTTGTTTTCAGTGTCTTTCTTGCACAAATGGAGCTTATGCCATAATGCTCTGTATGTTTGTCCTTTTGCAATTGTATGTTTGCCTGAAAAAAACTTTAAAAAATACAGTTTTTCTCATTCGCTTTGGCTCAATTCTCAAATGAGAATTATTTTTTCAAACCAATAACCTCAAATCTCTGAACAATTAGTTTGTTGTTCACAACAGAGGACAATTTTCCATTCATTCAAGCAAATTGCACGGGTTTTGACACGTGTGCAAAAGAGTCAGTACAATTGTCGACAATTTGCACAATAACCACTTGCACACGTCTTGCTGATCAAAACTGATGAGTTGACTCTCAGCGAGATTGTTATCCTGTGCACAACTTCAAAACATTCTTTCATCCCTATGAGCCATCATATGTAAAATGATCCATTCAATTATCAAAATCTGTCAGACATGCATGTATATTGCATAAATATCTATGACATGTTTATTTTTTTGGCATGGATGTCTTTTTGTGGCACATTTTCAGCTCAAAGGTGAATTTTCTATTTATAATACATGTAACACATTGCTAAACAAATACATTTACTGAATAACACACATGTAAATATCTGTGTACTACAGCAATGTACAGTATTAACTTTTCCCAGTAAATGTTGATGCTGTTGAAACAGGAATCTAAAAAGCTCTTCGTGGTACACAGCCTTCAGCTAGATAGAACTGACAATCTGGTACACTAAGCAGTCACTGTCAACAAAAAGTGGAACAAAACAGAGATTTGCATATAAGACACAATTCCAGGATTGACTGCCGTGGTGAAAAAACATCTAAACATTTTGTCCAGTGTGGCTCACACAATGACAAAACGACTTTTCATTTTGGTGCCATTGGCCAATTTACTGACAAAATAACTAGGTTTTGAAGCACAAATTAAGTGTTTTGGGTGAGTTACTATCTTTTGGACATACAATAGAGTTGTGATGTCCCGTCAAACAGTTGTGACAACTACACTTACAGTTTAGACAAAGTTGAAACTGTTTCAAAAAATGAGCCAAAGCGATTGAGAACTGTAAACAGGATATGCACATTTGTGTTTACAGTAAATGTATTTGTGTAGCAAATGTTTACATGTACTGTAAAGATAAAGTTAACCTAAAACTTGCCGCAAAATGACATCCATGCCAATAAAAAAAAAGTTAAATACCCTGCAATGACGAAAAAAACGGCAGTAGTTCAGTAAAAAACAACTAATTGTACCTCCCCACAGTAAGTAACACCATGTCATGATAGTTATGGAATATACATGTATGTCTGACAGGTTTTGATAATTGAATGGATCATTACCTCCGCCAAGGCCGAAGGCCTAGGAAGGACGTTATATTTTCACCGGCGTTGGTTTGTTGGTTTGTCTGTTACCAGGATTACTCCAAAAGTCCGCGATGCATTTAAATGACATCTTTTGGAGGGGTGGGGTGTGGCACAATGAACAATCCATTAGATTTTGGAGGCGAACCGGATCATGATTTGGATTCAGGAATTTCTTTAAGGATTTCGATCAGCCAGACCATTGAGACCTCTAGGTATAACACATGCGCAGTGTCACTGATTACGCGTTGATGACGCATGACCCCACCTCTTTCCTTCAGAGAGAGAGATAGAGAGAGAGCGGGTGTAGATTCGGGGTTTTTTCACATTAAGCTCGGTGAAATTACAGTTGAGTTCGACCAAAGCACACTTAATTGTTGGAAAGAGTAACGACAACGGTTTAGGTGAGTTTTATTTTGTTTCTGTCCAGTTTGAATGAAGTGCTTTACGATGCTCCGCTACGTACAGCTGATCTCAACATATATATGTATATATATACGTGGATGATGGTGCAAGCTGAACGGAGAGGGGGGGGGGGGTGGGGGCAATCGTACTCCGGCACCTTGGCGGTCCGAGTGCCATTCTAGTTTTACATGTGATGGTTCAAACAATGAAAGAATATTTAGTTGTGAAGAGGATGACAATCTCACTGTGAGTCAGATCAGCAGCCATGTGCAAGTGGTTATTGTGCAAATTGTAGACAATTGTACTGACTCTTTTGCACACATGTGCCAAAACTAGTGCAATTTGCTTGAATGAATGAGAAATTCTAATCTGTTGTGAACAACAAACTAATTGTTCAGAGATTTGAGCTCACTGTTTTGAAAAAAATAATTCTCACTCGAGAAATTGAGCCAAAGCGAATGAGAAAAACTGTAAATTACATTTTGGGTAGTCTTCTGTCTTTATGTGATTCACACAAGGAGCCCATGAAATATCTCCTAATATCTCAGAAATATGAACACATGAACACAACATTTAATATGGCTCAGTTTCTTTGGTTTATTTAAAGAATGGAAAATACAACAGGTAAAGATACAGGGAAACAGGCCTCATAGAAAAAGCACAACACAACATTTTGAAGGCATGCTTCAATTTCATCAGTGCACAAAATATTCATAATAATACTGGTAAATCCCACATCAAAATTGGCTCCTGTCTAATTTTCGGTCCAATAGATCGCATGCTGTAACAGAGTTAAACAGATTTGCTGCAATAAATTTCACGTTCATTAGCTGGCTAAAACGATCCAATTCATCAAATTCAGTTCATTTTTCTTAAAGATATAAAACATGTACATTGTGCTCTAGTCTGTTCCATCAGCCCAAAAGAGAAAAAAAGTAAATTATTAATAATAGATATTAAAAGTGATGTGATTAATGGAAAGTGTAGATGACTTGACGGAAACGAATGATTTTTTCTGAGGATGGGTTGTACTTGCCCAGGCGGACAGAAAAGGCAGATTGTGGCTGTGTAGCATTGGTGTTGAAAGCAGGCGGTCCAGGGAGTCCTACTGGACCTGCAGAGGAACAAAAGTATAGATCACATATTTGCTTTGAATCTACTGATCTGCTGCTACAATATGAATGATCTAGATGTTAAAATTACACATTTATTCAATTTCTTTACTTAAGTACACTTTTGAGATACTACTCCACTACATTTTAGATGGAAATATTGCACTTTTTACTCCATTATATAATTACTAGTTATTTTGAAGATCATTTTTATACAAAATATATGATAATCTTCTATAACATGATACATTGTAGAGCTGTCGCGATCAGTCGACTAATCGGTTAGTCGCCAACTTTTTTGATAATCGATTAATCGTTGAAGTAATTTTTTTCCAAAAATGGTAGAAAATGCTGTTTTCAGCCTCTCAAGTACGGAGATTTCCTGCTTTTCTCTGTTTTATACAAATATCTTTGTGTTTTGGACAAACAGGACAAGACATTTAAAGACATGGGATGGACATTTTTCACTATTTTATGACATTTTATATGAAAATAGTTGTTAGTTGCAGCCCTAATGCATTGTTCAGTTAAAGAAATCTCTCATAAAATCATCATTTTTTTTTTTTTTTGAGAATGTAGGAAAGGTGGACAATAATCACATCTAAGACATGATAATAAAGTGGTCAGAATCTAAAGGCCCTGATTGCACTGTGGAAGTTTCAATTAGGATAAAAGATGGGTGTACTCAACAGAGATGAACTGTATTTGAAGATTAACTGTATATAGGATGTATATTTATGTTCATCTATATTTCACATACTTCATTTAAATTGACCAGATATGAAGACACTGAGGTTGTTTGTTTTATATGTGGGGTAAAGTTGTTGTCTTGATAAATATGAAAATAAATATAAATACATAAATATGAAAATTGAACAATCTGTGACTTCCAGCACTATATACGATGTACAAAAGGAAGAAGAGACAATAACTGAATAGATTACCTCGTTGTCCTGGAGGCCCTTGGGGCCTGGGGGCGCCTCGGCGGCCTGGTCGCTCGCAGTCTGTATATCAAGATGTAGAAGTTAAATTCATTTATCCTCATAATTTACGGATTTTTTCAAAATGTGCTAGTATTAGTAAATTCTCAATGGAGTTAGGAAAACCTTCACCAAGATGACAAAAAGTTGAGAACAGGTGTTATATGATCTGAATGTGAACATTTTAAGAAGTATTCATCATTGTGCTCTTAAAATATGACTACCACAAGTTAAAACCGACCTCGTTTCCGACTTCATTACAGCTTGCGCCTGCAAGATCAAACACCACATATGAAGAACGATTTTTACACAAGTGATTAGAGAAGACATAAACACACCAGGTTAAAAACAGAATGAAACAATTCATTAGGTGACAAGTTATTTAGAATTTGAATCTGAGAGTCTGGTCAAAGAGTTTGGTCCAGTGTTGTTTCACCTGTGCAGCGTCTCTCCCTCCAGGATGACAGGTTCAAGCTTCGGAGGGTTCTGCATCTGACGAGCCGGTTCCTGTTTGAGATGAGGCTGAAGGCCTCACGGGGGATAATCCTGATGCCGGTGTTATCACAGATGATCTTGGATAAGGTGACCCTGGACAGAGCAGCTCTCTGAGCCGCGGTGAAGACGCCCGGGTTCTCGTACCACAGCCTGATTATTTCAAACAAGAAATTAGTATCAACAAAAAATTGTGTTTGAAATGCATTTGTTTTGTGATTGTGTTATTATCACTGTATGTATCCACACACACCTGTCACCCTGGCGGATCTTCTGGAACTGTGTTGCAATGAGGCAGGCGAACAGAGGCCCCACACGGCCGCCACGGACAAACGGCTCTGCAACGCCTCCCATCCAGACGTCGATGTTGTCGGCCGTACCGTAGAGCTGCAGCAGCCTGCGGGCCAGGTCTGCGTTATTCAGGACCCGAGCGAGCTCCGCCTGGTTCCTGGGCTCAGACAGGCCACACAACTTGCGATAGGCGTTGTAGCCTAGAGGAGTAAACAACAAGTAAGCAAAGAGCGGATGACAACAAAATATTAGAAAAGGCTGAAAATCAGGGTGAGGGATGTACCAGGCAAGCCGTGGTCGCGTCCCCTCTCCATGTTCAGAGAGCCCAAGTCCAAAGCCAGATGCATCACAAACTGGAACAACCTCTCCCTCAGAGCATCCACCATCATGTTATCCTGAGTGTTCAGTTTAGCAGGACGGCCGACCAAACCACGGAGCAGAGAGTCAATGCCACCTGGAGAGATCAAATAAAAGTTAGGGTGATGTTTGAAGAAGAGTGATTGATAAGTTACTAGTGATTGATAAGTTACTAGCCTTCTCTCTGTACAACTCACCCTCAAAGACGATCCTCCAGGGGGTGAAGAAGGCTTTGAACAAGGGGACACTGGGGAAATTAGCGTTCTCCCTGTAGTTTGCATCCAGACGGGATAAGACCGGCTGTATGGCCAAGTGGGCAAAGCGGTAAGCTGCTGTTGCAAAGACGTTGGAGATGCTGGGATCAACGCTAGCGTCGTAGCCGGGGTAACGGCCGAGCTGTGTACGCATTGCGACGTTACCTACAATGTGAGGCAGATAGTCCCTGAACACAAACACCTGAGAGAGAGAGACAGAGATCTATTTTGAGTAAAAGACAGTGGAGTGTATGACATCTGCTTTGGAGATGTAAAAATATAATCGTGAATGCTGACTGACTCTCAGGTTTACCCACCTGTGTGTAAGCACCCAAGATCTTGCGGGACTCTTGGTAGAGTGTCTCACTGTCCCACTGTGGGTTCAATCTCTTCAGGGCACGAGCCACACGGTTATGCTCACGCATAAACAGTGTGTGAATGGAGGTCAGAGCTATGTTCTCGTCCACGCGGACATCACCTTAAGGACACAATGTACATAATAGCTGATCAGAAGTGTTCGTTTCCTCTTTAGATGGCAGCTCTTTCATTAAGATAACTGGTTACACTAACTAATAACTACTAAACCCCCTATTAATCATTTATAAGTAGAATATATATTGAATAAATGGTTTATAACACACTATTATGTGGTGTATTTTTAAGTGTTTATTATTCTACAGTATTTCTCAACAATTATATCTTCTCCTGTGAGAACATATTTGACATTATTACAACTTTGTTATATCATATTCTTATTCATCATGTGTGTACATCATCATTATAGTGTCATCAGAGTTATAGTTATACTTATTGCTGCTTATAAATATCAAATAGTGGGGTTTAAAATAAAGTGTTACCAGATAGTTTAAACAGACAACAGGTTAGAAGCTAGAGCAGGATAAAGGATTTTCACAACCTGGCATCCCAAAATTAGTTATTTAATAAATTATTAACTATTTATTGATGACTAACCTGCAATGAAACACGGCACCTCTGTGGCGTTTGTGTCGTTGGTGACTCTTCCGCGACTGGCACACATGTTCACCATGAGAGGGTGGAATGGCAGCAGCTCACGCCCGTTGTCTTTGAACTCTGTGTTCACGCGCAGCAGGCCGCTATCACTCTGGTTGTCGCGAAGAAACAGGGCAAGCTTCTCCTCAGAGCCATACACCTGGCCGAGATCCAGGAAGGCTGTGAGGGTGTTGATCTGCTCTCTCTTGTTGGCTTCTCCTCCAAAATTGTAGGCAGAGTATCCCGTTCCGCAAACAGGAGCGGATCTGAACGCAGGGATGCACTCTTCTGTCTGAGAGCGGGGGTCGCCGGGAGGAATCTGTTTGTAGGAAAGAGACCAAAGGTTATGAAGAGAACATTTTTGTTAAAACAACATCACAATGTGTGGGTTTGAGCTTTCACACCAACCGGGATGGGGATGCAAGGGTCAGTGTTCTCACAGCTGTCGTCACAGTCGATCCCATTGCTGAAGGAGCGGATGCTGGGGGAGAAGGGAGTGAAGGTGAGATCGTGGTCGTTCCACTGCCCAAACAAGGTCACCATGTGAGAGAATTCTCTGTCGCTGACCACGCCTGCGTCTGTTGTGCTTAGGATGTTGTTGGACACCTGACGCACCTGAGAGTGGAGTAGAAATGTTTTAATTTTAAAATCAGCATTTATGTTTCTTTATGTATATTAATCAAGTGTCTGGGATTTCGAGGTCGTACCATTGGGAGGAAGAAGTTGTTTATTGTTTGGTTGTTGAAGCCTTTTGGTTGGGAGATGCCGTCGTTATATTCGGCAGGCAGCAAGCGGGCGAAGGGGGTGTTTGAAGATCCAAGGCGAGTGTTCTTTCTAAAAGCAAACAGAAGATGTCCATGTTTGGAAACGCTGCTTGAGAATTTTCAGGGAAGTGAACACATCTTCTGCTAAGAAGTTTCAAGTGTATTTCACAAACATTTCCGCTGAATGTAATCGACACTCAAACTCACAGAACTGACCAGTTTCCATTAATTCAACACATTTTGCTTTTTGGAGAGAAAGCACACAATTGCTTTTTACCTACATGTATGTGGGAAACTGATATTCTGGAGCCAAAATAGGTAAACAAAGTAGTTAATGAAGACATTTTATAATGTCAAAAAGTTGATCTATGTTTTTTATGTCCAAGATGGTGTTAAGTGAGATTTGAACCAGCATTTTATCACACTTGAATGTTTTGTCTTACAAGTTGTTGCAGACGCTGGTGGCTGTCCGATACTCGTTAATGTTTGGTGTGGTGCGGCATGATGGAAGGCTGATTCGAGCCTCACATCCAGTTATTCTGGCAAGATTCATCAGATCCTCTTCAGAGAGCAAATCTGAAAAATGTGAAAGACATTTCATGGATTAACCGTGTGTGTGTGTTTGTGTGTGTGTGTGTGTCAACTTCATATTGTCTAGTCCTTAATTACAACGGAAATGTTGTCAGAAAAACAATGTGAGCACTGTGTGTGTGTGTGTGTGTGTGTTTGTTTGTTTGCTGCATGTCTGACCTGTTGCATTGAGTGAGCGTTTGTGCACATGATGCGCCCTCTCCTGCAGCAGACGGAGGGTTTGTGCCATGTAGTCTGCAGATCTCACGGCTGAGCGTGTGTCACCACGAGGCTGCTTCACAAGACGGAGAGTATCGTGAGGACTCACCACCTCCTTGCGGACTCGTCTCAGACTCCTGGAGAAGGAAAAAGTCACACAGTCGAACAATGAAGTCTGAATTGTGTTATTTTTTGCAGTCTCTGTAAATTGTAACTAACAGTGTAAATTTATGATGAATTAATTTGAAAGATAATCTTCTATTTCACTCTGTGAGATTAAATAACCGCAATGATGAACTCACTCTTCTCTGGAGTACTTGTACGCATCGTCAACGAGCTTCTTTGCCTCCTCAAAACATTGTTGAAGGAGAGAACTGTCCAGATGTTCTCCTGCAAAGTAACAACACACTCATCAAATTGTTCATCACGACAAAATTATTTTAATCTCGACCAGTGATGTAACATAGACAAATTCAGGTGTGGATTAGAAACGTGTCCACAGAGTGAGGGATGTCGCCTACCTGTTTGTTTGGAGAGAGCAGGAACCAGGCAGACGCCCAGAACAAGAAGGGCAGAGAAAATCATCTCTAAAACACATAAATACAAGTCAGTATAAAAAATAAATTCAGAACCGTAGACATTAAAAATATCTAAGCATCTAAACCAAAAAACAAATGTATATATCATTATATAAAATATAAAAATATATATAAATAACTATATAAAGAAATATCTAAGCAAAAAAACAAATGTGTATATATATATATATATATATATATATATATATATAACTATTTAAAATATAAAAAAAATGTATAACTATTAAAAAATATCTAAGCATCCAAACCAAAAAAACAAATCTCGTTACCTGTTTCTGTGAAGATAATTGTGAAGATTTCAGGTGCAGTTTGCAGTGGTGTCGCCTTCTTTATATTCAGTGCGCGGCCCTGAGGCCCCGCCCCCTGGGGTTGTACAGGTTCCTTCTTCCTTCTCACTCTCTGCTCAACGAAATCCTTCATTCTTATCACTAATTGTTTCTGGCAAACCAATAGGTATGATGTTCTCATTTAGAAACGCACACAATAAGTAGCAGTGTAGGGAGTGATTGTGGTAACAGTAAGCCATTATATAAAACTACGGGTAGCATTGTCAGTAATTGTAGGTGTTTTTTTAGTATTTCAGTATGAAGTTATTTGAATAAATCATTTTCTTATTCACTATCATAATTTTAATGTTAATGAGGTGTCTAAGGATTAATTCAGACAAATTTTAGAAAATATTTTTGTCTATTTTTTGACCTTCTTCTCCTTTTTCATGATAGTATTTGACATAACCGGATCAAGTCTTTTTTCTCACTGGATTATTGTATGAATCTTTTACCTCATTTGACTCTATATTGATAGCCAACAGCAAAGAGATTTGCAACATTTGGATAGTTTTCTTTTTTTTTTTTCACTTGTTTACTGATGTTGCCATGTTGTGGCTGTTGGCCTTCAGTGTTGCCACACAGAAACTGATGCACTTGAGAAAGTATCTGAAAAGAGGAAGGGGTGCACACTTATCCATCTTTAGCCACTGAATTACTTTTTTTTTTGGCAGGTTGAGGTACAGTGCAGCAGTATCAACTGAAGGTGTTAACCCCAGAGAATAACAGGTAAATACATAATAGGTTGCATGTGTGAGACATTGTTGTGGAATGAGGAAAAGTAGAGTCAAACATAAGTTTACCTTGTATATTATATGTGTTTGTGTGTGTGTGTGTGTGTTTGGTTGGGGAGCCCTATGGCTGCTGTGGATACAAAGGCGTTTTCAAAGTTGTCACGCAAAATTTTCACTGATAACAAAACAAAGAACAGAGGTTTGAGAAAAGTTCATCGGCCGCGAAAAGCCTGGCTTACAGTAATGTCACTGATAATATGAATAAGAGGCTTTATTACATAATGTACTATCTGAGCCCAAAACACACTAGAAGACCTTGAAAATTCTAATTGTCTATATAAAAAAACAGCATCCGATATTTAATGACAGATTACAGCTGTCGACAAACACATAGCTCAGACTACAAGATCTTGTTGGATGTTGGATTTAATTATTCCGACTGCATGTTGTGACTCAGGAGTCGAGAGATTTGAATCCTAAACTCCCTGCAAATTGATCCGTCATCCCACTGATCCTTGGCCTTCGTTTCAACCAAGTCAGGTGTGAACATTATTGAAATCAAAAGAAAAAACATAAATTTGTAGGCTCCCTGAAAAATTTATTGATGCAACCCTTTGACCTACAAGGTCGTAGTCAGGAATACATTGAAAATTTCAGTTTGGACAACCTCTCCTGTTGTTTTTGTCCTGTACCTGCACCCAGCTGTGGGGCTGGATGTGCACACTACCCCCTTCTTTGCATTAAGATTATTTAAAGAATAATTTTAACACGTATGGCTTCATTTGCTTCAGTAGAAATTGTTTAAAAGTGGAGGAAAAGGTTGCACAGACATCATACAAAAACAAAAAAAAATGTTCTTGCACATCGTGAGTGAGCATCAGAGAGTGATAGTGGGATTATTTTCTTACTTTAATATGTGAAGGAACAAATTCATGCAGAAGATAGAATATCTTAAATCATTGTTTTCTCATCAATTTCAATGAGCTGTCTGCTTGTTAAAGTACGGGTTCACTTTTCTGCCCATCATTGTGTTTGCAACATCCCCAGGAGAGTTGCACTAATCACGTCCAGTTCCCTCTTTGAAGGACGTATACAAAAAAAAAGCAGAAATTAACAGCAATGGCTGAAGCATTGTTAGTCAACCTCAGGGTTTGGCAAGAAATCATATTTCTCCAGTGGGTTGGTTAGTGAGTACAAATTTCAGTGTGGACAACTTCTCCAGTTGTTTTTGTCCTGTACCTGTAAAAACGGCTCACAGTTTACTGGTGAGGTTTTTATTTAGTAGTGAGCATTACAGGTGCTGGTAGGGAGATTATTGCTACGTTCCAAATCACGTACTTTTTCTTTTTACTTTTAGCACATACTGCAGCTGCCCTTACAAAGTATGTACTGTTGCATCAGTATGCATACAATTTGGACATACTACTTCATCATAACATTGCGCCTTGAACTTTGACCCTCTTGCTCATATATCCCCTGCGCAGAGAATTGTGGGTCAGAATAGCCGAGAAGCATGCTGGCCTGCATACTGCAAAATATGACCGGGTGTAGTAGGACATCCTGGTACTTTTGGCATACTGCATTTGACATACTAAGTATCGCACCAATAAGCCAAAGAAAATTCCTCGTGTATACCCCTTACACCTGGCAATAAACACCTTTCTGATTCTGATTCTGATTCTGATTGGGACATATGGTGCCTTCCAATGAAACTCGTGAGCTTGTGTTTACGACATGGGAAGTCGTGTACACAATATGCTTGGCGCTCAAGTGGTTAGGTCGTGAGAACACCGCTGCGAAGCATTGGCAATATTAACGTTACTGTCGCCGTCTAGAAGGCACAGACTTTTAAACTATATCATGATGTGATATGTTAGGTTTGGAAACAAGCATGATAATAGAAAGCCAGACTGTCTTTTTTTAAGTGAGCATTCTATGTTTCACACAGTCCTAGGAGAAATATTTGTTTATCATTATTCACAACATAAAAAGACTACAATCAGTCTGCAACCATTTGAGGCTGTACCACTCACTACACATAAGAAAACTGTTAGAAGGATGGAAGAAAATTGGAAACAGCTTTGTTATTCTCAGACCATGTCGGCAAGAAAGGTTGCGTTTAGCCTAACCTCTTCACACCTTGGCAATAAAAATGATTAATAAACGTTTATACGTGTAAAAACTTACATACAGTTCCTTTAAATACTCTGCTCAGTGGCCATTTTAGGACAACTCAAACTCAACTTGTGTAGCTCTGTCTTGTCAGACATTGTGCAGCTTTCAACGGTAACATTAACGTTACTGTCTGCGTCTAGAAGCCACAGAGGCTAACAATTTAGCAAGCTAGCAAGAGGGTAACATGATGCAGGAAATGCAAAGGTATAATGACAGAGGAAAAAGATGAGGCCGTTATCAACATTTTCCTCAGACATATTATAAAATTACAAAGAAAAACAATATATGACTAAAATTACAATATATTAACTTATTATGTACCGAAAAATGAACTTCCATGGCCTCCGCCATTTCTGACAACGTCAACAAACACTTCACAACTCGTAAACTCGGAGCTGTCAGAAACTTTCCACTTACGAGGTTCTGAATATATACTAAATACATACTAAATAGTATGGTAGTATGGGTATTGAAACACACAGTGTGTCATCATTGGAGAGAGGCTAGCTGTTTCCTGTCTTTGTGCTAAGCTAAGCTAACCGGCTGCTAGCTGTAGTTTCATATTTCACAAACAGACATGAGAGTATTATCCATCATCTCATCTAACTCTCCGCATGAAAGCCAATCAGCATATTTCCGAAAATGTAAATGTATTTGTGTAGCAATGTTTTACATGTACTGTAAAGATAAAGTTAACCTAAAATTTGTCACAAAATGACATCCATGCCAATAAAAAAAACAATTAAATACCCTGCAATGATGAAAAAAACTGCTGTAGTTCAGTAAAAAACAACTAATTGTACCTCCCCACAGTAAGTAACACCATGTCATGATAGTTATGGAATATACATGTAGGTCTGACAGGTTTTGATAATTGAATGGATCATTACCTCCGCCAAGGCCGAAGGCCTAGGAAGGAGGATATGTTTTCACCGGCGTTGGTTTGTTGGTTTGTCTGTTAGCAGGATTACTCCAAAAGTCCGAGATGGATTTGAATGATTTTTTTTGGAGGGGTGGGTGTGGCACAATGAGCAATCCATTAGATTTTGGTGGCGATCCTGATACAGGAATTTTTTTAAGGATTCCGATCAGCCAGACCATTGAGACGTCTGGGTATAACACATGTGCAGTGTCACTGATTACGCGTTGATGACGCATGACCCCACCTCTTTCCTTCAGAGAGAGAGACAGAGAGAGAGCGGGTGTAGATTCTGTTTTTTTTCACATTAAGCTCGGTGAAATTACGTACAGCTGATCTCAACATTATCAAAAATACACGTGGATGATGGTGCAAGCTGAACGGAGAGGGGGGGGGGGGGCAATCGTACTCAGGCACCTTGGCGGAGGTCTGCGCTCTCCGAGTGCCATTCTAGTTTTACATGTGATGGTTCAAACGATGAAAGAATATTTAGTTGTGAAGAGGATGACAATCTCACTGAGTCAAATCATCGGTTTTGATCAGCAGCCATGTGCAAGTGGTTATTGTGCAAATTGTAGACAATTGTACTGACTCTTTTGCACACATGTGCCAAAACTAGCGCAATTTGCTTGAATGAATGAGAAATTCTAATCTGTTGTGAACAACAAACTAATTGTTCAGAGGTTTGAGCTCACTGTTTTGAAAAAAATAATTCTCACTCGAGAATTGAGCCAAAGCGAATGAGAAAAACTGTAAATTACATTTTGGGTAGTCTTCTGTCTTTACGTGATTCACACAAGGAGCCCATGAAATATCTCCTAATATCTCAGAAATATGAACACATGAACACAACATTTAATATGGCTCAGTTTCTTTGATTTATTTAAAGAATGGAAAAATACAACAGGTAAAGATACAGGGAAACAGGCCTCATAGAAAAAGCACAACACAACATTTTGAAGGCATGCTTCAATTTCATCAGTGCACAAAATATTCATAATAATACTGGTAAATCCCACATCAAAATTGGCTACTGACTAATTTTCGGTCCAATAGATCGCATGCTGTAACAGAGTTAAACAGATTTGCCGCAATAAATTTCACGTTCATTAGCTGGCTAAAACGATCCAATTCATCAAATTCAGTTCATTTTTCTTAAAAACTATAAAACATGTACATTGTGCTCTAGTCTGTTCCATCAGCCCAAAAGAGAAAAAAAGTAAATTATTAATAATAGATATTAAATGTGATGTGATTAATGGAAAGGGAAGATCAGTGCAGAGAGGCTCAGTAATGAAACCTGAAGCAAACGGACCACTGGTGTATTTATGGGTGGTGCTTCAGCCTGGTGTTTTTTTATGTCACGCTACGTAGAGCAGGTGTCCTGAGAAGTAGCTTCTGGTGCTCAGGCCGGTGGTCCCATCGCTGGCCTCCAGCCACACTTTGTCTCCCACCTCCAGCTGGAGTACCGTGTCCCCTGATGACAAGTGGTGACCCCCCTGATAAATATTGAACCCAGGCAGCACCAGCTCACCGTTACGCCTCAGGTCCACATTTTTGGCATTGATGAAGGACGTGCAGAGAAAGCTGAACTGATAGACACCAGGGATGAAGCATGTAAACAGGCCCGTCTTAGTGCTGTGATGGTACTGTTTGTTGTAGATGACTTGATGGAAACGAATGATTTTTTCTGAGGACGGGTTGTACTCGCCCAGGCGGACGGAAAAGGCAGATTGTGGCTGTGTAGCATTGGTGTTGAAAGCTGGCGGTCTAGGGGGTCCTGGGGGTCCTACTGGACCTGCAGAGGAACAAAAGTATAGATTACATATTTGCTTTAAATCTACTGATCTGCTGCTACAATATGAATGATCTAGATGTTAAAATTACACATTTATTCAATTTCTTTACTTAAGTACACTTTTGAGATACTACTCCACTACATTTTAGATGGAAATATTGCACTTTTTACTCCATTATATAATTACTAGTTATTTTGAAGATCATTTTTATACAAAATATATGATAATCTTCTATAACATGATACATTGTAGAGCTGTCGCGATCAGTCGACTAATCGGTTAGTCGCCAACTTTTTTGATAATCGATTAATCGTTGAAGTAATTTTTTTCCAAAAATGGTAGAAAATGCTGTTTTCAGCCTCTCAAGTACGGAGATTTCCTGCTTTTCTCTGTTTTATACAAATATCTTTGTGTTTTGGACAAACAGGACAAGACATTTAAAGACATGGGATGGACATTTTTCACTATTTTATGACATTTTATATGAAAATAGTTGTTAGTTGCAGCCCTAATGCATTGTTCAGTTAAAGAAATCTCTCATAAAATCATCATTTTTTTTTTTTTTTGAGAATGTAGTAAAGGTGGACAATAATCACATCTAAGACATGATAATAAAGTGGTCAGAATCTAAAGGCCCTGATTGCACTGTGGAAGTTTCAATTAGGATAAAAGATGGGTGTACTCAACAGAGATGAACTGTATTTGAAGATTAACTGTATATAGGATGTATATTTATGTTCATCTATATTTCACATACTTCATTTAAATTGACCAGATATGAAGACACTGAGGTTGTTTGTTTTATATGTGGGGTAAAGTTGTTGTCTTGATAAATATGAAAATAAATATAAATACATAAATATGAAAATTGAACAATCTGTGACTTCCAGCACTATATACGATGTACAAAAGGAAGAAGAGACAATAACTGAATAGATTACCTCGTTGTCCTGGAGGCCCTTGGGGCCTGGGGGCGCCTCGGCGGCCTGGTCGCTCGCAGTCTGTATATCAAGATGTAGAAGTTAAATTCATTTATCCTCATAATTTACGGATTTTTTCAAAATGTGCTAGTATTAGTAAATTCTGAATGGAGTTAGGAAAACCTTCACCAAGATGACAAAAAGTTGAGAACAGGTGTTATATGATCTGAATGTGAACATTTTAAGAAGTATTCATCATTGTGCTCTTAAAATATGACTACCACAAGTTAAAACCGACCTCGTTTCCGACTTCATTACAGCTTGCGCCTGCAAGATCAAACACCACATATGAAGAACGATTTTTACACA
Organism: Sebastes fasciatus; assembly: GCF_043250625.1. Classification (NCBI taxonomy): domain Eukaryota; kingdom Metazoa; phylum Chordata; class Actinopteri; order Perciformes; family Sebastidae; genus Sebastes; species Sebastes fasciatus. Next base: position 20,799,714 of record NC_133813.1, read on the forward strand.
AGTGATTAGAGAAGACATAAACACACCAGGTTAAAAACAGAATGAAACAATTCATTAGGTGACAAGTTATTTTGAATTTGAATCTGAGAGTCTGGTCAAAGAGTTTGGTCCAGTGTTGTTTTACCTCTGCAGGGTCTCTCCCTCCAGGATGACAGGTTCAAGCTTCGGAGGGTTCTGCATCTGACGAGCCGGTTCCTGTTTGAGATGAGGCTGAAGGCCTCACGGGGGATAGTCCTGATGCCGGTGTTATCACAGATGATCGTGGATAAGGTGACCCTGGACAGAGCAGCTCTCTGAGCCGCGGTGAAGACGCCCGGGTTCTCGTACCACAGCCTGATTATTTCAAACAAGAAATTAGTATCAACAAAGATTGTGTTTGAAATGCATTTGTTTTGTGATTGTGTTATTATCACTGTATGTATCCACACACACCTGTCACCCTGGCGGATCTTCTGGAACTGTGTTGCAATGAGGCAGGCGAACAGAGGCCCCACACGGCCGCCACGGACAAACGGCTCTGCAACGCCTCCCATCCAGACGTCGATGTTGTCGGCCGTACCGTAGAGCTGCAGCAGCCTGCGGGCCAGGTCTGCGTTATTCAGGACCCGAGCGAGCTCCGCCTGGTTCCTGGGCTCAGACAGGCCACACAACTTGCGATAGGCGTTGTAGCCTAGAGGAGTAAACAACAAGTAAGCAAAGAGCGGATGACAACAAAATATTAGAAAAGGCTGAAAATCAGGGTGAGGGATGTACCAGGCAAGCCGTGGTCGCGTCCCCTCTCCATGTTCAGAGAGCCCAAGTCCAAAGCCAGATGCATCACAAACTGGAACAACCTCTCCCTCAGAGCATCCACCATCATGTTATCCTGAGTGTTCAGTTTAGCAGGACGGCCGACCAAACCACGGAGCAGAGAGTCAATGCCACCTGGAGAGATCAAATAAAAGTTAGGGTGATGTTTGAAGAAGAGTGATTGATAAGTTACTAGTGATTGATAAGTTACTAGCCTTCTCTCTGTACAACTCACCCTCAAAGACGATCCTCCAGGGGGTGAAGAAGGCTTTGAACAAGGGGACACTGGGGAAATTAGCGTTCTCCCTGTAGTTTGCATCCAGACGGGATAAGACCGGCTGTATGGCCAAGTGGGCAAAGCGGTAAGCTGCTGTTGCAAAGACGTTGGAGATGCTGGGATCAACGCTAGCGTCGTAGCCGGGGTAACGGCCGAGCTGTGTACGCATTGCGACGTTACCTACAATGTGAGGCAGATAGTCCCTGAACACAAACACCTGAGAGAGAGAGACAGAGATCTATTTTGAGTAAAAGACAGTGGAGTGTATGACATCTGCTTTGGAGATGTAAAAATATAATCGTGAATGCTGACTGACTCTCAGGTTTACCCACCTGTGTGTAAGCACCCAAGATCTTGCGGGACTCTTGGTAGAGTGTCTCACTGTCCCACTGTGGGTTCAATCTCTTCAGGGCACGAGCCACACGGTTATGCTCACGCATAAACAGTGTGTGAATGGATGTCAGACCTATGTTCTCGTCCACGCGGACATCACCTTAAGGACACAATGTACATAATAGCTGATCAGAAGTGTTCGTTTCCTCTTTAGATGGCAGCTCTTTCATTAAGATAACTGGTTACACTAACTAATAACTACTAAACCCCCTATTAATCATTTATAAGTAGAATATATATTGAATAAATGGTTTATAACACACTATTATGTGGTGTATTTTTAAGTGTTTATTATTCTACAGTATTTCTCAACAATTATATCTTCTCCTGTGAGAACATATTTGACATTATTACAACTTTGTTATATCATATTCTTATTCATCATGTGTGTACATCATCATTATAGTGTCATCAGAGTTATAGTTATACTTATTGCTGCTTATAAATATCAAATAGTGGGGTTTAAAATAAAGTGTTACCAGATAGTTTAAACAGACAGCAGGTTAGAAGCTAGAGCAGGATAAAGGATTTTCACAACCTGGCATCCCAAAATTAGTTATTTAATAAATTATTAACTATTTATTGATGACTAACCTGCAATGAAACACGGCACCTCTGTGGCGTTTGTGTCGTTGGTGACTCTTCCGCGAGTGGCACACATGTTCACCATGAGAGGGTGGAATGGCAGCAGCTCACGCCCGTTGTCTTTGAACTCTGTGTTCACGCGCAGCAGGCCGCTATCACTCTGGTTGTCGCGAAGAAACAGGGCAAGCTTCTCCTCAGAGCCATACACCTGGCCGAGATCCAGGAAGGCTGTGAGGGTGTTGATCTGCTCTCTCTTGTTGGCTTCTCCTCCAAAATTGTAGGCAGAGTATCCCGTTCCGCAAACAGGAGCGGATCTGAACGCAGGGATGCACTCTTCTGTCTGAGAGCGGGGGTCGCCGGGAGGAATCTGTTTGTAGGAAAGAGACCAAAGGTTATGAAGAGAACATTTTTGTTAAAACAACATCACAATGTGTGGGTTTGAGCTTTCACACCAACCGGGATGGGGATGCAAGGGTCAGTGTTCTCACAGCTGTCGTCACAGTCGATCCCATTGCTGAAGGAGCGGATGCTGGGGGAGAAGGGAGTGAAGGTGAGATCGTGGTCGTTCCACTGCCCAAACAAGGTCACCATGTGAGAGAATTCTCTGTCGCTGACCACGCCTGCGTCTGTTGTGCTTAGGATGTTGTTGGACACCTGACGCACCTGAGAGTGGAGTAGAAATGTTTTAATTTTAAAATCAGCATTTATGTTTCTTTATGTATATTAATCAAGTGTCTGGGATTTCGAGGTCGTACCATTGGGAGGAAGAAGTTGTTTATTGTTTGGTTGTTGAAGCCTTTTGGTTGGGAGATGCCGTCGTTATATTCGGCAGGCAGCAAGCGGGCGAAGGGGGTGTTTGAAGATCCAAGGCGAGTGTTCTTTCTAAAAGCAAACAGAAGATGTCCATGTTTGGAAATGCTGCTTGAGAATTTTCAGGGAAGTGAACACATCTTCTGCTAAGAAGTTTCAAGTGTATTTCACAAACATTTCCGCTGAATGTAATCGACACTCAAACTCACAGAACTGACCAGTTTCCATTAATTCAACACATTTTGCTTTTTGGAGAGAAAGCACACAATTGCTTTTTACCTACATGTATGTGGGAAACTGATATTCTGGAGCCAAAATAGGTAAACAAAGTAGTTAATGAAGACATTTTATAATGTCAAAAAGTTGATCTATGTTTTTTATGTCCAAGATGGTGTTAAGTGAGATTTGAACCAGCATTTTATCACACTTGAATGTTTTGTCTTACAAGTTGTTGCAGACGCTGGTGGCTGTCCGATACTCGTTAATGTTTGGTGTGGTGCGGCATGATGGAAGGCTGACTCGAGCTGCACATCCAGTTATTCTGGCAAGATTCATCAGATCCTCTTCAGAGAGCAAATCTGAAAAATGTGAAAGACATTTCATGGATTAACCGTGTGTGTGTGTTTGTGTGTGTGTGTGTGTCAACTTCATATTGTCTAGTCCTTAATTACAACGGAAATGTTGTCAGAAAAACAATGTGAGCACTGTGTGTGTGTGTGTGTGTGTGTGTGTTTGTTTGTTTGCTGCATGTCTGACCTGTTGCATTGAGTGAGCGTTTGTGCACATGATGCGCCCTCTCCTGCAGCAGACGGAGGGTTTGTGCCATGTAGTCTGCAGATCTCACGGCTGAGCGTGTGTCACCACGAGGCTGCTTCACAAGACGGAGAGTATCGTGAGGACTCACCACCTCCTTGCGGACTCGTCTCAGACTCCTGGAGAAGGAAAAAGTCACACAGTCGAACAATGAAGTCTGAATTGTGTTATTTTTTGCAGTCTCTGTAAATTGTAACTAACAGTGTAAATTTATGATGAATTAATTTGAAAGATAATCTTCTATTTCACTCTGTGAGATTAAATAACCGCAATGATGAACTCACTCTTCTCTGGAGTACTTGTACGCATCGTCAACGAGCTTCTTTGCCTCCTCAAAACATTGTTGAAGGAGAGAACTATCCAGATGTTCTCCTGCAAAGTAACAACACACTCATCAAATTGTTCATCACGACAAAATTATTTTAATCTCGACCAGTGATGTAACACAGACAAATTCAGGTGTGGATTAGAAACGTGTCCACAGAGTGAGGGATGTCGCCTACCTGTTTGTTTGGAGAGAGCAGGAACCAGGCAGACGCCCAGAACAAGAAGGGCAGAGAAAATCATCTCTAAAACACATAAATACAAGTCAGTATAAAAAATTAATTCAGAACCGTAGACATTAAAAATATCTAAGCATCTAAACCAAAAAACAAATGTATATATCATTATATAAAATATAAAAATATATATAAATAACTATATAAAGAAATATCTAAGCAAAAAAACAAATGTGTATATATATATATATATATATATATATATATATATATATGTATATATATATATATATAACTATTTAAAATATAAAAAAAATGTATAACTATTAAAAAATATCTAAGCATCCAAACCAAAAAAACAAATCTCGTTACCTGTTTCTGTGAAGATAATTGTGAAGATTTCAGGTGCAGTTAGCAGTGGTGTCGCCTTCTTTATATTCAGTGCGCGGCCCTGAGGCCCCGCCCCCTGGGGTTGTACAGGTTCCTTCTTCCTTCTCACTCTCTGCTCAACGAAATCCTTCATTCTTATCACTAATTGTTTCTGGCAAACCAATAGGTATGATGTTCTCATTTAGAAACGCACACAATAAGTAGCAGTGTAGGGAGTGATTGTGGTAACAGTAAGCCATTATATAAAACTACGGGTAGCATTGTCAGTAATTGTAGGTGTTTTTTTAGTATTTCAGTATGAAGTTATTTGAATAAATCATTTTCTTATTCACTATCATAATTTTAATGTTAATGAGGTGTCTAAGGATTAATTCAGACAAATTTTAGAAAATATTTTTGTCTATTTTTTGACCTTCTTCTCCTTTTTCATGATAGTATTTGACATAACCGGATCAAGTCTTTTTTCTCACTGGATTATTGTATGAATCTTTTACCTCATTTGACTCTATATTGATAGCCAACAGCAAAGAGATTTGCAACATTTGGATAGTTTTCTTTTTTTTTTTTCACTTGTTTACTGATGTTGCCATGTTGTGGCTGTTGGCCTTCAGTGTTGCCACACAGAAACTGATGCACTTGAGAAAGTATCTGAAAAGAGGAAGGGGTGCACACTTATCCATCTTTAGCCACTGAATTACTTTTTTTTTTGGCAGGTTGAGGTACAGTGCAGCAGTATCAACTGAAGGTGTTAACCCCAGAGAATAACAGGTAAATACATAATAGGTTGCATGTGTGAGACATTGTTGTGGAATGAGGAAAAGTAGAGTCAAACATAAGTTTACCTTGTATATTATATGTGTTTGTGTGTGTGTGTGTGTGTTTGGTTGGGGAGCCCTATGGCTGCTGTGGATACAAAGGCGTTTTCAAAGTTGTCACGCAAAATTTTCACTGATAACAAAACAAAGAACAGAGGTTTGAGAAAAGTTCATCGGCCGCGAAAAGCCTGGCTTACAGTAATGTCACTGATAATATGAATAAGAGGCTTTATTACATAATGTACTATCTGAGCCCAAAACACACTAGAAGACCTTGAAAATTCTAATTGTCTATATAAAAAAACAGCATCCGATATTTAATGACAGATTACAGCTGTCGACAAACACATAGCTCAGACTACAAGATCTTGTTGGATGTTGGATTTAATTATTCCGACTGCATGTTGTGACTCAGGAGTCGAGAGATTTGAATCCTAAACTCCCTGCAAATTGATCCGTCATCCCACTGATCCTTGGCCTTCGTTTCAACCAAGTCAGGTGTGAACATTATTGAAATCAAAAGAAAAAACATAAATTTGTAGGCTCCCTGAAAAATTTATTGATGCAACGCTTTGACCTACAAGGTCGTAGTCAGGAATACATTGAAAATTTCAGTTTGGACAACCTCTCCTGTTGTTTTTGTCCTGTACCTGCACCCAGCTGTGGGGCTGGATGTGCACACTACCCCCTTCTTTGCATTAAGATTATTTAAAGAATAATTTTAACACGTATGGCTTCATTTGCTTCAGTAGAAATTGTTTAAAAGTGGAGGAAAAGGTTGCACAGACATCATACAAAAACAAAAAAAAATGTTCTTGCACATCGTGAGTGAGCATCAGAGAGTGATAGTGGGATTATTTTCTTACTTTAATATGTGAAGGAACAAATTCATGCAGAAGATAGAATATCTTAAATCATTGTTTTCTCATCAATTTCAATGAGCTGTCTGCTTGTTAAAGTACGGGTTCACTTTTCTGCCCATCATTGTGTTTGCAACATCCCCAGGAGAGTTGCACTAATCACGTCCAGTTCCCTCTTTGAAGGACGTATACAAAAAAAAAGCAGAAATTAACAGCAATGGCTGAAGCATTGTTAGTCAACCTCAGGGTTTGGCAAGAAATCATATTTCTCCAGTGGGTTGGTTAGTGAGTACAAATTTCAGTGTGGACAACTTCTCCAGTTGTTTTTGTCCTGTACCTGTAAAAACGGCTCACAGTTTACTGGTGAGGTTTTTATTTAGTAGTGAGCATTACAGGTGCTGGTAGGGAGATTATTGCTACGTTCCAAATCACGTACTTTTTCTTTTTACTTTTAGCACATACTGCAGCTGCCCTTACAAAGTATGTACTGTTGCATCAGTATGCATACAATTTGGACATACTACTTCATCATAACATTGCGCCTTGAACTTTGACCCTCTTGCTCATATATCCCCTGCGCAGAGAATTGTGGGTCAGAATAGCCGAGAAGCATGCTGGCCTGCATACTGCAAAATATGACCGGGTGTAGTAGGACATCCTGGTACTTTTGGCATACTGCATTTGACATACTAAGTATCGCACCAATAAGCCAAAGAAAATTCCTCGTGTATACCCCTTACACCTGGCAATAAACACCTTTCTGATTCTGATTCTGATTCTGATTGGGACATATGGTGCCTTCCAATGAAACTCGTGAGCTTGTGTTTACGACATGGGAAGTCGTGTACACAATATGCTTGGCGCTCAAGTGGTTAGGTCGTGAGAACACCGCTGCGAAGCATTGGCAATATTAACGTTACTGTCGCCGTCTAGAAGGCACAGACTTTTAAACTATATCATGATGTGATATGTTAGGTTTGGAAACAAGCATGATAATAGAAAGCCAGACTGTCTTTTTTTAAGTGAGCATTCTATGTTTCACACAGTCCTAGGAGAAATATTTGTTTATCATTATTCACAACATAAAAAGACTACAATCAGTCTGCAACCATTTGAGGCTGTACCACTCACTACACATAAGAAAACTGTTAGAAGGATGGAAGAAAATTGGAAACAGCTTTGTTATTCTCAGACCATGTCGGCAAGAAAGGTTGCGTTTAGCCTAACCTCTTCACACCTTGGCAATAAAAATGATTAATAAACGTTTATACGTGTAAAAACTTACATACAGTTCCTTTAAATACTCTGCTCAGTGGCCATTTTAGGACAACTCAAACTCAACTTGTGTAGCTCTGTCTTGTCAGACATTGTGCAGCTTTCAACGGTAACATTAACGTTACTGTCTGCGTCTAGAAGCCACAGAGGCTAACAATTTAGCAAGCTAGCAAGAGGGTAACATGATGCAGGAAATGCAAAGGTATAATGACAGAGGAAAAAGATGAGGCCGTTATCAACATTTTCCTCAGACATATTATAAAATTACAAAGAAAAACAATATATGACTAAAATTACAATATATTAACTTATTATGTACCGAAAAATGAACTTCCATGGCCTCCGCCATTTCTGACAACGTCAACAAACACTTCACAACTCGTAAACTCGGAGCTGTCAGAAACTTTCCACTTACGAGGTTCTGAATATATACTAAATACATACTAAATAGTATGGTAGTATGGGTATTGAAACACACAGTGTGTCATCATTGGAGAGAGGCTAGCTGTTTCCTGTCTTTGTGCTAAGCTAAGCTAACCGGCTGCTAGCTGTAGTTTCATATTTCACAAACAGACATGAGAGTATTATCCATCATCTCATCTAACTCTCCGCATGAAAGCCAATCAGCATATTTCCGAAAATGTAAATGTATTTGTGTAGCAATGTTTTACATGTACTGTAAAGATAAAGTTAACCTAAAATTTGTCACAAAATGACATCCATGCCAATAAAAAAAACAATTAAATACCCTGCAATGATGAAAAAAACTGCTGTAGTTCAGTAAAAAACAACTAATTGTACCTCCCCACAGTAAGTAACACCATGTCATGATAGTTATGGAATATACATGTAGGTCTGACAGGTTTTGATAATTGAATGGATCATTACCTCCGCCAAGGCCGAAGGCCTAGGAAGGAGGATATGTTTTCACCGGCGTTGGTTTGTTGGTTTGTCTGTTAGCAGGATTACTCCAAAAGTCCGAGATGGATTTGAATGATTTTTTTTGGAGGGGTGGGTGTGGCACAATGAGCAATCCATTAGATTTTGGTGGCGATCCTGATACAGGAATTTTTTTAAGGATTCCGATCAGCCAGACCATTGAGACGTCTGGGTATAACACATGTGCAGTGTCACTGATTACGCGTTGATGACGCATGACCCCACCTCTTTCCTTCAGAGAGAGAGACAGAGAGAGAGCGGGTGTAGATTCTGTTTTTTTTCACATTAAGCTCGGTGAAATTACGTACAGCTGATCTCAACATTATCAAAAATACACGTGGATGATGGTGCAAGCTGAACGGAGAGGGGGGGGGGGGGCAATCGTACTCAGGCACCTTGGCGGAGGTCTGCGCTCTCCGAGTGCCATTCTAGTTTTACATGTGATGGTTCAAACGATGAAAGAATATTTAGTTGTGAAGAGGATGACAATCTCACTGAGTCAAATCATCGGTTTTGATCAGCAGCCATGTGCAAGTGGTTATTGTGCAAATTGTAGACAATTGTACTGACTCTTTTGCACACATGTGCCAAAACTAGCGCAATTTGCTTGAATGAATGAGAAATTCTAATCTGTTGTGAACAACAAACTAATTGTTCAGAGGTTTGAGCTCACTGTTTTGAAAAAAATAATTCTCACTCGAGAATTGAGCCAAAGCGAATGAGAAAAACTGTAAATTACATTTTGGGTAGTCTTCTGTCTTTACGTGATTCACACAAGGAGCCCATGAAATATCTCCTAATATCTCAGAAATATGAACACATGAACACAACATTTAATATGGCTCAGTTTCTTTGATTTATTTAAAGAATGGAAAAATACAACAGGTAAAGATACAGGGAAACAGGCCTCATAGAAAAAGCACAACACAACATTTTGAAGGCATGCTTCAATTTCATCAGTGCACAAAATATTCATAATAATACTGGTAAATCCCACATCAAAATTGGCTACTGACTAATTTTCGGTCCAATAGATCGCATGCTGTAACAGAGTTAAACAGATTTGCCGCAATAAACTTCACGTTCATTAGCTGGCTAAAACGATCCAATTCATCAAATTCAGTTCATTTTTCTTAAAAACTATAAAACATGTACATTGTGCTCTAGTCTGTTCCATCAGCCCAAAAGAGAAAAAAAGTAAATTATTAATAATAGATATTAAATGTGATGTGATTAATGGAAAGGGAAGATCAGTGCAGAGAGGCTCAGTAATGAAACCTGAAGCAAACGGACCACTGGTGTATTTATGGGTGGTGCTTCAGCCTGGTGTTTTTTTATGTCACGCTACGTAGAGCAGGTGTCCTGAGAAGTAGCTTCTGGTGCTCAGGCCGGTGGTCCCATCGCTGGCCTCCAGCCACACTTTGTCTCCCACCTCCAGCTGGAGTACCGTGTCCCCTGATGACAAGTGGTGACCCCCCTGATAAATATTGAACCCAGGCAGCACCAGCTTACCGTTACGCCTCAGGTCCACATTTTTGGCACTGATGAAGGACGTGCAGAGAAAGCTGAACTGATAGACACCAGGGATGAAGCATGTAAACAGGCCCGTCTTAGTGCTGTGATGGTACTGTTTGTTGTAGATGACTTGATGGAAACGAATGATTTTTTCTGAGGACGGGTTGTACTCGCCCAGGCGGACGGAAAAGGCAGATTGTGGCTGTGTAGCATTGGTGTTGAAAGCTGGCGGTCTAGGGGGTCCTGGGGGTCCTACTGGACCTGCAGAGGAACAAAAGTATAGATTACATATTTGCTTTAAATCTACTGATCTGCTGCTACAATATGAATGATCTAGATGTTAAAATTACACATTTATTCAATTTCTTTACTTAAGTACACTTTTGAGATACTACTCCACTACATTTTAGATGGAAATATTGCACTTTTTACTCCATTATATAATTACTAGTTATTTTGAAGATCATTTTTATACAAAATATATGATAATCTTCTATAACATGATACATTGTAGAGCTGTCGCGATCAGTCGACTAATCGGTTAGTCGCCAACTTTTTTGATAATCGATTAATCGTTGAAGTAATTTTTTTCCAAAAATGGTAGAAAATGCTGTTTTCAGCCTCTCAAGTACGGAGATTTCCTGCTTTTCTCTGTTTTATACAAATATCTTTGTGTTTTGGACAAACAGGACAAGACATTTAAAGACATGTGATGGACATTTTTCACTATTTTATGACATTTTATATGAAAATAGTTGTTAGTTGCAGCCCTAATGCATTGTTCAGTTAAAGAAATCTCTCATAAAATCATCATTTTTTTTTTTTTTTGAGAATGTAGTAAAGGTGGACAATAATCACATCTAAGACATGATAATAAAGTGGTCAGAATCTAAAGGCCCTGATTGCACTGTGGAAGTTTCAATTAGGATAAAAGATGGGTGTACTCAACAGAGATGAACTGTATTTGAAGATTAACTGTATATAGGATGTATATTTATGTTCATCTATATTTCACATACTTCATTTAAATTGACCAGATATGAAGACACTGAGGTTGTTTGTTTTATATGTGGGGTAAAGTTGTTGTCTTGATAAATATGAAAATAAATATAAATACATAAATATGAAAATTGAACAATCTGTGACTTCCAGCACTATATACGATGTACAAAAGGAAGAAGAGACAATAACTGAATAGATTACCTCGTTGTCCTGGAGGCCCTTGGGGCCTGGGGGCGCCTCGGCGGCCTGGTCGCTCGCAGTCTGTATATCAAGATGTAGAAGTTAAATTCATTTATCCTCATAATTTACGGATTTTTTCAAAATGTGCTAGTATTAGTAAATTCTGAATGGAGTTAGGAAAACCTTCACCAAGATGACAAAAAGTTGAGAACAGGTGTTATATGATCTGAATGTGAACATTTTAAGAAGTATTCATCATTGTGCTCTTAAAATATGACTACCACAAGTTAAAACCGACCTCGTTTCCGACTTCATTACAGCTTGCGCCTGCAAGATCAAACACCACATATGAAGAACGATTTTTACACAAGTGATTAGAGAAGACATAAACACACCAGGTTAAAAACAGAATGAAACAATTCATTAGGTGACAAGTTATTTTGAATTTGAATCTGAGAGTCTGGTCAAAGAGTTTGGTCCAGTGTTGTTTTACCTCTGCAGGGTCTCTCCCTCCAGGATGACAGGTTCAAGCTTCGGAGGGTTCTGCATCTGACGAGCCGGTTCCTGTTTGAGATGAGGCTGAAGGCCTCACGGGGGATAGTCCTGATGCCGGTGTTATCACAGATGATCGTGGATAAGGTGACCCTGGACAGAGCAGCTCTCTGAGCCGCGGTGAAGACGCCCGGGTTCTCGTACCACAGCCTGATTATTTCAAACAAGAAATTAGTATCAACAAAGATTGTGTTTGAAATGCATTTGTTTTGTGATTGTGTTATTATCACTGTATGTATCCACACACACCTGTCACCCTGGCGGATCTTCTGGAACTGTGTTGCAATGAGGCAGGCGAACAGAGGCCCCACACGGCCGCCACGGACAAACGGCTCTGCAACGCCTCCCATCCAGACGTCGATGTTGTCGGCCGTACCGTAGAGCTGCAGCAGCCTGCGGGCCAGGTCTGCGTTATTCAGGACCCGAGCGAGCTCCGCCTGGTTCCTGGGCTCAGACAGGCCACACAACTTGCGATAGGCGTTGTAGCCTAGAGGAGTAAACAACAAGTAAGCAAAGAGCGGATGACAACAAAATATTAGAAAAGGCTGAAAATCAGGGTGAGGGATGTACCAGGCAAGCCGTGGTCGCGTCCCCTCTCCATGTTCAGAGAGCCCAAGTCCAAAGCCAGATGCATCACAAACTGGAACAACCTCTCCCTCAGAGCATCCACCATCATGTTATCCTGAGTGTTCAGTTTAGCAGGACGGCCGACCAAACCACGGAGCAGAGAGTCAATGCCACCTGGAGAGATCAAATAAAAGTTAGGGTGATGTTTGAAGAAGAGTGATTGATAAGTTACTAGTGATTGATAAGTTACTAGCCTTCTCTCTGTACAACTCACCCTCAAAGACGATCCTCCAGGGGGTGAAGAAGGCTTTGAACAAGGGGACACTGGGGAAATTAGCGTTCTCCCTGTAGTTTGCATCCAGACGGGATAAGACCGGCTGTATGGCCAAGTGGGCAAAGCGGTAAGCTGCTGTTGCAAAGACGTTGGAGATGCTGGGATCAACGCTAGCGTCGTAGCCGGGGTAACGGCCGAGCTGTGTACGCATTGCGACGTTACCTACAATGTGAGGCAGATAGTCCCTGAACACAAACACCTGAGAGAGAGAGACAGAGATCTATTTTGAGTAAAAGACAGTGGAGTGTATGACATCTGCTTTGGAGATGTAAAAATATAATCGTGAATGCTGACTGACTCTCAGGTTTACCCACCTGTGTGTAAGCACCCAAGATCTTGCGGGACTCTTGGTAGAGTGTCTCACTGTCCCACTGTGGGTTCAATCTCTTCAGGGCACGAGCCACACGGTTATGCTCACGCATAAACAGTGTGTGAATGGAGGTCAGAGCTATGTTCTCGTCCACGCGGACATCACCTTAAGGACACAATGTACATAATAGCTGATCAGAAGTGTTCGTTTCCTCTTTAGATGGCAGCTCTTTCATTAAGATAACTGGTTACACTAACTAATAACTACTAAACCCCCTATTAATCATTTATAAGTAGAATATATATTGAATAAATGGTTTATAACACACTATTATGTGGTGTATTTTTAAGTGTTTATTATTCTACAGTATTTCTCAACAATTATATCTTCTCCTGTGAGAACATATTTGACATTATTACAACTTTGTTATATCATATTCTTATTCATCATGTGTGTACATCATCATTATAGTGTCATCAGAGTTATAGTTATACTTATTGCTGCTTATAAATATCAAATAGTGGGGTTTAAAATAAAGTGTTACCAGATAGTTTAAACAGACAGCAGGTTAGAAGCTAGAGCAGGATAAAGGATTTTCACAACCTGGCAACCCAAAATTAGTTATTTAATAAATAATTAACTATTTATTGATGACCAACCTGCAATGAAACACGGCACCTCTCTGGCGTTTGTGTCGTTGGTGACTCTTCCGCGAGTGGCACACATGTTCACCATGAGAGGGTGGAATGGCAGCAGCTCACGCCCGTTGTCTTTGAACTCTGTGTTCACGCGCAGCAGGCCGCTATCACTCTGGTTGTCGCGAAGAAACAGGGCAAGCTTCTCCTCAGAGCCATACACCTGGCCGAGATCCAGGAAGGCTGTGAGGGTGTTGATCTGCTCTCTCTTGTTGGCTTCTCCTCCAAAATTGTAGGCAGAGTATCCCGTTCCGCAAACAGGAGCGGATCTGAACGCAGGGATGCACTCTTCTGTCTGAGAGCGGGGGTCGCCGGGAGGAATCTGTTTGTAGGAAAGAGACCAAAGGTTATGAAGAGAACATTTTTGTTAAAACAACATCACAATGTGTGGGTTTGAGCTTTCACACCAACCGGGATGGGGATGCAAGGGTCAGTGTTCTCACAGCTGTCGTCACAGTCGATCCCATTGCTGAAGGAGCGGATGCTGGGGGAGAAGGGAGTGAAGGTGAGATCGTGGTCGTTCCACTGCCCAAACAAGGTCACCATGTGAGAGAATTCTCTGTCGCTGACCACGCCTGCGTCTGTTGTGCTTAGGATGTTGTTGGACACCTGACGCACCTGAGAGTGGAGTAGAAATGTTTTAATTTTAAAATCAGCATTTATGTTTCTTTATGTATATTAATCAAGTGTCTGGGATTTCGAGGTCGTACCATTGGGAGGAAGAAGTTGTTTATTGTTTGGTTGTCGAAGCCTTTTGGTTGGGAGATGCCGTCGTTATATTCGGCAGGCAGCAAGCGGGCGAAGGGGGTGTTTGAAGATCCAAGGCGAGTGTTCTTTCTAAAAGCAAACAGAAGATGTCCATGTTTGGAAACGCTGCTTGAGAATTTTCAGGGAAGTGAACACATCTTCTGCTAAGAAGTTTCAAGTGTATTTCACAAACATTTCCGCTGAATGTAATCGACACTCAAACTCACAGAACTGACCAGTTTCCATTAATTCAACACATTTTGCTTTTTGGAGAGAAAGCACACAATTGCTTTTTACCTACATGTATGTGGGAAACTGATATTCTGGAGCCAAAATAGGTAAACAAAGTAGTTAATGAAGACATTTTATAATGTCAAAAAGTTGATCTATGTTTTTTATGTCCAAGATGGTGTTAAGTGAGATTTGAACCAGCATTTTATCACACTTGAATGTTTTGTCTTACAAGTTGTTGCAGACGCTGGTGGCTGTCCGATACTCGTTAATGTTTGGTGTGGTGCGGCATGATGGAAGGCTGATTCGAGCCTCACATCCAGTTATTCTGGCAAGATTCATCAGATCCTCTTCAGAGAGCAAATCTGAAAAATGTGAAAGACATTTCATGGATTAACCGTGTGTGTGTGTTTGTGTGTGTGTGTGTGTCAACTTCATATTGTCTAGTCCTTAATTACAACGGAAATGTTGTCAGAAAAACAATGTGAGCACTGTGTGTGTGTGTGTGTGTGTGTGTGTTTGTTTGTTTGCTGCATGTCTGACCTGTTGCATTGAGTGAGCGTTTGTGCACATGATGCGCCCTCTCCTGCAGCAGACGGAGGGTTTGTGCCATGTAGTCTGCAGATCTCACGGCTGAGCGTGTGTCACCACGAGGCTGCTTCACAAGACGGAGAGTATCGTGAGGACTCACCACCTCCTTGCGGACTCGTCTCAGACTCCTGGAGAAGGAAAAAGTCACACAGTCGAACAATGAAGTCTGAATTGTGTTATTTTTTGCAGTCTCTGTAAATTGTAACTAACAGTGTAAATTTATGATGAATTAATTTGAAAGATAATCTTCTATTTCACTCTGTGAGATTAAATAACCGCAATGATGAACTCACTCTTCTCTGGAGTACTTGTACGCATCGTCAACGAGCTTCTTTGCCTCCTCAAAACATTGTTGAAGGAGAGAACTATCCAGATGTTCTCCTGCAAAGTAACAACACACTCATCAAATTGTTCATCACGACAAAATTATTTTAATCTCGACCAGTGATGTAACATAGACAAATTCAGGTGTGGATTAGAAACGTGTCCACAGAGTGAAGGATGTCGCCTACCTGTTTGTTTGGAGAGAGCAGGAACCAGGCAGACGCCCAGAACAAGAAGGGCAGAGAAAATCATCTCTAAAACACATAAATACAAGTCAGTATAAAAAATAAATTCAGAACCGTAGACATTAAAAATATCTAAGCATCTAAACCAAAAAACAAATGTATATATCATTATATAAAATATAAAAATATATATAAATAACTATATAAAGAAATATCTAAGCAAAAAACAAATGTGTATATATATATATATATATATATATATATATATATATATATATATATATATAACTATTTAAAATATAAAAAAAATGTATAACTATTAAAAAATATCTAAGCATCCAAACCAAAAAAACAAATCTCGTTACCTGTTTCTGTGAAGATAATTGTGAAGATTTCAGGTGCAGTTTGCAGTGGTGTCGCCTTCTTTATATTCAGTGCGCGGCCCTGAGGCCCCGCCCCCTGGGGTTGTACAGGTTCCTTCTTCCTTCTCACTCTCTGCTCAACGAAATCCTTCATTCTTATCACTAATTGTTTCTGGCAAACCAATAGGTATGATGTTCTCATTTAGAAACGCACACAATAAGTAGCAGTGTAGGGAGTGATTGTGGTAACAGTAAGCCATTATATAAAACTACGGGTAGCATTGTCAGTAATTGTAGGTGTTTTTTTAGTATTTCAGTATGAAGTTATTTGAATAAATCATTTTCTTATTCACTATCATAATTTTAATGTTAATGAGGTGTCTAAGGATTAATTCAGACAAATTTTAGAAAATATTTTTGTCTATTTTTTGACCTTCTTCTCCTTTTTCATGATAGTATTTGACATAACCAGATCAAGTCTTTTTTCTCACTGGATTATTGTATGAATCTTTTACCTCATTTGACTCTATATTGATAGCCAACAGCAAAGAGATTTGCAACATTTGGATAGTTTTCTTTTTTTTTTTTCACTTGTTTACTGATGTTGCCATGTTGTGGCTGTTGGCCTTCAGTGTTGCCACACAGAAACTGATGCACTTGAGAAAGTATCTGAAAAGAGGAAGGGGTGCACACTTATCCATCTTTAGCCTCTGAATTACTTTTTTTTTTGGCAGGTTGAGGTACAGTGCAGCAGTATCAACTGAAGGTGTTAACCCCAGAGAATAACAGGTAAATACATAATAGGTTGCATGTGTGAGACATTGTTGTGGAATGAGGAAAAGTAGAGTCAAACATAAGTTTACCTTGTATATTATATGTGTTTGTGTGTGTGTGTGTGTGTGTTTGGTTGGGGAGCCCTATGGCTGCTGTGGATACAAAGGCGTTTTCAAAGTTGTCACGCAAAATTTTCACTGATAACAAAACAAAGAACAGAGGTTTGAGAAAAGTTCATCGGCCGCGAAAAGCCTGGCTTACAGTAATGTCACTGATAATATGAATAAGAGGCTTTATTACATAATGTACTATCTGAGCCCAAAACACACTAGAAGACCTTGAAAATTCTAATTGTCTATATAAAAAAAACAGCATCCGATATTTAATGACAGATTACAGCTGTCGACAAACACATAGCTCAGACTACAAGATCTTGTTGGATGTTGGATTTAATTATTCCGACTGCATGTTGTGACTCAGGAGTCGAGAGATTTGAATCCTAAACTCCCTGCAAATTGATCCGTCATCCCACTGATCCTTGGCCTTCGTTTCAACCAAGTCAGGTGTGAACATTATTGAAATCAAAAGAAAAAACATAAATTTGTAGGCTCCCTGAAAAATGTATTGATGCAACGCTTTGACCTACAAGGTCGTAGTCAGGAATACATTGAAAATTTCAGTTTGGACAACCTCTCCTGTTGTTTTTGTCCTGTACCTGCACCCAGCTGTGGGGCTGGATGTGCACACTACCCCCTTCTTTGCATTAAGATTATTTAAAGAATAATTTTAACACGTATGGCTTCATTTGCTTCAGTAGAAATTGTTTAAAAGTGGAGGAAAAGGTTGCACAGACATCATACAAAAACAAAAAAAAATGTTCTTGCACATCGTGAGTGAGCATCAGAGAGTGATAGTGGGATTATTTTCTTACTTTAATATGTGAAGGAACAAATTCATGCAGAAGAAAGAATATTTTAAATCATTGTTTTCTCATCAATTTCAATGAGCTGTCTGCTTGTTAAAGTACGGGTTCACTTTTCTGCCCATCAATGTGTTTGCAACATCCCCAGGAGAGTTGCACTAATCACGTCCAGTTCCCTCTTTGAAGGACGTATACAAAAAAAAAGCAGAAATTAACAGCAATGGCTGAAGCATTGTTAGTCAACCTCAGGGTTTGGCAAGAAATCATATTTCTCCAGTGGGTTGGTTAGTGAGTACAAATTTCAGTGTGGACAACTTCTCCAATTGTTTTTGTCCTGTACCTGTAAAAACGGCTCACAGTTTACTGGTGAGGTTTTTATTTAGTAGTGAGCATTACAGGTGCTGGTAGGGAGATTATTGCTATGTTCCAAATCACGTACTTTTTCTTTTTACTTTTAGCACATACTGCAGCTGCCCTTACAAAGTATGTACTGTTGCATCAGTATGCATACAATTTGGGACATACTACTTCATCATAACATTGATCCTTTGAACTTTGACCCTCTTGCTCATATATCCCCTGCGCAGAGAATTGTGGGTCAGAATAGCCGAGAAGCATGCTGGCCTGCATACTGCAAAATATGACCGGGTGTAGTAGGACATCCTGGTACTTTTGGCATACTGCATTTGACATACTAAGTATTGGGACATATGGTGCCTTCCAATGAAACTCGTGAGCTTGTGTTTACGACATGGGAAGTCGTGTACACAATATGCTTGGCGCTCAAGTGGTTAGGTCGTGAGAACACCGCTGCGAAGCATTGGCAATATTAACGTTACTGTCGCCGTCTAGAAGGCACAGACTTTTAAACTATATCATGATGTGATATGTTAGGTTTGGAAACAAGCATGATAATAGAAAGCCTTTTTTTAAGTGAGCATTCTATGTTTCACACAGTCCTAGGAGAAATATTTGTTTATCATTATTCACAACATAAAAAGACTACAATCAGTCTGCAACCATTTGAGGCTGTACCACTCACTACACATAAGAAAACTGTAAGAAGGATGGAAGAAAATTGGAAACAGCTTTGTTATTCTCAGACCATGTCGGCAAGAAAGGTTGCGTTTAGCCTAACCTCTTCACACCTTGGCAATAAAAATGATTAATAAACGTTTATACGTGTAAAAACTTACATACAGTTCCTTTAAATACTCTGCTCAGTGGCCATTTTAGGACAACTCAAACTCAACTTGTGTAGCTCTGTCTTGTCAGACATTGTGCAGCTTTCAACGGTAACATTCACGTTACTGTCTGCGTCTAGAAGCCACAGAGGCTAACAATTTAGCAAGCTAGCAAGAGGGTAACATGATGCAGGAAATGCAAAGGTATAATGACAGAGGAAAAAGATGAGGCCGTTATCAACATTTTCCTCAGACATATTATAAAATTACAAAGAAAAACAATATATGACTAAAATTACAATATATTAACTTATTATGTACCGAAAAATGAACTTCCATGGCCTCCGCCATTTCTGACAACGTCAACAAACACTTCACAACTCGTAAACTCGGAGCTGTCAGAAACTTTCCACTTACGAGGTTCTGAATATATACTAAATACATACTAAATAGTATGGTAGTATGGGTATTGGAACACACAGTGTGTCATCATTGGAGAGAGGCTAGCTGTTTCCTGTTTTTGTGCTAAGCTAAGCTAAGCTGCTAGCTGTAGTTTCATATTTAACAAACAGACATGAGAGTATTATCAATCATCTCATCTAACTCTCCGCATGAAAGCCAATCAGCATATTTCCGAAAATGTAAATGTATTTGTGTAGCAATGTTTTACATGTACTGTAAAGATAAAGTTAACCTAAAATTTGTCACAAAATGACATCCATGCCAATAAAAAAAACAATTAAATACCCTGCAATGATGAAAAAAACTGCTGTAGTTCAGTAAAAAACAACTAATTGTACCTCCCCACAGTAAGTAACACCATGTCATGATAGTTATGGAATATACATGTAGGTCTGACAGGTTTTGATAATTGAATGGATCATTACCTCCGCCAAGGCCGAAGGCCTAGGAAGGAGGATATGTTTTCACCGGCGTTGGTTTGTTGGTTTGTCTGTTAGCAGGATTACTCCAAAAGTCCGAGATGGATTTGAATGATTTTTTTTGGAGGGGTGGGTGTGGCACAATGAGCAATCCCCTAGATTTTGGTGGCGATCCTGATACAGGAATTTTTTTAAGGATTCCGATCAGCCAGACCATTGAGACGTCTGGGTATAACACATGTGCAGTGTCGACAATTGTAGACAATTGTACTGACTCTTTTGCACACATGTGCCAAAACTAGCGCAATTTGCTTGAATGAATGAGAAATTCTAATCTGTTGTGAACAACAAACTAATTGTTCAGAGGTTTGAGCTCACTGTTTTGAAAAAAATAATTCTCACTCGAGAATTGAGACAAAGCGAATGAGAAAAACTGTAAATTACATTTTGGGTAGTCTTCTGTCTTTACGTGATTCACACAAGGAGCCCATGAAATATCTCCTAATATCTCAGAAATATGAACACATGAACACAACGTTTAATATGGCTCAGTTTCTTTGATTTATTTAAAGAATGGAAAAATACAACAGGTAAAGATACAGGGAAACAGGCCTCATAGAAAAAGCACAACAACATTTTGAAGGCATGCTTCAATTTCATCAGTGCACAAAATATTCATAATAATACTGGTAAATCCCACATCAAAATTGGCTACTGACTAATTTTCGGTCCAATAGATCGCATGCTGTAACAGAGTTAAACAGATTTGCCGCAATAAATTTCACGTTCATTAGCTGGCTAAAACGATCCAATTCATCAAATTCAGTTCATTTTTCTTAAAAACTATAAAACATGTACATTGTGCTCTAGTCTGTTCCATCAGCCCAAAAGAGAAAAAAAGTAAATTATTAATAATAGATATTAAATGTGATGTGATTAATGGAAAGGGAAGATCAGTGCAGAGAGGCTCAGTAATGAAACCTGAAGCAAACGGACCACTGGTGTATTTATGGGTGGTGCTTCAGCCTGGTGGGTTTTTATGTCACGCTACGTAGAGCAGGTGTCCTGAGAAGTAGCTTCTGGTGCTCAGGCCGGTGGTCCCATCGCTGGCCTCCAGCCACACTTTGTCTCCCACCTCCAGCTGGAGTACCGTGTCCCCTGATGACAAGTGGTGACCCCCCTGATAAATATTGAACCCAGGCAGCACCAGCTTACCGTTACGCCTCAGGTCCACATTTTTGGCACTGATGAAGGATGTGCAGAGAAAGCTGAACTGATAGACACCAGGGATGAAGCATGTAAACTGGCCCGTCTTAGTGCTGTAATGGTACTGTTTGTTGTAGATGACTTGATGGAAACGAATGATTTTTTCTGAGGACGGGTTGTACTCGCCCAGGCGGACGGAAAAGGCAGATTGTGGCTGTGTAGCATTTGTGTTGAAAGCTGGCGGTCCAGGGGGTCCTGGGGGTCCTACTGGACCTGCAGAGGAACAAAAGTATAGATTACATATTTGCTTTAAATCTACTGATCTGCTGCTACAATATGAATGATCTAGATGTTAAAATTACACATTTATTCAATTTCTTTACTTAAGTACACTTTTGAGATACAAATCCACTACATTTTAGATGGAAATATTGCACTTTTTACTCCATTATATAATTACTAGTTATTTTGAAGATCATTTTTATACAAAATATATGATAATCTTCTATAACATGATACATTGTAGAGCTGTCGCGATCAGTCGACTAATCGGTTAGTCGCCAACTTTTTTGATAATCGATTAATCGTTGAAGTAATTTTTTTCCAAAAATGGTAGAAAATGCTGTTTTCAGCCTCTCAAGTACGGAGATTTCCTGCTTTTCTCTGTTTTATACAAATATCTTTGTGTTTTGGACAAACAGGACAAGACATTTAAAGACATGGGATGGACATTTTTCACTATTTTATATGAAAATAGTTGTTAGTTGCAGCCCTAATGCATTGTTCAGTTAAAGAAATCTCTCATAAAATCATCATGAAAATGTTATTTTTTTTGAGAATGTAGGAAAGGTGGACAATAATCACATCTAAGACATGATAATAAAGTGGTCAGAATCTAAAGGTCCTGATTGCACTGTGGAAGTTTCAATTAGGATAAAAGATGGGTGTACTCAACAGAGATGAACTGTATTTGAAGATTAACTGTATATAGGATGTATATTTATGTTCATCTATATTTCACATACTTCATTTAAATTGACCAGATATGAAGACACTGAGGTTGTTTGTTTTATATGTGGGGTAAAGTTGTTGTCTTGATAAATATGAAAATAAATATAAATAAATAAATATGAAAATTGACCAATCTGTGACTTTCAGCACTATATACGATGTACAAAAGGAAGAAGAGACAATAAATGAATAGATTACCTCGTTGTCCTCGAGGCCCTGGGCGGCCGGGGGGGCCGTGGGGGCCGGGGAGGCTGGTGGGGTCTGGTCGTCCTGGGCGGCCTGGTCGCTTGCAGTCTGTATATCAAGATGTAGAAGTTAAATTCATTTATCCTCGTAATTTAAGAATTTTTTCAAAATGTGCTAGTATTAGTAAATTCTGAATGGAGTTAGGAAAACCTTCACCAAGATGACAAAAAGTTGAGAACAGGTGTTATATGATCTGAATGTGAACATTTTAAGAAGAATTCATCATTGTGCTCTTAAAATATGACTACCACAAGTTAAAACCGACCTCGTTTCCGACTTCATTACAGCCCGCGCCTGCAAGATCAAACACCACATATGAAGAAAGATTTTTACACAAGTGATTAGAGAAGACATAAACACACCAGGTTAAAAACAGAATGAAACAATTCATTAGGTGACAAGTTATTTTGAATTTGGATCTGAGAGTCTGGTCAAAAGGTTTGGTCCAGTGTTGTTTCACCTCTGCAGGGTCTCTCCCTCCAGGATGACAGGTTCAAGCTTCGGAGGGTTCTGCAATTGACGAGCCGGTTCCTGTTTGAGATGACGCTTAAGGCGTCAGTGGGGATAGACTTGATGCCGGTGTTATCACAGATGATCTTGGATAAGGTGACCCTGGACAGAGCAGCTCTCTGAGCCGCGGTGAAGACGCCCGGGTTCTCGTACCACAGCCTGATTATTTCAAACAAGAAATTAGTATCAACAAAAAATTGTGTTTGAAATGCATTTGTTTTGTGATTGTGTTATTATCACTGTATGTATCCACACACACCTGTCACCCTGGCGGATCTTCTGGAACTGTGTTGCAATGAGGCAGGCGAACAGAGGCCCCACACGGCCGCCACGGACAAACGGCTCTGCAACGCCTCCCATCCAGACGTCGATGTTGTCGGCCGTACCGTAGAGCTGCAGCAGCCTGCGGGCCAGGTCTGCGTTATTCAGGACCAGAGCGAGC